>NC_136261.1:268990170-269367670 GCF_964187855.1 Myxine glutinosa | reverse complement strand
CTCATCTATTGACAAATCTGCAATTATAATTTTTTTTGAAGTTCAAATGACCGCGGGAGATCGCGTTATCGTGAGCACGTTCTGGAAAGACAAAATGGTGTGTTTCTTCTTCTTTCAACAATAAAGACATAGCTTCGCGACCGTACATCCAATCATCTTGAAAGTTTGCACACTTGTTTCGCTTGATGAGAGCCACATTGCATTAAAAATTCAAGTCGATCCATGCAGTGGTTCAAGAGTTACAAGCTTTTTAAAATTTAAACTTCCATTATTTATTGCGGCCAAACCATGTGACTTATCAAAACGTCTCAAGTAACGATGAAACATCCCCCCATGAGGAACATTTGTGTAAAGTTTCCACTCGATATCTCCACAAATTATGGAGGTGATTCCATTTCTAGTTTGAAATTTTAAAACGTCATAACTCTGAAACCACGTGTCGGATGACGTCGTGCTCGTTGACTTTTTTGTTCGTCATGGGTATGCGAATATGCATGCCAAGTTTGGGCTCGATCCGTTCAGCCGTTGCGGAGAAAAAGGGGTTTTTGTGTTTTTTCACGGAAACCAAGATGGCGGCCGAACCATGTGACGTATGACTTCGAAAATTTTTGCATTCTGAGTTTTTGTTAACTAAGCATCTGGGGAAAAAATCCCATTTTCGGGGGAGAAAAATTGTGTTTGACGAATTCTAACCTCTTAATGTTCGCATTTTTGATATACTCAATAAACATGTTTTTTGTTTCCATTGCAGAGTTCTTTAGAATGAGCCATTCCTCAAATTTTTCCATTGAGCCGTTTCGGAGATACAGAGGGGCAAAGTTGAAGGTGTTTTACAAGATGGCGCCCATACCACGTGACCTATGATGTCATCATTAGCATTAAAAAATTCTACGAGCCCAGCCGATCATTTGATGAAAATTTCCTGTCAATCCGACCAGCGGTTGCTGAGAAACTTAATTATGAAGTTTTCAGAGGTGCAAAATATGGCGGAGGAATAATAATAATAAGAAAAACTCTAGCAGTAATAATAGGTTACTCTCCATTTATGGAGAGTAAACCTAATAAGGGGATGAGTAATTAGTATAATAATTGCAGGTTTTTGTACGTAATTAGCCTGAGTTGTCAAGTCTGAATAGTGAGTGTATCATGTAGCACTCACTATTCCTGGTGGTAGTGGCTATTACAAGTAATAACAAGAAAAAGTGCAATCAGAGATTGGAAACCCTCGCCAGGATGTATTTTCAGTCGTTTTTAAGGCTTTTGTGTTAAAACAAATACGGCGGCCGAACCACGTGACCGATGACGTCATCATTTTTTTTTTCTAAACGAATTTATTCCAAGATTATGCTCAACAAATTTCATCTTGATCGGATGAAGTTTTGTACTTGTCGAATTATGACGTCATAATGGAGGCACCTATGACATCATAATTAACATATTTTATTCCCCATGGAGAGTTCTTTAAAATGAGCCATGTCTCAATTTTTTCTGTTCAGCACTTTCTGAGATAGAGACGTGCAAAGTTTTTTGTTTTTTCCAAGATGGCGGCCAAACCATGTGACTGATGACGTCATCATTTTTTTTCTCCACCAGTTTATGCCGACATGGCGCTCAAGAAATTTCATCTTGATTGGATGAAGTTTTGTACTTGTCGAATTATGACGTCATAATGGAGGCACCTATGACATCATAAACATATTGTATTCCCCATGGAGAGCTCTTTACAACGAGCCATGTCTAAATTTTTTCTATTCAGCACTTTCCGAGATATAGAGGTGCAAAGTTTTTCGGTTATTTCCAAGATGGCAGCCGAACCACGTGACCTATGACGTCATAATTATCATTAAAAAATTACACAGGTGGAGTTGCACCTCTGGCGAAAATTTCCTGTCAATCGGACCAACGGTTGCAGAGAAAACCATATTTATTCTGTGCGGACAAACAGACAAACAAACGGACTCAAATGCAATACCCTCTCCTCTCGCGAGGGTAATGATGTAAAAAATATATTGATTCTCTGCATGAAAACCATAGACAATGGCAATTATCATGATCGTTCAAGGTTTGTTTGTTTGTTTGACTTGTATGCACTTCTGCACCACTGAACCAAATTCTGCAAACTGCAGCTTGTGCTCAATAGTCCAGTCAATCTATGCCATTTTGGGGTCGAACCCACCACAAATTGCAATAGTAATGAAACATGCATTTTTCAATGTCAAATTTAGTGGAGAATGACATACTAAAAGTCAAGGAGAATCGGAGCATTGGAACATTTCCAATTTTTGCAATCTTTAAGAGAAGGTTTTAAGCGAAAATCTGCATAAATTTTTCAGACCAAAAACTGTTTCCGTGCTAAATCCTTATGAGATCCTGCAATTTTATGTCCCTGAGGCCTGCAATGTAATGGCTTTATGTGAACAAGTTCATATCGTACTATATATACAAAAAAAATCGTTAAATAATATTGAAAATAATATTGAAAAAAAAAAAAAATATTGAAAAAAAAAAAAAGTGTTTTATTTAATAATTGAATGAACTGCGATTCAAGCACCAACCTAAGAGCTTATTCTTCTTCTGGATCACTTTCTGGTTCTGACAAGGTCACATTAGAACAGTGAAGTCCTTTGCATTCACTGCATGCGTAAGAGCATTCCAGGCTGTACTTGCGACAGCTGCATCGTAGGGTGCTGCAGTCTGTTTTGCAGCCACAGTGGATGGCATCTAGAAGGTAATCTGGAGCAGGCTTCATCTCGGTCATCACGGGAACCATTCTCTCGTCACGGATAGCCCATCCCCAACCATTGGCATCCATGGCAACTCCTTGCCACTGCTGAACCTGAACATACACCCGTAGGCAATGTTGCTTTGCAGATGCTGATGTAGGGGGCAGGGTACGAGGCTCAACTCTGACAGTGCTTGTTGAAACCTTCTGGTGGAAGCGTTGAAGCCTCAGCATGTCCAGTGTTTCCCCGGGCTGGGCATTATACAAGCAAACCAGGGCATTCTCTCCAGCTGTCATGACATCCTCTTTTGACGCTCCAGGAGTGTTGAAGTTTGCCAAAAGCTCGGAGAAATACGCACTGGAGTTCAGCTTCTTCAAGGCTGTTGATTTGCCAATCGAGTAAATTCTTGACGTGGTATCACAACCCAGGAGTCCATGTGCAACAAGAAGCTTGTCACAAACATTGCGTCCAAGTGTCTTTTGCACTTGCTCGATATTCCAACATCTTGCTTGCCTCCTTGACGTCAGCTTAGGCTCAGGTCGGAAGAACAGGTTGTGAGATGTGGGCCCTGCACGACTGCAAAGGAGAACAAGAAGATCGGTGTCGTCGCCAACTATCACGGTGTCCTTGGTGTTTGCACATGCAATGGCTGTCTCCACTATGAGAACATCTGCATCTGCCCTGGCATGATGAACAGCGTTGTGCCGCCGTTGAAGGTCATCACTCAGTAGATTGATGAAACGTTGTTTATTTGTTTGGTTGGCAAGGAAGTCATCTTTATTCATAGTACATACCATGTCCGTTGTGAAGTTGACAAGGGGACTGCTGTGAGATCGAACGCGCCTGCTGTGCGCTACATCTTTGGTGGAGGGTGCGCTCACATATCCATCGAACACTATGACAGCGTTACCATACCTGTCTCCAACATATCGCACGTAGTGACTGGCGATTCCTCCATATGTCTCGCCAGAATTCCAAGGAATTCTGTGTAGCAATGCCCCACCATCCAGAACATATTGCACATTCTGTGGCAGCACTGTGTTGCGAACGTCAAGGGGGAGTTGTTTCCAAATGGCTTCGGCTAGCGCTGGCTTGTCGGCCTCAAGCAGGATATCAGTGGTCTTAAACAGTGCTGGTGGGAAACTGCTTAGTTCGTACTTGAAGACATCTTTGAGGTCATCACAGCGTGATCCTGCCGTACTCAGACGTTGGAACAACAGTTGTGGATCTATCAGAACGGATTGTCTGCCAGTTTTCAATGATGAACGTGTGTCAAGAGTCACAACCTGATCTTTCTTCTTGAACGTGTGATCAAGAACCTTTTTGTCAAGCATTCCATCTAAGATCTTTCTGCCGACTGACGCTGCTTGGTCAGCATTGACCGAATCTCCAGCTGTGATGCCAGTGTCAATGCTTTGCAGAGTTGGATCGTTTCCAAAGGGATCCTTTGATGACAGGTAGCGAATAAGTTTGTGCGTGTCATCTGTGTCCCGTCCTTGTCGAGCTGCGCTTTGTTCTTTGTGCTGGTCACTGGTCCCATACTGCACTGATGTGTACTCTTGCAAAGCCATGTTGACCTCTGCACATATGGGGGTGGACAGCAGCCACGTGATCCTTTGCGGCTCGCTCATTCCACGACCCCTTGTTAGTCCCCCTGTCCCTTCACACTTCTCATGAGCACTTGCTCGATCACAAGATCTGTGGACAAGCCGGCCCAGTACCGATCTGAACGCCGCACTACGTGAAATCCATTCTGGAACTGATGGTGGACCTCCGGATGCTGAATAGACAGTTGTGCCAGTCGCTGCAGGTAGATGTACACAGATTTTGTGTACAGATTGTGGCCTGCAGCTGCTAGGTAGGGCAACATGTCGTGCAAAGCGTGCACGTGCAGACGCCAGTCACCAGTGCGTTCCGACCTCAGGAATGTCCTCAGAATGTCTATCATGTCCATGTATTGCAGCCATAGCTGTGCTGTATGCAGATCCTTCTTCGATTGTCGAGCAACATTCATGATGTCACGAACAGAGTCCAGAACCGGGGCTGAAAGGATATCTTCAGTGCAACCCTCACCCTTCAACAATGAATCATACAGGTTTCGTAGCTCACACAGGTCAACTGGGCCAGCTCCCACACTTTGCGACCCTGACTCGGTATCACGCGGATCCATGGCTGCCTGTCCTGCCTCGGTATCATGCGGATCCATGGCTGCCTGTGCCTCATCTATGCTTTGCATTATCGCGTCTTCACTTGGTTCGTCATCTCCTGTAGTGCCCTGAGGGCCATCATCCTGAGCCTGCGAACAAGCAGGCACTAGCGTACCAAGTACCCTTTCTGCGAGGAGAGTGTTCAGTGCTGCATCAACCAAGAGATGACCATGGATAGCTCGGTCATATGCCTTGCCAGAGAGCATGTGCGTTACAGTGTTCTCAGCATACACCAGTTCCAGAACAGAGCGCAGTCCAGATCCTGACATGCATCAGTTCGGGCAGTTGAGGCGAGGCGAGGCAGGGATTATCTGGTTGAGGCTTCTGATTGGTTCTCAGCTGGATTGCACTATAGGCTATTCCGAATCTTTTGATACCACACTTTTTGAGATTGGTTATATAAAAGCGACCGTATCCAAGGTCCAAAGTCGTTGCTATGGAGATCATTGTTCGTGTAATAAAATTTTATTCACCTAATTAGGCTTTGTTCACCTAATTAGACTAGAGTAAAATCTAATTTGATATAAGAATATGATAGACCATTATATTAGCTTTCAAAATTCATTGATATGTATATTTTCGAAAAAATTCAATTTTATTGGGATAAAGCTACCTTAAATGTCAATTATCTCAATATATATACCTTTACATGTCAAATGTATTGTAAAACCAGGGCATAAGGCCTGTCTTACACTCTTAAACACTTACATTTCTGACATCTTTTGAGAATGTGAACGAAATAACAAATTAAGTGCATTATTTTGTGCCATTTTTATTAGCTTATTTTCGTGCATAACTGTCAAAAAGTGGTTGCTCGAAATGAATGTGTTCCAATGCCTCGTTATTCCTTGACTTTTACTATGTTATTACATGGGTCAAAAGAAGCAAAAATGCCAAGTTTCATTACTATTGCAATTTGTGGTGGGTATATTCGTAAAATGACCGGCCTACAAGGGAGAAAGGGGAGTAAATGTAGTGAGAGAAGGGATATGTGGGAGCAGATGAAAGGTTTGAGGGAAGTGAGTGATTGGATTGAGTGGAAGTATGTGAAGAGGCAGTGGGAAAAGGAGAATACGTGGAAGTGGATGAAGGCTTTGAAAGAAATGTGTGAAGGTGCAGAGGAGATGGGAGAAGGGGTTGCTGAGTAGATATATTATAATTCCGTTGCCTAATGTGCTCACTCCATGGCCAATTCTCCATCCCTTTTCTGCCCATTCCCTTCTGCACATTGCTGATGTGTCATTCTCTCGCCCCTTTATTGTAAGAGTTTCCATGAGCCTTGGCCCTTGAAAATAAAAAAACCCCGAAATCAGAAATACATTCGGGGTCATGAATTTTGACATGAAGTCATGAGTTGCCATTTTCCCAATGGAAGCCAACACTGTACTCACTGAGTCAATCTCCACTGAGAAATAATCCCTCAACATTTCAGCTTTGTTCTGGAGGGATGAGACAACGTGTTGGGCAAGCTCCTCATGGGGTCCGTCCTCCTCCGTCCATCCACTTTGTGGACTCTCCAATGCCAGCATGGCCAGCTTGTACAATGGTGCTGGGTTCTGATACACATACATGGGCTCAAAGCTCCTCCAAAGTACAGTTGTACTTGTACACACAAAACAACATTCTTCCGCATATTTGGGCCTAGATATGAAAATGTGAAATTGATTACTGTGCAGGTCAGACACTTCACTTTTCACTGATCATATCTCATGTATTACGATAACTAAGATTATTGCACACCGCTCCTTTCCATTGCCATCTCCAGGCGCTGCATAACGTCATTGCCGGGCACCGAAGGTGGCCCGACAATGACGCACGCTGAAAGGGAGCACTCAGTTTTCACTCCGGTTGTTTGTATGTTGTACACCGCACCTTTCCTATGCTATCTCCAGGCATTGAAAATCGTCATTGCTGGGCACCGAAGGGGGCTCGGCAGTGACGCACGCTGAAAGGGAGCACTCAGTTTTCACTCCGGTTGTTTGTATGTTGTACACCGCACCTTTCCTATGCTATCTCCAGGCATTGAAAATCGTCATTGCTGGGCACCGAAGGGGGCTCGGCAGTGACGCACGCTGAAAGGGAGTACTCAGTTTTCACTCTGGTTGTTTGTTTGTTTGTTTTCTTGCTTTCTTGGTTGTCCGGGCGATATCTCAGCCATCCTTTGAGCAAGAAAGCTGAAATTTCGGCACAATAGTGAGCAAGTGCTTTGTCAAAAACAGTATTTTTTGTTTTTTGATTAATCAATTAATTGAGGAGTTATTTAATTATTAGCGATTAATTAAGTCCTTATTTAATTAATCAAATTTCCTTTCTCTTCTGACAATTAACTCAGGCACCTTTTGAGTTAGGAAGCTCATATTTGGACATGCCAATGACCAGGTGATTTGGCTGCAAAAGCTGCAAAAGATTTTTGATTTATTAATTAATCAATTAATCGATTAATTATTTAATTATTGGATTAATGACTAAAATTTTTTTTTTGTTTGTTTGTTACAGAATCTGATGAAATGGTGGTGGTTTATGTGTTCTCTGACCGAATTGATTAATATTTTAATTTTTTATGATTATTATTTATTTATTTTTATTATTAATCATTTATTTATTTTCTTTCTCATTTGGCCAATATCTCAGGCACCTTTTGAGCTCGGAAGCTAATATTTGGACATGAGTGACCAAGTGATGTGGCTATCAAGGATATTTTTGATTTATTGATTAATCAATTAATCGATTAATTATTGAATTATTCGATTAAGTACTAAAAAAAAAAAAAAAAATTTCAGTTACAGATTCTGATGAAATGGTGGTGGTTTATGTGTTCTGTGACCGAATTGATTAATAATTTAATTTTTTAATGATTATTATTTATTTATTTTCATTATTAATCATTTATTTATTTTCTTTCTCATTTGGCCAATATCTCAGGCACCTTTTGAGCTGGGAAGCTAATATTTGGACCTGACAGTGACCAAGTGATGTGGCTATCAAGGATATTTTTGATTTATTGATTAATCATTTTATCGATTAATTATTTATTGATTAATTGATTAATTATTGATTAATCAATTAATTATTTAATTTTTTATTAATGACTTATTTAATTAAATTCCTAAAAGACATCTTCGGATGAAGCACTTGTGGTTTAATTATGCTTTTCGCCAATTGATTAAGAAAATATTTTGTGATAATCTTTTATTGATTTTAATTATACAATTAATCCATCAATTAGCGTACACCTCTCCCTCCCAATGCAGCCTCTATGAGGTGCACTGCGGTATTGCCGGGCGCTGGAGGCGCCCCGGCAATGCTGCGCTGTAGGATATTTAATTATTTGGCATGGGGGCGGTGTACTTTGAATGTATTGTACACCGCTCCTTTCCTATGCCATCTCCAGGCATTGCAAATCGTCATTGCTGGGCACCGAAGGGGGCTCAGCAGTGACGCACGCTGAAAGAGAGTACTCAGTTTTCACTCTGGTTGTTGTACACCGCTCCTTTCCTATGCCATCTCCAGGCATTGCAAATCGTCATTGCTGGGCACCGAAGGGGGCTCGGCAGTGACGCACGCTGAAAGAGAGTACTCAGTTTTCACTCTGGTTGTTTGTTTTCTTGCTTTCTTGTTGTACACCGCTCCTTTCCTATGCCATCTCCAGGCTTTGCAAATCGTCATTGCCGGGCACCGAAGGGGGCTCGGCAGTGACGCACGCTGAAAGAGAGTACTCAGTTTTCACTCTGGTTGTTTGTTTGTTGTACACCGCTCCTTTCCAATGCCATCTCCAGGCATTGCAAATCGTCATTGCCGGGCACCGAAGGGGGCTCGGCAGTGACGCACGCTGAAAGAGAGTACTCAGTTTTCACTCTGGTTGTTTGTTTGTTTGTTTGTTTGTTTGTTTTCTTGTTTTCTTTCTTGTTTTCTTTCTTGCTTTCTTTCTTGCTTTCTTTCTTGTTTGTTTGTCCGGACGATATCTCAGCCATCCTTTAAGCTAGGAAGCTGAAATTTCGGCACAATAGTGAGCAAGTCCTTTGTCAAAAACGGTATTTTTTTTTTTGATTAATCAATAAATTGAGGAGTTATTTAATTATTAGCGATTAATTAAGTACTTATTTAATTAATCAAATTTCCTTTCTCTTCTGACCATTAACTCAGGCACCTTTTGAGTTAGGAAGCTGATATTTGGACATGCCAATGACCAGGTGATTTGGCTGCAAAGGATATTTTTGATTTATTAATTAATCAATTAATCGATTAATTATTTAATTATTCGATTAATGACCAAATTTTTTTTTTTTTAAAGTTACAGATTCTGATGAAATAGTGGTAGTTTATGTGTTCTCTGACCAAATTGATTAATAATTTAATTTTTTTATCATTATTATTTATTTATTTTCATTATTAATCATTTATTTATTTTCTTTCTCATTTGGCCAATATCTCAGGCACCTTTTGAGCTGGGAAGCTAATATTTGGACATGAGTGACCAAGTGATGTGGCTATCAAGGATATTTTTGATTTATTGATTAATCATTTCATCTATTAATTATTTATTGATTAATCGATTAATTATTTATTGAGTAATCAATTAATTATTTAATTTTTTATAAATGACTTATTTAATTAAATTTCTAAAAGATACATCTTCGGATGAAGCACGAGTGGTTTAGTTATGCGATTAGCCAATTGATTATGAAAATATTTTATGATCATTTATATATTTTAATTTCACAATTAATCAATCAATTAGTGTACACTTCTCCCTCCCAATGCAGCCTCAATGAGCTGCACTGCGGTATTGCCGGGCGCCGGAGGTGCCCCGGCAATGCCGCGCTGCAGCATATTTAATTATTTGGCATGGGGCGGTGTACTTTGAATGTATGTGTACTTGTTTGTTTTCTTTCTTGTTGTACACCGCTCCTTTCCTATGCCATCTCCAGGCATTGCAAATCGTCATTGCCGGGCACCAAAGGGGGCTCGGCAGTGACGCACGCTGAAAGAGAGTACTCAGTTTTCACTCTGGTTTCTTTCTTGTTTGTTTTCTTTCTTGTTTTCTTTCTTGTTTGTTTTCTTTCTTGTTTGTCCGGGCGATATCTCAGCCATCCTTTAAGCTAGGAAGCTGAAATTTCGGCACAATAGTGAGCAAGTCCTTTGTCAAAAACGGTATTTTTTTTTTTGGATTAATCAATAAATTGAGGAGTTATTTAATTATTAGCGATTAATTAAGTACTTGTTTAATTAATCAAATTTCCTTTCTCTTCTGACCATTAACTCAGGCACCTTTTGAGTTAGGAAGCTGATATTTGGACATGCCAATGACCAGGTGATTTGGCTGCAAAGGATATTTTTGATTTATTAATTAATCAATTAATCGATTAATTATTTAATTATTCGACAAATGACAAAAAAAATTTTTTTTTTAAAGTTACAGATTCTGATGAAATAGTGGTAGTTTCTGTGTTCTCTGACCAAATTGATTAATAATTTAATTTTTTTATGATTATTATTTATTTATTTTCATTATTAATCATTTATTTATTTTCTTTCTCATTTGGCCAATATCTCAGGCACCTTTTGAGCTGGGAAGCTAATATTTGGACATGAGTGACCAAGTGATGTGGATATCAAGGATATTTTTGATTTATTGATTAATCATTTCATCTATTAATTATTTATTGATTAATCGATTAATTATTTATTGAGTAATCAATTAATTATTTAATTTTTTATAAATGACTTATTTAATTAAATTTCTAAAAGATACATCTTCTGATGAAGCACTAGTGGTTTAGTTATGCGATTAGCCAATTGATTATGAAAATATTTTGTGATAATCTTTTATTGATTTTAATTATACAATTAATCAATCAATTAGTGTACACCTCTCCCTCCCAATGCAGCCTCAATGAGCTGCACTGCGGTATTGCCGGGCGCCTGAGGCGCCCCGGCAATGCCGCGCTGCAGCATATTTAATTATTTGGCATGGGGCGGTGTACTTTGAATGTATGTGTACTTGTTGTACACCGCTCCTTTCCTATGCCATCTCCAGGCATTGCAAATCGTCATTGCCGGGCACCAAAGGGGGCTCGGCAGTGACGCACGCTGAAAGAAAGTACTCAGTTTTCACTCTGGTTTCTTTCTTTCTTGTTTGTTTTCTTTCTTTCTTGTTTGTTTTCTTTCTTTCTTTCTTGTTTGTTTTCTTTCTTGTTTGTCCGGGCGATATCTCAGCCATCCTTTGAGCTAGGAAGCTGAAATTTCGGCACAATAGTGAGCAAGTCTTTTGTCAAAAACGGTATTTTTTTTTTGATTAATCAATAAATTGAGAAGTTATTTAATTATTAGCGATTAATTAAGTACTTATTTAATTAATCAAATTTCCTTTCTCTTCTGACCATTAACTCAGGCACCTTTTGAGTTAGGAAGCTGACATTTGGACATGCCAATGACCAGGTGATTTGGCTGCAAAGGATATTTTTGATTTATTAATTAATCAATTAATCGATAAATTATTTAATTATTCGATTAATGACCAAAAAATTTTTTTTTTTAAAGTTACAGATTCTGATGAAATAGTGGTAGTTTATGTGTTCTCTGACCAAATTGATTAATAATTTAATTTTTTTATGATTATTATTTATTTATTTTCATTATTAATCATTTATTTATTTTCTTTCTCATTTGGCCAATATCTCAGGCACCTTTTGAGCTGGGAAGCTAATATTTGGACATGAGTGACCAAGTGATGTGGCTATCAAGGATATTTTTGATTTATTGATTAATCATTTCATCTATTAATTATTTATTGATTAATCGATTAATTATTTATTGAGTAATCAATTAATTATTTAATTTTTTATAAATGACTTATTTAATTAAATTTCTAAAAGATACATATTCGGATGAAGCACGAGTGGTTTAGTTATGCGATTAGCCAATTGATTATGAAAATATTTTATGATCATTTATATATTTTAATTTCACAATTAATCAATCAATTAGTGTACACCTCTCCCTCCCAATGCAGCCTCAATGAGCTGCACTGCGGTATTGCCGGGCGCCGGAGGTGCCCCGGCAATGCCGCGCTGCAGCATATTTAATTATTTGGCATGGGGCGGTGTACTTTGAATGTATGTGTACTTGTTTGTTTTCTTTCTTGTTGTACACCGCTCCTTTCCTATGCCATCTCCAGGCATTGCAAATCGTCATTGCCGGGCACCAAAGGGGGCTCGGCAGTGACGCACGCTGAAAGAAAGTACTCAGTTTTCACTCTGGTTTCTTTCTTTCTTGTTTGTTTTCTTTCTTTCTTTCTTGTTTGTTTTCTTTCTTGTTTGTCCGGGCGATATCTCAGCCATCCTTTGAGCTAGGAAGCTGAAATTTCGGCACAATAGTGAGCAAGTCTTTTGTCAAAAACGGTATTTTTTTTTTTTGATTAATCAATAAATTGAGAAGTTATTTAATTATTAGCGATTAATTAAGTACTTATTTAATTAATCAAATTTCCTTTCTCTTCTGACCATTAACTTAGGCACCTTTTGAGTTAGGAAGCTGACATTTGGACATGCCAATGACCAGGTGATTTGGCTGCAAAGGATATTTTTGATTTATTAATTAATCAATTAATCGATAAATTATTTAATTATTCGATTAATGACAAAAAAATTTTTTTTTTTTAAGTTACAGATTCTGATGAAATAGTGGTAGTTTATGTGTTCTCTGACCAAATTGATTAATAATTTAATTTTTTTATGATTATTATTTATTTATTTTCATTATTAATCATTTATTTATTTTCTTTCTCATTTGGCCAATATCTCAGGCACCTTTTGAGCTGGGAAGCTAATATTTGGACATGAGTGACCAAGTGATGTGGCTATCAAGGATATTTTTGATTTATTGATTAATCATTTCATCTATTAATTATTTATTGATTAATCGATTAATTATTTATTGAGTAATCAATTAATTATTTAATTTTTTATAAATGACTTATTTAATTAAATTTCTAAAAGATACATCTTCGGATGAAGCACGAGTGGTTTAGTTATGCGATTAGCCAATTGATTATGAAAATATTTTATGATCATTTATATTTTTTAATTTCACAATTAATCAATCAATTAGTGTACACCTCTCCCTCCCAATGCAGCCTCAATGAGCTGCACTACGGTATTGCCGGGCGCCGGAGGTGTCCCGGCAATGCCGCGCTGCAGCATATTTAATTATTTGGCATGGGGCGGTGTACTTTGAACGTATGTGTACTTGTTTGTTTTCTTTCTTGTTTTCTTTCTTGTTTGTTTTCTTTCTTGTTTGTCCGGGCGATATCTCAGCCATCCTTTAAGCTAGGAAGCTGAAATTTCGGCACAATAGTGCGCAAGTCCTTTGTCAAAAACGGTATTTTTTTTTTGGATTAATCAATAAATTGAGGAGTTATTTAATTATTAGCGATTAATTAAGTACTTATTTAATTAATCAAATTTCCTTTCTCTTCTGATCATTAACTCAGGCACCTTTTGAGTTAGGAAGCTGATATTTGGACATGCCAATGACCAGGTGATTTGGCTGCAAAGGATATTTTTAATTTATTAATTAATCAATTAATCGATTAATTATTTAATTATTCGATTAATGACAAAAAAAATTTTTTTGTTAAAGTTACAGATTCTGATGAAATAGTGGTAGTTTCTGTGTTCTCTGACCAAATTGATTAATAATTTAATTTTTTTATGATTATTATTTATTTATTTTCATTATTAATCATTTATTTATTTTCTTTCTCATTTGGCCAATATCTCAGGCACCTTTTGAGCTGGGAAGCTAATATTTGGACATGAGTGACCAAGTGATGTGGCTATCAAGGATATTTTTGATTTATTGATTAATCATTTAATCGATTAATTATTTATTGATTAATCGATTAATTATTTATTGAGTAATCAATTAATTATTTAATTTTTTATTAATGACTTATTTAATTACATTTCTGAAAGATACATCTTCGGATGAAGCACTAGTGGTTTAGTTATGCTATTAGCCAATTGATTATGAAAATATTTTGTGATAATCTTTATTGATTTTAATTATACAAATCAATCAATCAATTAGTGTACACCTCTCCCTCCCAATGCAGCCTCAATGAGCCGCTCTGTTGGATATTTAATTATTTGGCATGGGGGCGGTGCACTTTGAATGTATGTGTACTTGTTGTACACCGCTCCTTTCCTATGCCACCTCCAGGCATTGCAAATCGTCATTGCCGGGCACCGAAGGGGGCTTGGCAGTGACGCACGCTGAAAGAGAGTACTCAGTTTTCACTCTGGTTTCTTGTTTGTTTGTTTTCTTGTTTCCTTGGTTGTCCGGACGATATCTCAGCCATCCTTTGAGCTAGGAAGCTGAAATTTCGGCACAATAGTGAGCAAGTCCTTTGTCAAAAACGGTATTTTTTGTTTTTTGATTAATCAATTAATTGAGGAGTTATTTAATTATTAGCGTTTAATTAAGTACTTATTTAATTAATTAAATTTCATTTCTCTTCTGACCATTATTAACTCAGGCACCTTTTGAGTTAGGAAGCTGATATTTGGACATGCCAATGACCAGGTGATTTGGCTGCAAAGGATATTTTTGATTTATTAATTAATCAATTAATCGATTAATTATTTAATTATTCGATTAATGACAAAAAATTTTTTTTTTTTAAAGTTACAGATTCTGATGAAATAGTGGTAGTTTATGTGTTCTCTGACCAAATTGATTAATAATTTAATTTTTTTATGATTATTATTTATTTATTTTCATTATTAATCATTTATTTATTGTACACCGCTCCTTTCCTATGCCATCTCCAGGCATTGCAAATCGTCATTGCCGGGCACCAAAGGGGGCTCGGCAGTGACGCACGCTGAAAGAGAGTACTCAGTTTTCACTCTGGTTTCTTGTTTGTTTTCTTGTTTGTTTGTTTTCTTTCTTGGTTGTCCGGACGATATCTCAGCCATCCTTTGAGCTAGGAAGCTGAAATTTCGGCATAGTAGTGAGCAAGTCCTTTGTCAAATACGGTATTTTTTGTTTTTTGAATAATCAATTAATTGAGGAGTTATTTAATTATTAGCGTTTAATTAAGTACTTATTTAATTAATTAAATTTCATTTCTCTTCTGACCATTATTAACTCAGGCACCTTTTGAGTTAGGAAGCTGATATTTGGACATGCCAATGACCAGGTGATTTGGCTGCAAAGGATATTTTTGATTTATTAATTAATCAATTAATCGATTAATTATTTAATTATTCGATTAATGACAAAAAAATTTTTTTTTTTTAAGTTACAGATTCTGATGAAATAGTGGTAGTTTATGTGTTCTCTGACCAAATTGATTAATAATTTAATTTTTTTATGATTATTATTTATTTATTTTCATTATTAATCATTTATTTATTTTCTTTCTCATTTGGCCAATATCTCAGGCACCTTTTGAGCTGGGAAGCTAATATTTGGACATGAGTGACCAAGTGATGTGGCTATCAAGGATATTTTTGATTTATTGATTAATCATTTCATCTATTAAGTATTTATTGATTAATCGATTAATTATTTATTGAGTAATCAATTAATTATTTAATTTTTTATAAATGACTTATTTAATTAAATTTCTAAAAGATACATCTTCGGATGAAGCACTACTGGTTTAGTTATGCGATTAGCCAATTGATTATGAAAATATTTTGTGATAATCTTTTATTGATTTTAATTATACAATTAATCAATCAATTAGTGTACACCTCTCCCTCCCAATGCAGCCTCAATGAGCTGCACTGCGGTATTGCCGGGCGCCGGAGGCGCCCCGGCAATGCCGCGCTGCAGCATATTTAATTATTTGGCATGGGGCGGTGTACTTTGAATGTATGTGTACTTGTTTTTGATTTATTGATTAATCATTTCATCTATTAATTATTTATTGATTAATCGATTAATTATTTATTGAGTAATCAATTAATTATTTAATTTTTTATAAATGACTTATTTAATTAAATTTCTAAAAGATACATCTTCGGATGAAGCACTAGTGGTTTAGTTATGCGATTAGCCAATTGATTATGAAAATATTTTGTGATAATCTTTTATTGATTTTAATTATACAATTAATCAATCAATTAGTGTACACCTCTCCCTCCCAATGCAGCCTCAATGAGCTGCACTGCGGTATTGCCGGGCGCCGGAGGCGCCCCGGCAATGCCGCGCTGCAGCATATTTAATTATTTGGCATGGGGCGGTGTACTTTGAATGTATGTGTACTTGTTGTACACCGCTCCTTTCCTATGCCACCTCCAGGCATTGCAAATCGTCATTGCCGGGCACCGAAGGGGGCTCGGCAGTGACGCACGCTGAAAGAGAGTACTCAGTTTTCACTCTGGTTTCTTGTTTGTTTTCTTGGTTGTCCGGACGATATCTCAGCCATCCTTTGAGCTAGGAAGCTGAAATTTCGGCACAGTAGTGAGCAAGTCCTTTGTCAAATACGGTATTTTTTGTTTTTTGAATAATCAATTAATTGAGGAGTTATTTAATTATTAGCGTTTAATTAAGTACTTATTTAATTAATTAAATTTCATTTATCTTCTGACCATTATTAACTCAGGCACCTTTTGAGTTAGGAAGCTGATATTTGGACATGCCAATGACCAGGTGATTTGGCTGCAAAGGATATTTTTGATTTATTAATTAATCAATTAATCGATTAATTATTTAATTATTCGATTAATGACAAAAAATTTTTTTTTTTTTAAGTTACAGATTCTGATGAAATAGTGGTAGTTTATGTGTTCTCTGACCAAATTGATTAATAATTTAATTTTTTTATGATTATTATTTATTTATTTTCATTATTAATCATTTATTTATTTTCTTTCTCATTTGGCCAATATCTCAGGCACCTTTTGAGCTGGGAAGCTAATATTTGGACATGAGTGACCAAGTGATGTGGCTATCAAGGATATTTTTGATTTATTGATTAATCATTTCATCTATTAAGTATTTATTGATTAATCGATTAATTATTTATTGAGTAATCAATTAATTATTTAATTTTTTATAAATGACTTATTTAATTAAATTTCTAAAAGATACATCTTCGGATGAAGCACTACTGGTTTAGTTATGCGATTAGCCAATTGATTATGAAAATATTTTGTGATAATCTTTTATTGATTTTAATTATACAATTAATCAATCAATTAGTGTACACCTCTCCCTCCCAATGCAGCCTCAATGAGCTGCACTGCGGTATTGCCGGGCGCCGGAGGCGCCCCGGCAATGCCGCGCTGCAGCATATTTAATTATTTGGCATGGGGCGGTGTACTTTGAATGTATGTGTACTTGTTTTCTTTCTTTCTTGTTTGTCCGGGCGATATCTCAGCCATCCTTTGAGCTAGGAAGCTGAAATTTCGGCACAATAGTGAGCAAGTCCGTTGTCAAAAACGGTATTTTTTGTTTTTTGATTAATCAATTAATTGATGTTATTTAATTATTAGCGATCAATTAAGTACTTATTTAATTAATTAAATTTCATTTCTCTTCTGACCATTAACTCAGGCACCTTTTGAGTTAGGAAGCTGATATTTGGACATGCCAATGACCAGGTGATTTGGCTGCAAAGGCTATTTTTGATTTATTAATTAATCAATTAATCAATTAATCGATTAATTATTTAATTATTTGATTAATGACAAAAATGTTTTTTTTTTTTAAGTTACACATTCTGATGAAATGGTGGTGGTTTATGTGTTCTCTGACCGAATTGATTAATAATTTAATTTTTTTATGATTATTATTTATTTATTTTCATTATTAATCATTTATTTATCTTCTTTCTCATTTGGCCAATATCTCAGGCACCTTTTGAGCTCAGAAGCTAATATTTGGACATGAGTGACCAGGTGATGTGGCTATCAAGGATATTTTTGATTTATTGATTAATCAATTAATCAATGTATCGATTAATTATTTAATTATTCGATTAATCACTAAAAAAATTTTTTTCCCCCAGTTACAGATTCTGATGAAATGGTGGTGGTTTATGTGTTCTGTGACCGAATTGATTGATCATTTAATTTTTTAATGATTATTATTTATTTATTTTCATTATTAATCATTTATTTATTTTCTTTCTCATTTGGCCAATATCTCAGGCACCTTTTGAGCTGGGAAGCTAATATTTGGACATGACAGTGACCAAGTGATGTGGCTATCAAGGATATTTTTGATTAATTGATTAATCATTTCATCGATTCATTATTTATTGATTAATCGATGAATTACTTATTGATTAATCAATGAATTTGCAAAGGACTTCTGTGACTCACTGGGACTGACACAATCTGTCAATTTCCCTACCCGGATTTCAGTCAACGGAGCATCTTCTCTTCTGGACTTGGTTATGACTAACTTCCCTGAAAAGGTCTGCTGCTCTTCTTCTGCTCCAATCGGCTCTTCTGATCATGTGCTTGTTAAAGTGGACATCTCTCTGACCATTCTCAGAGAGCCTCCTCAGCGTCGACGAGTCTGGCATTTCACTCAGGGCAACTGGCACGGTCTTCAAGCAGCCATCAATCATCTGGACTGGTCTCCCATCTCTACTGCCTCTGACATAAATTCTTCCTGGGAATTCTTCCAAAGCAAACTGCTCTCTCTCATGCACAGATTTATCCCATCTCGTCTTCTGTTGTCATACCCTTCCTCCCGTCCATGGTACACGGAATCTTGTGGTGAGGCTATTGCCCAGAAACAACTTGCTTTCGTCTCCTGGAAAGCAAATCCAACGGAAGGAAATCTCATTTCCTTTCACAAAGCCCGAAACAAGTGTGTGTCCACCCTCAGGAGAGCCAGGAAACAATATCTCTCCGTTCTCAGGACCGAACTCTCTTATCTGTCTCCCTCTTCCAAATCCTGGTGGCGGCTTGTCAAATCTGTTTCTGGTGTTTGTTCCCCCTCCATCCCCTCTCTCACCTCAAATGGCCACACGGCTGACTCCGCACGTGAAAAAGCTGAATGCCTCAACTCTGTGTTTGCCTCTCAATCTTGTGTCCCAAACCCATCACTCTCTGTACCCACCGTACCCAGCTGCTCCTGGACTCTGTGTCCTTTCCTCCTGACAAGGTGGAAAAGTTTATGTTAACCCTCGACTCGGATTCTGCAACTGGACCTGACGGCATCAGCCCACGGGTCTTAAAATCCTGTTCTTCCGCTCTTTCACTCCCTCTCTCTGTTCTCTTCACCCTCTCCTTTGCTCAAGGTCATCTTCCATCTGCTTGGAAATCTGCCAACATCACCGCTTTGCACAAAAAAGGTGCAAAAACAGATCCCAGCAACTACAGACCAATCAGCCTTCTCCCAATTATCAGCAAAGTCATGGAATCCATCATTGCTTCAGATATGAAATCTTTCCTCTTCTCTAATGGCTTGATCTCTGATCATCAATTTGGTTTCAGACCTGGACACACTACTCTGGACATGCTGCTTCTGCTTTCTCAACAATGGATGGAGGTCCTCAATGCCAAACAGGAAATTAGAGCAGTCTCCCTTGACATATCACGTGCCTTCAATACGGTCTGCCACCCCGCTCTGCTCACCAAACCGTCCTCTTTTGGTATCCATGGAAATCTCCACGCATGGCTGGCGGACTTCCTCTCTAGTCATAGTCAACGTGTGGCCCTGAATGGGTTTCTCTCATCTCCTCTTCCTGTTCAGGCTGGAGTTCCACAAGGCAGTGTTCTGGGCCCTGTGCTTTTTCTGGTCTTCATCAATGATCTCTCTGACTCTCTTGAAAATCCTCTGTATCTCTTTGCTGATGACTCTACTCTCTGTCGCTCCATTCTTCATCCCTCAGATCGGCAGTCTGCTGCCTCCTCACTCTCTGTAGACCTGGACAAAATCACAGACTGGGCAAACAAGTGGAACATGTCTTTCAATCCTGACAAATCTCACACTCTTACGATGTCTCTCCGAAAAGACCGACTGGACAACCCTCCCATCCACTTTCTGAATAATCCTCTCCAAGAAGTTCTGTTACTCAAGCTTTTGGGTCTCACTATCTGCCATGATCTTTCCTGGGAAAACCACATTTCAAATCTGGCCTCCAAAGCCAGTCGCCGACTGGGCATCCTCCGTCGTGCGAAGTCCTTCCTTGGCACACCTGAGCTCCTCACCACATACAAGGTTTTCATCCGCAGCTCAATGGAATACTGCTCTCCCCTCTGGGCTGGTGCTCCTGCCTCACACCTAGCTCGTCTTCACGCTGTTGAAACCAAAGCATTCAGAATCATTGGAATCTCCTGCGATGAAGCTAACTCCAAGGGCCTCTCACTCACTCACCGCAGGCAGGTTGGTGGTCTTTCCATCTTCTACCGACTCCTCTCTGGCCTTGCCCCCCCAGCTCTCTCTGGGCTCTGTCCCGCAAATATTCCTACAGGTCGCACAAGATCTGCCTGCAACCCTCTTATGGTCAAACTGCCAAAATCAAGACTCTCTGCTCACCTTCACTCCTTCATTCCTCTTTTCTCCCGCCTATGGAACAAACTCCCTCACTCTCTTCAATCCCACTCCACCCTCCAGGTCTTTAAAACAGCTGTTCACCACCATCTCTTATCTTCCCCCATCCAAAACCTTGATCTTTTCTACCCCCGCTAATTTCACCGCAATTCCACTTTTTTGAAATACGAACTTCTGTCCTGGAAGTCCTTGGTGTCCTTGTGTTTTATACTTCTCCCTCCACCCCCCCCCCCCTTCCCACGCCTCCTCCCCCCAAGCCCTCTCCCTTCCACACATCTCCCTGCTCTCAAATGTTGTGTTTGTGTGCTTCCCCTTCTCTCCCCATCTTGTTTTCAGCTCCCTCTTTTTGTGTGCTTTGTTTGTCTGGTTGATTTGTTTGTGAAGTAAATGTTAGCTCTTTCACGAGCCTCGATTCAGTATACAAACAAACAAAAAAAAAAAAAAAAATTTTATTTAATTTTTTATTAATGCCTTATTTGATTAAATTTCTAAAAGATACATCTTCGGATGAAGCACAAGTGGTTTTGTCATGGTATTAGCCAATTGATTAAGAAAATATTTTGTGATAATCTTTTATTGATTTTAATTGTACAATTAATCAATCAGTCAGTGTGATCAGTGTGATTAATGTTCGCTCTTTCACGAGCCTCGATCTTGTATACACAACAACAAAAAAAATAAAAAATAAAAATAAAAATGCCGCAATGCCGCGCCCCGGCAATGCCGCGCTGTAGGATATTTAATTATTTGGCATGGGGGCGGTGTACGTTGAATGTATGTGTACTTGTCTGTACTTGTTTTATTGTTTGTTTGTTTGTCCGGGCGATATCTCAGCCATCCTTTGAGCTAGGAAGCTGAAATTTTGGCACAATAGTGAGTATGCTTTGGCAAAAACGGTATTTTTTGTTTTTAGATTAATCAATTTATTGATTAGCTATTTAATTATTAATCGATTAATTAAGTACTTATTTATTTCCTTTGTCTTCTGGGCATTATCTCAGCCATCTTTTGAGCTAGGAAGCTGATATTTGGACATTATAATGACCAGGTGATTTGGCTGTGAAGGCTATTTTTGATTTATTGATTAATCAATTAATCGATTATTTATTTAATTATTCAATTAATGACTTAATAAAAAAAAAAAAATTAAGTTACTGATTTGGATGAAACGGTGGTGATTTAGGTGGCTATTAGCCAATTGATTATTTATTTAATTATTTTATGATTATTATTTATTTATTTTCATTACTAATCATTTATTTATTTTCTTTCTCATCTGGGCATTATCTCAGGCACCTTTTGAGCTCGGAAGCTGATATTTTGACACGTGACCAAGTGATGTGGCTATAAAAGATATCTGATTTATTGATTAATCAATTGATCGATTAATTATTTATTGGTTAATCAATTAATTATTTACTTTTTTCGATTAATGAATTATTTAATTTATTTTCAAAAAGTTACAGCTTCGGATGAAGCACGGGTGTTTAGGTATGCTATTAGCCAATTGATTAGGAAATATTTTATGATTATTATTTATTGATTTTAATTATGCAATTAATCAATCAATTGTTGTACACATCTCCCTTCCAATACAGTCTCTATGCACTGCATGGCGGTATTGTCGAGCGCAGGAGCCCTGACAATGCCGTGCTGGAGGATATTTAATCATTTGGCATGGGGGCGGTGTACTTTGAATGCATCTGTACTTGTATCTTTACTTGTATCTGTACTTGTTTCAATTTTTTTTTTGGATATGGAGATTATTCCACAAAGTGTTTCAAGTTGGAAACACATAATACAAGGGGTTCAGAGACATTGCAGAGAGAGACCAAAGGAAATGTTGAAAGACACAAACCATTTATCTGGCCTTTATTTATACGACATCAGATTGTTAATAAATAAAATATTTTAACATGACTAAATATATCATCTTAGGTAAACCAAAAAAAACAACCAATTATGCCTCAAGGCAAAAAAATATCTTATTGTGGGGGTTACCCCATTGGGACATAATCCACAGGCACGGGACCAGTGGGGCTATTGATTGTATGGGCGTGGCGTGCGCTCGGTTGTTGGAGCCACGCCCCCTTAAGAGTGAGTTGTGTGATAAAAGATGCGTGAGTTCCGGTATGAGTTTAATTCTGTTGGAATAAAGGAGCTATGATCAAGCCACGAAGTGTCTTGCCCTCTCGTTATCCGCAACTCCTACATTGGTGACCCCGTCTTGCTCTCAAACGTTTTCGGAGTTTCAAACGAACATGGCGACAAGCGCAATTTCGATTAAACTGCCGGAGTTTTGGGAACGACAAGCTGCCGTTTGGTTCGCACAAGCTGATGCCCAATTCGCCATTCGGAGCATTTCTGCGGACGACACGAAGTATTATTATGTCGTGTCTGCGCTCAGCGGCTCCACTGCGACCAGAGCGGTGAGCCTTCTCCAGGATCCTCCGAAGGGCCGCAAGTACGAGACGCTAAAGGCGCTGCTGCCCATAACCTTCGAGCTCACTGAGACCGAGCGCACCCGCGAACTACTTTCTCTACCCGGGCTGGGCGACTCCAAGCCGTCGGAGCTTATGGACCACATGTTGTCTCTCCTGGTCAGCCACCGACCATGTTTCCTCTTCAAAGAACTGTTCCTGCAACAGCTGCCAGGTCAGGTACAGACAGCCCTGGCCAACTCGCCTGTTAAGGATTTCCACGCCCTGGCCAGGGAAGCAGACAAGTATTTCTCTGCCAGTCAGCAATGTAGTGCGGCTGCATGGGACCCCGGCCCCGTCGAGCCTGCGCCGCTGGCGGACACCCTCGCAGCCGCCATTACGGCCCAGCGGCGAAGGCCCCAGGCTTGTGCTTTTACCACCCAAGGTTTGGGCCCAAGGCCAAGGCATGCCGGCCACCCTGCAGCTTCAGCGAGTCGGGAAACGGGATGGCCGGCGCTAGTTAACTGCCATGAGCGTCAGCCGTTTGGGCAGTTTGTTGTTCATTTCGGACACCGACTCCGGACGTCATTTCCTCTGCAACACAGGGGCCCAGGTGAGCGTTCTACCTGCGTCGGCATCGGACCGGGAGGCCTGGAGTCACGGCCCCACCCTGGAAGCCGCCAACAGCAGTACTATTCAGACTTTTGGCAAACGGACAGCGGAACTGTGCTTGGGCGGGCAGCGGTTTACATGGGATTTTGTCACGGCGAGGGTGGCCACCCCCTTGCTGGGCGCCGATTTCCTCTGCGCCAACGGCCTATTGGTGGATGTTAAAAAGCGGCGGCTCATTAATGCGGAGACATTCAGTTCTCTTCCATGCTCGCTGAGCGGGTCCGCCTCGACGAGGCTTGCTTGCACGCTCTCGACCTCCGATGAGTTCGCCCGCCTCATCACCGAGTTCCTGGCCCTTACGCGGCCCACCTTTTCGGCCGTTGCCGTCAACCACGGGGTGGAGCATCACATTCCGACCACCGGCCCGCCTGTCTACGCCCGGGCTCGACGCCTCGACCCGGCGAAACTTGCTATCGCAAAGGCGGAGTTCGACACGTTGGAGCGTCTTGGCATCGTGCGACGGTCCGACAGCCCGTGGGCCTCGCCTCTCCACATTGCGCCGAAGCCGGGTGGCGCCCGTGTGGGGATTATCGCCGCCTTGACGCCACCACTACCCCTGACCGCTACCCAATCCTGCACATCCAGGATTTTTCTGCCCGCTGGGCCGGTAAAGTTTTTTTTTTTCTAAAGTGGACCTCGTTCGTGGTTACCACCAGGTCCCCATCCGGCGGCAGGACGTTCCTAAGACCGCGGTGATTACACCGTTCGGGTTTTTCAAATTCCTCCGTATGCCTATTGGGCTCAAGAACGCGGCCCAGGCTTTCCAGCGCCTGATGGACAGCGTGTTGCGGGATTTGCCGTTTCTGTTCGTCTACCTGGACGATATCCTCATCGCCAGCGCTTCCAGGACGGAGCACATGTTTCACCTCCGAGCGCTCTTTGAACGCCTCAGTCAGCACGGCCTGATCATTAACCCCGCCAAGTGCTTGTTCGGGGTGGCTTCAATTGACTTTCTCGGCCACCGCATCACGAAGGAGGGGGCCGTCCCACTGCCGTCTAAAGTGGAGGCTGTGAAGGGTTTTCCGCGCCCCCCTCACCGTCGAGGCCCTGCAGGAGTTTTTGGGCATGGTGAACTTTTACCATCGTTTCGTGCCCCGTGCGGCCCAGCTGATGCGGCCCCTTTATGAGGCCCTCAAGGGCAAGCCTACCAAACGCGCCATTGACTGGACCGAGGAGATGGCCAAGGCTTTCACGGATGCTAAACTGGCCCTCGTCAGCGCAACCATGCTGGCGCATTCGTCGCCCCACGCACCGATTGCTCTCACCACGGACGCTTTGGACTACGCGGTTGGCGCCGTGCACGAGCAGTGGGTCAATGGGGCGTGGCAGCCGCTTGCTTTTTTTTAGCCGGCAGCTCCGCCCTAACGAACAAAAGTACAGTACCTTCGATCGTGAGCTCCTAGGCCTCTGCCTAGCTGTCCGATATTTCCGTTACCTGTTGGAAGCCCGCCCGTTCACAGTGTTTGTTGACCACAAGCCCCTGATTTTTGCCATGGCCAAGGTCTCGGAGCCGTGGTCTGCTCGTCAACAACGCCAGCTCTCCTTCGTTTCCGAGTTCACGACGGACATCCAACATGTTGCTGGGAAGGATAATACGGTCGCCGATTGTCTCTCCCGGTCCATAGTCGGCGCGGTTCACCTTGGCATCGACTACGCCTGCATGGCGGCCGATCAGATCTCCGACCCGGATGTCCAGGCCTGCAGTGCGGCAGTCACGGGGCTTCGACTGTCTGACGTGCCGTTCAAGGACATGGGCACCACGCTACTGTGAGACGTTTCCTTGGGTCAGCCTCGCCCCGTCGTACCCACCAGCTGGAGATGGCTGGTGTTCGATGCTGTCCACGGTCTTTCTCACCCGGGCAGGAAGGCGTCGCAAAAGTTGGTGGCAGCGAAGTTCGTTTGGCACGGGCTCAGGAAGGATGTGCGCGACTGGGCCAACACCTGCATCGAGTGTCAACGCTCGAAGGTGCATTGCCATACCCAGGCCCCGTTGACGCCATTCACAGTACCCGAGCGACGGTTTGACCAGGTTATCGTGGACCTGGTGCCTTACGACGGGCCACTCCACGTTCTGGAGGCCGGGGACAAGTCCTTTGTGGTCGACATCGGTGGCAAACCGGACCACCTTTCGGTGGACCGCCTCAAGCTGGCTCACTTGGACCTAGACCAGCCCCCTCGGTTGGTTCAACCCCCACAGCAGGGCCGTCCCCCGTCGGGTAAGTCCGCGGTTGACCCGCCTACCGCCAAGCCGCTAACAGTCCCTGCTCGGGTCATCAGGGGTCGTTTCGGCAGGGTGGTTAAGGCCCCCCGAAAACTGACATTGCCCGTGCGAGTGAATTCTGGGGGGCGCATGTGGGGGTTACCCCATTGGGACATAATCCACAGGCACGGGACCAGTGGGGCGATTGATTGTATGGGCATGGCGTACGCTCGGTTGTTGGAGCCACGACCCCTTAAGAGTGAGTTGTGTGATAAAAGATGCGTGAGTTTCGGTATGAGTTTAGTTCTGTTGGAATAAAGGAGCTTTGATCAAGCCACAAAGTGTCTCGCCGTCTCGTTATCCGCAACTCCTACATTATACGGTTTATGATTAATGGTAACGATGCAGATACAAGGGAAATGCATTTCCATATACCCTTGTGGAAGAATAACAAATCAAGCTCAAATTGGTTTTCAAACTGCTCAGTTGTTCAGGTTAAGTTACCACAACACCCATATAGAGTCGTGGCCAAAATATTGGCACCCTTGCACTTTTTTCAAACAACTCACAATTTTCTCGAAAAAGCAGTTGAAATTGACAAAAGTATTTGGTCTCCACAATTCTTCATTTCAATGTTAATATTACAGAACCTTTGTTTTTTCTTCAAAATGTAATATATCCTTCCAAATCAGAAAATAAAAAGAAATGGCATTGACAAAATTATTGACACCCTTGACTTAATATTTGGTAGCACGGCCTTTGGACAAAATAACTGCAGTCAAGCGCTTCCTTTAGCCATGAATGAGCTCCCTGCACCTCTCTACTGGCAGTTTGGCCCACTCTTCTTGTGCAACCTGCTCCAGTACTCCCAGATTTGAATGGTGCCTTTCCCAACTGCTGTTTTCAGATCTCCCCACAGGTGTTCAATGGGATTTAAACTAGGACTCATTGCTGGCCACTTCAGAACAGTCAAGCGTTTTGTTTTGAACCATTCCCAGGTGCTTTTTGAAGTTTGTCAGGGGACATTATCCTGCTGCAAGACCCATGACCTTTCATGGAGACCCAGCTTTCTGACACTGAATTGAACATTGCGCTCCAAAATGCCTTGGTAATCTCCTGATTTCATGATGCCGTGCACACATTCAAGGCACCCAGTGCCAGAGGCAGCAAAGCAACCCCAAAACATCACTGAACCTTCTCCATGTTTGACTGAAGGGAAGGTGTCCTTTTCTTGGAAGGCTTCATTTTGTTTTCTGTAAACATAAGAGATGATGTGCTTTACCAAAAAGCTATAAGTTGGTCTCATTTGTCCACAGGACATTCTCCCAGAAGGATTTTGGCTTGTTCTGGTGTGTTTGGAAAACTCCAGTCGAGTTTTCTTATGTCTCTCTCTCAGCAGTGGGGTCCTTCTGGGTCTCCTACCAAAGAACCCCCTTTCATTGAGTTGGTGACTGATGGTGCGAGTTGAAACTGTCGTACCTTGTGTCTGAATACAAGCTTGAATCTGTTTGGCAGTTGATCGAAGTTCTTTCTCCACCATTTGAACAATCCTTCGCTGCAATCTTCAATCAAGTTTTATCTTGCGGCCACGCCCAGGGAGGTTGGCTGCAGTGCCATGGGCCTTAAACTTCCTGATAACATTGCGTACAGTGGACACAGGAACATCAAGGTCTCTGGAGATGGACTTGTAGCCTTGATATTGTCCATGCTTGGCTACAATCTTGTGTCTGACCTCCTCAGACAATTCTCTGGTTTTCTTTCTTTTCTCCATGCTCATTGCGGTACACACAGTGACACAAAACAGCAGAATGACTCCTTTTCTCTTTTCAAACATGTTGAATGAGTGATTTTTATATTGCAGGCATCTGCACATCACCACAGGTGAGTTCAATTCCAAAGTAAAGGAGAATCACCTGCTTGAAATCTAATTATTTCTGACAACTTCTAAAAGGTGCCAATAATATTGTCCAGGCCATTTTAGGATTTCTGTGTGGAATAAGCTAAGATTTCGTATTTTTTTCAGCTTTTTTTGTTTTGTTTTTCCACTGCAAACAAAATAAATACATGTGTGGATACTAAAAGATTTTTTAATTTCAACAATTTTCTGGAAGAAATGGTGCATTATTTGAAAACAGTGCAAGGGTGCCAATGTTTTTGGCCACGACTGTACATTGCTTGGTTGTACAAATAAAGAATCAAAAACAAAACCCTGCTGTTGGCTGCCCATGCACAAAGCTGTCTGATTGGCTCTTACTTTACCAAGGACAGGTCATAACAGATTAAAGTGTGCCTCACCTATGCAATTTTAGTGCATGCAGGCAGGCCGACCTACCAGCAGCAAGTCAGTTCTACTTTATGAAGCGCAGTAATATGGCATCTTTAAAATAGGCATCAAGCCAACGCCAATTGAAGAAACTAAAGTGGGACAGAGTTCTTGGATACTCGCCCAAAAACACAGGTGCTGGTAGAAATGCATACAGAGAGGCAAAGCCAATGGAACAAACAGTATAACATGGCACAGGATGAGTTGTCATTGACTGACTTTAGGACAAGAAAACAATAAAACAATCGACTTGTTTGCCCATCAAACAAGAAAAAGCAGCTTGTTTGGAAAAAAGAATGAAACATTTAGCACATCGTGCAGTGTCAGTTCTTTAACATACAATGGAACAACCGGATGTTACAATGGCAACTCTTATGTCTCACTTCATCTTTGTGTTGTATTTTTTTTTTGAGCTTCAACCGATATATCTATCAATGACAGCCTGGTGTTGGCTTAGTGGTTAGATTCGTATCTCGTTCGATCGCTGAATTAACGCCAGGGGGGTTGACTCAGCCTGCCATCGTTCGGAGGTCGGAAAATCGAGTACCAGTTCACTGGTAATTCCCTGTGTGTCGCAAGAGGCGACTAACAGGGTTGGTGGCAGGACGGGCATCCAGCCATAAAACATTGCTTCAAAAAGGGGAGCACGGTGCCCGAAAAAGGCCAACCCCTGCTCTGTGGGGAAAAAATGGCCTCTAAAGGCGGTTCTGCAGTCAGTGAAAAAGTAAGTACACCCCATGTAAAGTTTTGACTTTTTCAAGATATTTCAACATACAGCTATTTGATCTTCATTTCAACAATATTGACAGATAAAGGTGATATAATATAACAAATATCATGAAACATTTACATTTTTAGTCCATTGTATAATTTAAATAAACATAAATGCAAATTTCGCACGTGGAAAAAGTAAGTACACCCCATGAAATGTTTTTTAAAATCTTTTTAACATATGTGGACATGTCAATATTTGATCTTCATTTAAACAGTATCGACAGATAAAGGTGATCTAATTGAACAAAAAACAATGAAAAATTGACTTTGCAATAATTTATTCAACAAAAAATTAATGGAGATGCCATTTCCTTCTGTGGAAAAAGTAAGTACACCTTTGGCTCTAATAGGTGGTATTGCCCCCTTTGGCAGAAACAACGTCAAGTAGGCGTTTCTTATAACTGTCTACCAGTCTGACATCGACTGGGAGAAATTTTTGCCCACTCCTCCATGCAGAATTCTTTCAGCTGTGCGATGTTTGAAGGGTTTCTTGCATGCACAGCTCGTTTCAAATCCCCCCAACATCTCGATGGGATTTAGATCCGGGCTTTGACTTGGCCATTCCAGAACCCTCCATTTCTTTATTTTCAGCCATTCTTTGGTGGATTTACTGGTATGTTTAGGGTCATTGTCATGTTGCAAGGTCCACCTTCAGTTGAGCTTCAACTTTCCAACAGATGGCCTCACATTATCCTCAAGCACCCGCTGGTGCAATGAAGAATTCATAGCGGATTCTATAATGGTGAGCTGCCCAGGCCCTGATGCAGCAAAGCTGTCCCAAACCATAATATTCCCACCACCATGCTTTACAGTTGGTATCAGGTTCTTGTGGTGAAATGCTGTCTTTGGTTTTCGCCAAACATGTCTTCTGGTACTGTGGCCAAATAGCTCTACCTTTGACTCATCTGTCCAGAGCACATTGTTCCAGAAGTGCTGGTCTTTGCCGAGGTGTTCATTGGCAAACTTTAGTCTTGCCCTGATGTTCTTTCTGGACAGCAAAGGTTTCCTCCTGGCACACCTCCCATGTAGATCAAATTTGTGCAGCCTCTTTCTAATGGTGGACTCGTGCACTTTGACATCAACAGTGGCAAGAGCTACCTGTAGGTCCCGTGATGACATTCTGGGGTTCTTAGAGACTTCTTTCAGCATCTTGCGGTCTGCTCTCGGGCTGAACTTGCTGGGGCGGCCTGGCCTGAACAAGCTGGCAGTTGTTTGGAATATTCTCCACTTGTAGATGATCTTCCGGACAGTCGAATAATTGATTTCAAATTGTTTGGAGATCTTTTTAAATCCCTTCCCAGACTCGTAGGCATCTATAACCTTCTTTCTGAAGGCCTCAGAGAGCTCTTTTGATCGAGGCATCGTGACGCCGCACACTTCAACAACAAAGAGCAAACCAAACTAAATGTCTGAGGTTTAAATAAGACAGGTTCCTCCAAGATCCTCTCTAACGATGTTCTAATCATTTGTACCTGAGCTGGTGCACCTGATCTAATTTTAGGTATTTGAAGTAGTGATAAATGTAGGGGTGCACTTACTTTTTCCACATGCGAAATTTGCATTTATGTTTATTTAAATTATACAATGGACAACAAAATGTAAATGTTTCATGATATTTGTTATATTATATCACCTTTATCTATCAATATTGTTGAAATGAAGATCAAATAGATGTTTGTTGAAATATGTTGAAAAAGTCAAAACTTTATATGGGGTGTACTTACTTTTTCACGTGACTGTATATATATATATATATATCACTGATGAAAAGGGAGTAGAATATAATCCTGAGGGAAATTGACTTCCGGTTCTGGGCTGCTCCATGTGAGCTGCTGGTTCTTGAAATCCTTCCTCCAACTCAACAATGCTAAGTTTCCTGGACCAGATACATTGTGTTTTACTGTTATATTTTAATTTTTGTGTTGCTGGTCATGTTTGCCTCCAAGTTTCTGTGCCAAACCATACTTTGCCGTGTTGAATTGTCGAATGTGTCCCGAGTAAAGTCCAGCCGACTTGCGTAGGGATGGGATAATGGGGTTTTTTGTACATAGTAGAGGCTCGTGGAAGAGCTATAATAAATACACTGAACAGATCAGGACAAAAGAAACAGCAGAGAGTGGGGTAGGGGTGGAGGAGAGGAACACCAACAGCAGAGCCAAAGGTCAAGACAGAAGGATGCAGACAAATAATGGATGTGGTGAGGAATGGGGGGCAGGAGAGGATGTGTGGGGTGTACAAGATGAATAAAGAAGGGAACTCTCAGGAGGGAAAACGGAAAATTTGGAAAATGGAGAGATTTGGAGTGGGGTGGGTGGTTAATGAGGGTAGGAAAGATCATGCTTTTGGATTGGGGACAATTCGAGATAGTGGCGGACAGCTGTCTTGAAGACCTGTAAAGAAAAATGAGATTAAAGAGAATGTGGAAGTTGGTTCCAAAGGTGGGATAAAAAAGAGGAACAAATGAGTGGAGGTGAGCAGTGATCTTGGATTTAGGTAGTTTCACCAGAAGGGGGTTGATGGTAGACCATGTGAGCCCTGCAGAAACATAGGGAGGAGGGAGGGGGAGGGAAGGGGGTGGACAAAACACGGAAAGAGCAGAGGGTGCAAGACCAGAAAGGACGTGGCACCACCAACCTGTCTGCAATGTCGAAGTGATATACCCATTGACTCAGCTTCATCGTGGGACATTCCAATAATCTTAAAGTTTTTGCTTCTTCTTGGCCTACCCATTCTTTTGTTTAAGATTCTTGGTTGTGCCTCAGTTTTTTATCACATGTACTTCGTTTTACTCCTTTCCTCCCAGGTATTGTTACTTCTGATCTCTCAGCTTAATCATTTTCCCCTCCTCACTCCAAAACAAAGTACAAACAAGAAAGAAAAAAACCTCAATCTGCCATGCACAGTTGCTCCTTCTTTCCCTATCCCATCTCCTTTTCAATATCCCCAAACTGAATATTCACAAAATAAATGTTTCCTTCTTTAAAAGCTCCCAATCTAATATACAAAAGGAGCTCGGTCTGTTATATTTTAATATTCGGTGTGCCTGCATCTGTGCGTGCGTCCGGCCGTCGACAATGATCCCAATCAAGCAATAACGATACCCCCTACACGATCAGCAGTGTTATCGATCAGATGCTAAGAGATCTGCAAACAGTGCAATATAGTTGAGTAAGGTTAAGATAGATGGGACGGTTTCAAATTTACAGTTTAAAACAAAAAATCTTCTTTTTCACTTATAATAATGGCGAGTGTCATTCAATCCCGTTTTTCATATCGATTAGATTCAGAAAATGCTTGCTATATTCAATACTTTTTCTTTCAACATTTCCATTTTATTCATACAACAGTAATACGATCTCCCTATCAAACAGTAGTTCTGATTATACACCGCCTTTTAAAGCAAACGTAAATCTATCTCGACTCCAGTCAGTGAAGCGACAGATCTCATCTTCTAGTAACATGAAAAAACGCTTCAACAAATGCATTATAAAAGGCCTTACTCTTCTTACTACTCCATCAGGAACAACCCATTAATTATTTTTTTTCATCAAAATCACTTCCGCTTCTTTTTCACAAGGCATATTTTCCAAAACCCTTTCTCTCGCAAATGCTTACTTCATCCAGGCTCCTTTCCTACCTTCAGCCCCATTTTCCGAGCTGTGCTTTCAATGCAAAAAATTGCTACCACCCAACCCATGAAATCTTTTGCCATATATCCAGTTTGGGAATCCTGAGAGGTCCATCTTGCATAGGTTGTGTGCAAACGACAATCAATTCCCCCTTCACGTCCATTTATGGTGTCAACCCCCTTCATATCATTACACCCCCTTCCCAGCTTGGTGTTGGCATAACGGTTCGGGTGCTGGCTTGGGATTCTAGGAGCCCGAGTTTGAATCCCGGTCGATCGTTGAATTAAAGCCAGGGGGGTTGACTCAGCCTGTCATCCTTCCGAGGTCGGCAAATTGAGTACCAGCTCACTGGTAATTGGGGCACTGCATCAATGGCACAAACGTGCTTCCAGAAAAATGATGCAACCAGCAGCCACAGGCTGCATACGAAACAACAACCACCACCCTGCACTCTCCCAGCTTCGCCACCACCCTGCACTCTCCCAGCTTCGCCACAACCCTGCACTCTCCCAGCTTCGCCACCACCCTGCATTCTCCCAGCTTCGTCACTACCCTGCACTCTCCCAGCTCCGCCACCACCCTGCACTCTCCCAGCTTCGCCACCACCCTGCACTCTCCCAGCTTCGCCACAACCCTTCACTCTCCCAGCTTCGCCACCACCATGCACTCTCCCAGCTTCGTCACTACCCTGCACTCTCCCAGCTTCGCCACAACCCTGCACTCTCCCAGCTTCGCCACCACCCTGCACTCTCCCAGCTTCGCCACAACCCTGCACTCTCCCAGCTTCGCCACCACCATGCATTCTCCCAGCTCCGCCACCACCCTGCACTCTCCCAGCTTCGCCACAACCCTGCACTCTCCCAGCTTCGTCACTACCCTGCACTCTCCCAGCTCCGCCACTACCCTCGCCACACTCTACGAGCAGCTCCTCCTCCACTGTCCCTAAACGTGCGAACCTCAAATATCCGAGGCCTCCACTCCAAACTGACATCTTTCAATCCAAGGTGCTGTCGATAAACTGGACATCATAAACAGAATTCTTCATTCCACTTCCTCCTAATTCTGTAACTAGACCAAATTTAATCAGCTCATGTGTCCGAAAAACCTTCTCTGCTGCTCTTGCAATTCCCCCCTCTCTGCCCTATGCACACTGTCATTTCCCGAGGTCATATATAATTTGCTTGGAAATCAGCAAAATTACAACATTACATATAAAGGTACAAAAACCGATCACCTATTAGCTTACTTCCAATCATCAGCAAGTTCATGGAATCTATCATCGCAGTTGACATACAATCCATCCTTTTCTCCAACGACCTAATCTCGGATCACCAATTAGAATTCAGATCTGGTCACTCTACCTTGGACATGCTGCTTCAACTCTGCAAACAATGGATTGAGGCCCTAAATGTCCTGCCTCACACATGAAAACCAAGTCCTTAAAAATCATTGGAATCTCCCACTTTGAAGCTGAGTCTATGGACCTATCACTTTGCCATCACAGACAAGTCGGTGACCTATTTGTCTTATTTTGCCTCCTTTCTGATCTTACACCCCCCCCCCCCCCACCCTCGTCATCCATTGTCCGCACCCCCCTTCCAGGTTTCTGCACTCGCATCCACTCATTTGTTCCTCCTTTTTCCCACCCGTGGAACAAACTTCCACATTCTCTTAAATCTCATTCTTCCTCTAGGTCTTCAAAGCAGCAGTTCAACACAATCTCAGATCATCTCCTATTCAAAACCATGATGTTTTGTACCACCGTAAAGCCATTCCACTTCCTCCTTCCCTCAATCCCCCACCCCACCTCTTCCCCCCTTCCCTATCTTATTTTGTATCTATATTTTGTATCCGTATTTTTGCAAACTACATCCTCGCCCTATTCCTCATCCCTACCTGTATCCCTTGCCTGTCTGTCTATTTTTCCCCTCTACTTTGCTGTTGGTGTTTCCTCCTCTTTCTTTTCCCTTTTGTTTTGTTATGTCCTGATCCGTTCTGTGTTCTAACTCATGACCCTGTATGCAAAAAAAAAGAAAAGAAAAAGGATACTTCTTCTAGAGGTAATGCTTCTGACTGGGATCAATAAATTACAAAGCAGGAACACAAGGACAGGCACATATTAAATTTTACTTGTTCTTTCAAGGATCAAAATCACTAGGAAGAAATTTGGTAAATAATTTGATGATCTTGCAAATATGGAGGAATATTTAACGCCAAACATTATGACTGATTGCCAGGATGTGCATTGCAAACAAATAGCACACCCACATGGACTTTTCGTAAAGAGTAATGCGATTTGCTTTGCGAACCAGGAAGTGCCGTTTGTATAAACACCAACACCACCAAGGAAGGATGGTCCAACAGCAGGTCATTGAGCAGCGATAGAGAGGACAATTGAAAAGTTCAATTCAAAAATGCAATAAACGGCTATTCCACATTTTACAAATTATTGCCAGCTTTGCTATGTTCACTGGTAGTAGATGTAGGTAAGCAAAACATTTTTCGTCAAAATGCTACACATGCCATTACATTAAAAAAAAACAGCTGTTTTTCAAAACAAACCATTTGACATATCGAGCTATCTCATATCTCATAACATACAGAGCACAACACAATAGAACTATCTCATTTTGGAATAAAACGCTCATCTTGAGACTAATGTGTTCTTATTTAAGATTGTATAAATAAAAATAAATAAATAAGTGTGTGTGTGTGTGTGTGTGTGTGTGTGTGTGTGTGTTTGTGTGTCAGTCAGTCAGTCACAAGTAAATAGTTGTTTATTTGTGAATGATTTGGTCACACAGCCAACAGGCTACTTGAAGTCAGATGTGTGCACAGGGAATGGCTTCAAGGCACTCGTCATGTTGCATCGACATCGGTGCGCTTGACCCACCAAGGTTGTGGAGCTGATTTTCAGGCTTAATTAATTACTCGGGAGAGCATAAGAGACAGTGTGTGGGCTTGGCTCGAACTTACTACTGGAGACAGCCTGGGTTAACCATCTCATTCCAATCCCACCAACTAGAATACACGAGCAGATAATGCTCTGTTTTTTTTCATTCAAATTCGAGGCAATTTCCCAACTTTCCTTCAATTAACCCAGATTTTTGTTTTCCACATCTGGAACATTTCACCAAACCATTCCCGATCTTTCCTGCAGGTTTTTATATTGTCCATCCACCAGCATTTATTGTGGAAGGCTCCGGTGCTGTCTGTGCGGCGTTTCATTCTTTATGACATTTGCATCATTCTGGTATCCAAAACAAACCACACATCTGACTGCAAACTTCCCGACTTACATTACAAACTTGATTTAAAAACATTTTAATTTAGCCCACAAACATCTTCACATCTGAGGTTATTATCAATGCAAATCACAGGCACAGAATGTAGCAGACCTTTTGTGCTACAAAAGGTCTGCTACATTCTGTGTACACAGAGAAGTAAAGTTGATCAAATGATGATGATGATGATGGCAACTTACCGAAAATCGAAGAACTCCAAAGTTACCAAAATCATAAATTAGTATTTGGTAGAAAAGTTCTTGACTGGAAAAAAAAAAGCAATTATATTAAAAAGAGACAATCACCTTGCTCGATCACGTGTGTGAAGTGTGAAGCATGATAAAAGTTACGGGCCTGTGCTCACCTGAGGTTGGTTGTGTTGAGCAAGTACAATTTTGTTTGATGTTGGACAAGTGCCCACTGCGGATCCACACATCCAACAAATGAGTGGTTCTTAAAGAGTTCCTGCAGGCCTGCAGATAACATTGACAGAATGAATAATCAACATTTTATTGTTTTACATCAAGAGTAAATCTTCACAGGAACGACTGCCGGAGAACCCTTACAAGTGTACCTTCATGCTTTGCACTATCAATCTCTTCCCGCAAGGACAGTACACTGGCTAGATTGATCACTCGGCGCTTTGGAAGGCAAGCTGCAGTCGACTCGCACTGCTTTTCTGTTGGGCTTTTCATCTCCTGACCCTTTTTATCTCCCTCTGTGCGATGGCGCTTCCTGCACACATCAGGATGCAACAGACCATGTGGATGAGTGCTCATTCATTCATTTAGCAATTTTTTTACTCATTACATTGATCTCAGGTTCATGATGTAGCGTGCACATAAATCATGGGCAAGACAAGGGCTCTCGTACACTTAAGCTTACTTTACATTGATTACAAGCACACTTGCAGACACTCAGCAGATCAATTACCAACGCACATGGGGTTTGAAACCGACATCACGAGCTAGGATCCCAGATGGAAACACGAAACAGGCTGGGAGATCTCGCGAGATCACGGCGAGGTCAGGTCTTTTCGAAGCTGTTCCATGCGCTCACGCTTTCGAAGCGAAGTAATCTTTCACAATTGTGTTTTTGTCGAGACTGTATCTATCTTTCGGTGTGTGTACCTATAGCGTGTCTTTAGGAAAATTTTTTGGGGTTAATTTTTCGTACATGTATACACAATCGTCGGTTAATGCGTGTCGAGTATTCTGAGGCCTAGTACTCGTAGGCTTTGGCTACCGTACCGTCTCCGACCTTGTGGTTTTGTTTTTCTCTTAGCGGTTCGTCGAATGCGCTGCAATTATTTTCGTTCTCTGTTTCGTCCCAGTCGTTCACCCCATAACTCCTTGTTTAATATCTCTACTCAAAAAAAAAAAAACCCCAAAAAATATTACCTTCTCAGGTATTATTCGTTTATTTGTTGTTCTTATTTGTTCGTTCGTTCTTCGTTCACGTTGTCCGCGATCACGCGATCACGTGGTTAGAAATGTTTAATCTCTCCCCTGAACAACTATTTTCTCTCATATATTATAACACCTTTTTCTTCTTCTCCTACAAAAGGATGCTTTCGTCTTGCTCACCAAATCTATTCATTCCAAAAAAAATAAATAATAATACCATCTCTTACAGTTCCTCTTTTGTACATTCCCTAAACTCTCCAGAACTCCACTCCTCCTTCAGCGTCCTCAAACGTATTTTTGACTCGAAGGTCTCAAACTCATTTTGCAAAAAATGTTCGTTTCCCATGAATCGTACACTTTTCAAAATCCAATCTCACCCCTCCCCTCCAAATCTTCCCCATCCCCCCTTCCCTCCAAATCTTCCCCATCCCCCCTTCCCTCCAAAACTTCCCCATCCCCCCTCCCCTCCAAAACTTCCCCATCACCCCTCCCCTCCAAATCCTCCCCATCACCCATCCCTTTCAAATCTCCCCCCTTGCCCCTTCCCTCCCCTCCCTCCTAAACTCCCCCCACACCCCTCCCTCCGAGACTCTCCCTCGCTCCTCCCCTCCTAGACTCCACTCTCACCCCTCCTCCTCAAAGCATCCTCCCTGCTTCTTCCCCCTTCCAACTTTCACCTTCATCTCCCCCAACCTTCTGCCTCGCTCTTCCCCCTCCTCAAATAACACCTCACTGTGCCTCACCCAATCTCCATCAAACCTTTTGTCTGCCCCATTCTTCCCTTTCTCCAAGCTATTCTGAAATCTCTGAAATCTCTGACACACCTTCAACAGCTCTCCCTACCTCTTCCTCCTCTTCCACATCTTACCCTACCCCTCCCCCCCCCCTGTTCTGTATCCGATGCTCCCCCTTCCTCTTCATTAACGGTATGGACCTCAAACATCCGGGGCCTTCGCTCAAACTTGACCGATCTCTCCATACAGGTTGCTTCTGACAAACCAGATGTGATCTGCTTAACAGAAACTTTCCTTCTTCATGATGTCTCCGATGCCTTGGTATCTCTCCCAGGTTACTCCCTCCTCCGGTATGATAGACCTGAGCCTCGTCCTGGAGGTGGGGTTGCTATCTTTATAAAAAACTCTCTTCCTCACTCGCCCTCCACTGCCCTCTCTCCACCTCACCCCCAGGAATACCTTTGGCTACGGCTTCCCCTTCGCTCCCACCTTTTGTTCATATGTGTGTTGTACCGTCCACCAAACAGTGATGACTCCATCTACATCTCGCTGTCTGATAATATGGACCAACTTCTATCTACCCATCCCAACTCTCTCTTCCTCATATGTGGTGATTACAATTGTCACCATGCCAGTTGGCTGGGTGTGGGTACCTCTCTCACCAGCCATGGCTCTTCAGCAAAGGACTTCTGCGACTCACTGGGACTGACACAATCTGTCAATTTCCCGACCCGGATCTCAGTCAACGGAGCATCTTCTCTTCTGGACTTGGTTATGACTAACTTCCCTGAAAATGTCTGCTGCTCTTCTTCTGCTCCAATCGGCTCATCTGATCATGTGCTTGTCAAAGTGGACATCTCTCTGACCATTCTCAGAGAGCCTCCTCAGCGTCGACGAGTCTGGCATTTCACTCAGGCCAACTGGCATGGTCTTCAAGCAGCCATCAATCATCTGGACTGGTCTCCCATCTCTACCGCCTCTGACATCAACTCATCTTGGGAATTCTTTCAAAGTAAATTGCTCTCTCTCATGCACAGATTTATCCCATCTCGTCTTCAGTTGTCATACCCTTCCTCCCGTCCATGGTACATGGAATCTTGTGGTGAGGCTGTTGCCCTGAAACAACTTGCTTTCGTCTCCTGGAAAGCAAATCCAACGAAAGGAAATCTCATTTCCTTTCACAAAGCCCGAAACAAGTGTGTGTCCACCCTCAGGAGAGCCAGGAAACAATATCTCACCGTTCTCAAGACCAAACTCTCTTATCTGTCTCCCTCTTCCAAATCCTGGTGGCGTCTGGTCAAATCTGTTTCTGGTGTTTGTTCCCCCTCCATCCCCTCCCTCACCTCAAACGGCTTAACGGCTGACTCCGCACGTGAAAAAGCTGAATGCCTCAACTCTGTGTTTGCCTCTAAATCCTGTGTCCCAAACCCATCCCTCTCTGTACCCACCGTACCCAGTCGTACCCAGCTGCTCTTGGACTCTGTGTCCTTTCCTCCTGACAAGGTGGAAAAGTTTGTCAACCCTCGACTCTGATTCTGCAACTGGTCCTGACGGCATCAGCCAACGGGTCCTAAAATCATGTTCTTCCGCTCTTTCACTCCCTCTTTCTGTTCTCGTCACCCTCTCTTTTGCTCAAGATCATCTGCCATCTGCTTGGAAATCAGCCAACATCACCGCTTTGCACAAAAAAGGTGCAAAAACAGATCCTAGCAACTACAGACCAATCAGCCTTCTCCCAATTATCAGCAAAGTCATGGAATCCATCATTGCTTCAGATATGAAATCTTTCCTCTTCTCCAATGGCTTGATCTCTGATCATCAATTTTGTTTCAGACCTGGTCACTCTACTCTGGACATGCTGCTTCTGCTTTCTCAACCATGGATGGAGGTCCTCAACGCCAAACAGGAAATTAGAGCTGTCTCCCTTGACATTTCACGTGCCTTCGATACGGTCTGGCACCCTGCTCTGCTCACCAAACTCTCCTCCTTTGGTATCCATGGAAATCTCCACGCATGGCTGGCGGACGTCCTCTCTGGTCGTAGTCAACGTGTGGCCCTAAATGGGTTTCTCTCATCTCCTCTTCCTGTTCAGGCTGGAGTTCCCCAAGGTAGTGTTCTGGGCCCTGTGCTTTTTCTGGTCTTCATCAATGATCTCTCTGACTCTCTTGAAAATCCTCTCTATCTCTTTGCTGACGACTCTACTCTCTGTCGCTCCATTCCTCATCCCTCAGATCGGCAGTCTGCAGCCTCCTCACTCTCTGCAGACCTTGACAAAATCACAGACTGGGCAAACAAATGGAACATGTCTTTCAATCCTGATAAATCTCACACTTACGATGTCTCTCCGAAAAGACCGACTGGACAACCCTCCCATCCACTTTCTGAATAATCCTCTCCAAGAAGTTCTGTCACTCAAGCTTTTGGGTCTCACTATTTGCCATGATCTTTCCTGGGAAAACCAGTTTGAGTTTGAGGTGAAGGTGGGAGTGCATCAGGGGTCGGTACTAAGTCCACTACTATTTGTAGCTGTGATGGAGGTGCTGGCTCAGAACGTAAAGGAGGGTTTACCGTGGGAGTTGTTGTATGCAGATGATCTGGTGTTGATTGCGGAAAGTATGGATGGACTGAAGGAAAAGATGAACAAGTGGAAGGAATGTATGGAGACAAAAGGTCTGGAGGTGAATATTGGAAAGACAAAGGTGATGGCAAGTGGTAAAGCATGTGGTGAGGTGGAAAGAACTGGGAAGTGGCCATGTGCTGTGTGCAGGAAGGGTGTCGGAGTGAACTCCATTCAGTGTACAATGTGCGCTGAGTGGGTTCATCAAAAATGTAGTGGTCTGAGAGGGTCATTAACCAGTGTGGCAGCTACATTCAAATGTAAGGTGTGCGCAGAGGGAGCTGCAGATGGAGGAAATGTTGAGTTGGATCTTGGAGATGGCGTGAAGCTGGAAGGTGTGAAAACATTTTGCTACCTCGGAGACATGCTGAATGGAGAAGGTGGATCAGACTCGGCAACGGTTGCTCGAGTGAGATGTGCATGGAAGAAGTTTCGGGAACTGAGTGGCGTGCTGATGAGGAGGAGAGTGTCGCTGAAGCTGAAGGGAAAGGTGTATGCTGCATGTGTGATAAGTGTTATGATTTATGGGAGCGAGACATGGGTAATGAACGTAGAGCAGCAACGAAGGCTGGAAAGGGTGGAAATGCGAATGGTTCGGTGGATGTGCGGAGTATCGTTGAGAGAGAGGAGGACAAATGATGAATTGTGAAAGATGATGGGAATATTGCCTGTGATTGATGCTGTGAAGAGGAACAGGTTGAGATGGTTTGGTCATGTATTGAGGAAGGATGAAAGTGACTGGTTGAGAAGAGTGATGGAAGTTAATGTAGAAGGAAGTAGAGGACGGGGAAGACCGAGAAAGACTTGGCTAAAGATGGTGGAAGAAGAAATGCGGGCAAGGGGGTTAACAAGGAGAGATGCAGAAAATAGGGCAAAATGGAGAAGATTGTCATGGGGACCGCAAGGCTAACCCCCGCTCTAGCAGGGAAAATTGCCTTAAAATGCATGTTGTTTCCTGGGAAAACCACATTTCAAATCTGGCCTCCAAAGCCAGTCGCCGACTGGGCATCCTCCGTCGTGCGAAGTCCTTCCTTCGCACACCTGAGCTCCTCACCACATACAAGGCTTTCATCCGCAGCTCTATGGAATACTGCTCTCCCCTCTGGTCTGGTGCTCCTGCCTCATACCTAGCTCGTCTTCACGCTGTTGAAACCAAAGCGTTCAGAATCATTGGAATCTCCCGCAATGAAGCTAACTCCAAGGACCTTTCACTCACTCACCGCAGGCAGGTTGGTGGTCTTTCCGTCTTCTACCGACTCCTCTCTGGCCTTGCCCCCCCCAGCTCTCTCTGGGCTCTGTCCCCCAAATATTCCTACAGGTCGCACAAGATCTGCCTGCAACCCTCTTATGGTTAAACTGCCAAAATCAAGACTTTCTGCTCACCTTCACTCCTCTTTTCTCCCGCCTCTGGAACAAACTCCCTCACTCTCTTCAATCCCACTCCACCCTCCAGGTCTTTAAAACAGCTGTTCACCACAATCTCTTATCCTCCCCCATCCAAAACCTTGATCTTTTCTACCCCTGCTAATTTCGGTCCTCTTGTCTTTTATACCTCTCCCCCCCCCCCCCACCCCCTTTCCCACGCCTCCTCCCCCCAAGCCCTCTCCCTCCCACACTTCTCCCTGCTCTCAAATGTTGTGGTTGTGTGCTTCCCCTTCTCTCCCCATCTTGTCTTCCGCTCCCTCGTTTTGTATATTTTGTTTGTCTGGTCGATTTGTTTGTGAAATAAATGTTAGCTCTTTCACGAGCCTCGATTCAGTATACAAAAAAAAGAAAAGAAAAAACCCAATAAAATGTCGGTGCGTTTATATATCACTTTTTTTTCCGCTTATGTATTACTCAAGGTTGGAGTAAGTCCGATTGCTGGTTCGACATCGATCGATCAAATAACTTTAGGTTTTGTGACACGTTTATTACTTGTGACACACGTTTATTAAACTTTATTTTCCCAACATTTCTTTTGATTTTCATTTTTATTAACCTTCGATTCATTCTATCTTTGCAAGTAAAGATGTTCTTCTTCTTCAGCACCACTGAAGGTGGATGGAGGTTATGTTTTCACCACTGTTTGTTTGTCTGTGAGCAGGATATATCAAAAAGCTATGGATGGATTCGGACGAAACCTGGCGGACAGGTTCGGTGACAAGGATCAATTGATTCAATTTTGGTGAAGATCAAGATCTCGCTCCAGATACCAATATTTTTAATTGATTCTTCGCCAATGAGAGATGGAGACAAAAAATATACATAGCACGACAATCTCAAAATATTGTGGATGGATCATGACAATACATGGTGGATGATTTGGTTAAGATGTGGATGCAGATCCGGCCCATCAGTGGGATACAAAATGTAAACTGTGCAGCCTGGCAGTGGTATGCTCTCTACCGAGTGCCGCTCTAATTTTCTTTGTGTGCTTTGGCTTTTATTCAGGGTTTTTTTTTCACAAGTTTTGCATGAATCACTTTGCCCTACTGATGAGGCAATTAAAGGAATCAACACTGGTGTTATTGTGAGCTTGTGTAAATGCATACTGCTTCTTTTGGGTGGTGATAGATAGTAATGCTCTGTGGAGATCTCCCTATAGGTTTTGGCCTTTTGAGGCTGTCCCTTGCTGTATTGGGTTATTTTGAGGCAACTTCGACCAGCCACAAGGGTGGAAAAAGCACAGGATCCAACTTTGTGACATCTTTGTTCACAGTGGTTTTCCATGTGCACTGGCCAATGACTGGGAAATAAATAAAAAACTTGCTTATTCACAAAATAATCTCCTCGCTTGGCTGAACGACAAAGTGCATCCAGCATTGGTGGAAACATCCAAGCTGTATCGCATGTTCACATGAATAAATTGTGCAAAGTGGATGTATACATGTTCATCCATCCATCCAGCCCAAGCTTCTGATTGGCCTTCGATGAACATGTACAGTGCCTTCAGAAAGTATTCACATCCCGAGAGTGTTTTTCACATTTTGTTGTTATAGCTTGAATTTAGGATTGATTAAATTTAAATTTTTTGTCACTGATCCACACAAAATACCCAATAATCACAAAGCGAAAACATGCTTTTAGAATTGTTTACAAATTTTTTGAAAATTAAATCCAGAAATATGTAATTTACATAGTATTTAGCCCCCTGAAATACCTCGTATTAATGCCTTTGTCAGCGATTACAACTTCAAATCTTCTTGAGTATGTCTGTATCAGGTTTGCACATCTGGATTTGGAGAGTTTCTCCCATTCTTTCTTGCAGATAGGCTCAAGCTTGGTTAAGTTTTATGACGATTGCTGTTCACCAACGCTCCCCAAGTTTTTCCACATACTCAATGGGCTTCAAAAGTCTGGGCTTTGGCTGGCCTCTCAAGGACTTTCACGTTCTTGTTCTGAAGCCATTCCAGTGTTGCTTTGGCAGTATACTTGGGGTCATTGTCCTGTTGGAACATAAATCTTCTCTGCAGTCTAAGGTCTTTTTCACTCAGAAGCAGGTTCTCCTCAAGTCCCTGAAGAACTGTATTCTGTCATATATTATAACACCTTTTTCTTCTTCTTCTATAAAAGGATGCTTTCGACTTCCTCACCAAATCTATTCATTCCAAAAAAAAATTCCATCTCTTACAGTTCCTCTTTTCTACATTCCCGAAACTCTCCTGCACTCCACCCCTCCTTCAGCATCACCAAACGTATTTTTGACTCGAAGGTCTCAAGAAACTCATTTTGCAATAAATGTTCGTTTCCCATTAATCGTACACTTTTCAAAATCCAATCTCACCCCTTCCCTCCAAAACTTCCCCATCACCCCTCCCCTCCAAATCTTCCCCCTTGCCCCTCCCCTCCAAATCTTCCCCATCACCCCTTCCCTCCAAAACTTCCCCATCACCCCTCCCCTCCAAAACTTCCCCATCACTCCTCCCCTCCAAATCTACCCCCTTGCCCTTCCCCTCCAAATCTTCCCCATCACCCATCTCTTTCAAATATTCCCCCTTGCCCCTCCCCTCCAAATCTTCCCCATCACCCATCCCTTTCAAATCTTCCCCCTTGCCCCTCCCCTCCAAATCTTCCCCATCACCCCTCCCTTCCAAAACTTCCCCATCACCCCTCCCCTCCAAATCTACCCCCTTGCCCCTCCCCTCCAAATCTTCCCCATCACCCATCCCTTTCAAATCTCCCCCCTTGCCCCTTCCCTCCTAAACTCCCCCCACACCCCTCCCCTCCGAGACTCTCCATCGCTCCTCCCCTCCGAGACTCCCCTCTCACCCCTCCTCCTCAAAGCATCCTCCCCGCTTCTTCCCCCTCCTCAAATAACACCTCACTATGCCTCACCCAATCACCATCAAACCTTTTGTCTGCCCCATTCTTCCCTTTCTCCAAGCTATTCTGAAATCTCTGACACACCTTCAACAGCTCTCCCTACCTCTTCCTCCTCTTCCACATCTTACCCGACCCCTCCCACCCCCCCCCCCGTTCTGTATCCGATGCTCCCCCTTCCTCTTCATTAACGGTATGGACCTCAAACATCCGGAGCCTTCGCTCAAACTTGACTGATCTCTCCATGCAGGTTGCTTCTGACAAACCAGACGTGATCTGCTTCACATAAACTTTCCTCCTTCATGATGTCTCTGATTCCTTGGTATCTCTCCCAGGTTACTCCCTCCTCCGGTATGATAGACCTGAGCCTCGTCCTGGAGGTGGGGTTGCTACCTTTATAAAAAACTCTCTTCTCACTCGCCCTGCACTGCCCTCTCTCCACCTCACCCCCAGGAATACCTTTGGCTACGGCTTCCCCTTCGCTCCCACCTTTTGTTCATATGTGTGTTGTACCGTCCACCAAACAGTGATGACTCCATCTACATCTCGCTGTCTGATAATATGGACCAACTTCTATCTACCCATCCAACTCTCTCTTCCTCATATGTGGTGATTTCAATTATCACCATGCCAGTTGGCTAGGTGTGGGTACCTCTCTCACCAGCCATGGCTCTTCAGCAAAGGACTTCTGCGACTCACTGGGACTGACACAGTCTGTCAATTTCGCGACCCGGATCTCAGTCAACGGAGCATCTTCTCTTCTGGACTTGGTTATGACTAACTTCCCTGAAAATGTCTGCTGCTCTTCTTCTGCTCCAATCGGCTCATCTGATCATGTGCTTGTTAAAGTGGACATCTCTCTGACCATTCTCAGAGAGCCTCCTCAGCGTCGACGAGTCTGGCATTTCACTCAGGCCAACTGGCACGGTCTTCAAGCAGCCATCAATCATCTGGACTGGTCTCCCAACTCTACAGCCTCTGACATCAACTCATCCTGGGAATTCTTCCAAAGTAAATTGCTCTCTCTCATGCACAGATTTATCCCATCTCGTCTTCAGTTGTCATACCCTTCCTCCCGTCCATGGTACATGGAATCTTGTGGTGAGGCTGTTGCCCAGAAACAACTTGCTTTCGTCTCATGGAAAGCAAATCTAACGGAAGGAAATCTCATTTCCTTTCACAAAGCCCGAAACAAGTGTGTGTCCACCCTCAGGAGAGCCAGGAAACAATATCTCTCCGTTCTCAAGACCGAACCCTCTTATCTGTCTCCCTCTTCCAAATCCTGGTGGCGTCTGGTTAAATCTGTTTCTGGTGTTTGTTCCCCCTCCATCCCGTCCCTCACCTCCAACGGCGACACGGCTGACTCTGCACGTGAAAAAGCTGAATGCCTCAACTCTGTGTTTGCCTCTAAATCTTGTGTCCCAAACCCATCCCTCTGTACCCACCGTACCCAGTCGTACCCAGCTGCTCCTGGACTCCATGTCCTTTCCTCCTGACAAGGTGGAAAAGTTTCTGTCAACCCTCGACTCTGATTCTGCAACTGGACATGACGGCATCAGCCCAGGGGTCCTAAAATCCTGTTCTTCCGCTCTTTCACTCCCTCTATCTGTTCTCTTCACCCTCTCTTTTGCTCAAGGTCATCTGCCATCTGCTTGGAAATCAGCCAACATCACCGCTTTGCACAAAAAAGGTGCAAAAACAGATCCTAGCAACAACAGACCAATCAGCCTTCTCCCAATTATCAGCAAAGTCATGGAATCCATCATTGCTTCAGATATGAAATCTTTCCTCTTCTCCAATGGCTTGATCTCTGATCATCAATTTGGTTTCAGACCTGGTCACTCTTCTCTGGACATGCTGCTTCTGCTTTCTCAACAATGGATGGAGGTCCTCAATGCCAAACAGGAAATTAGAGCTGTCTCCCTTGACATATCACGTGCCTTCGATACGGTCTGGCACCCCGCTCTGCTCACCAAACTCTCCTCCTTTGGTATCCATGGAAATCTCCACGCATGGCTGGCGGACTTCCTCTCTAGTCGTAGTCAACGTGTGGCCCTGAATGGGTTTCTCTCATCTCCTCTTCCTGTTCAGGCTGGAGTTCCCCAAGGCAGTGTTCTGCACCCTGTGCTTTTTCTGGTCTTCATCAATGATCTCTCTGACTCTTGAAAATCCTCTCTATCTCTTTGCTGATGACTCTACTCTCTGTCGCTCCATTCCTCATCCCTCAGATTGGCAGTCTGCAGCCTCCTCACTCTCTGCAAACCTGGACAAAATCACAGACTGGGCAAACAAGTGGAACATGTCTTTCAATCCTGACAAATCTCACACTCTTACGATGCCTCTCCGAAAAGACCGACTGGACAACCCTCCCATCCACTTTCTGAATAATCCTCTCCAAGAAGTTCTGTCACTCAAGCTTTTGGGTCTCACTATCTGCCATGATCTTTCCTGGGAAAACCACATTTCAAATCTGGCCTCCAAAGCCAGTCGCCGACTGGGCATCCTCCGTCGTGCGAAGTCCTTCCTTGGCACACCTGAGCTCCTCACCACATACAAGGCTTTCATCCGCAGCTCAATGGAATACTGCTCTCCCCTCTGGGCTGGTGCTCCTGCCTCACACCTAGCTCGTCTTCACGCTGTTGAAACCAAAGCGTTCAGAATCATTGGAATCTCCCGCGATGAAGCTAACTCCAAGGGCCTTTCACTCACTCACCGCAGGCAGGTTGGTGGTCTTTCCGTCTTCTACCGACTCCTCTCTGGCCTTTCCCCCCCAGCTCTCTCTGGGCTCAGTCCCCCAAATATTCCTACAGGTCGCACAAGATCTGCCTGCAACCCTCTTATGGTTAAACTGCCAAAATCAAGACTCTCTGGTCACCTTCACTCCTCTTTTCTCCCGCCTCTGGAACAGACTCCCTCACTCTCTTCAATCCCACTCCTCCCTCCAGGTTTTTAAAACAGCTGTTCACCACCATCTCTTGTCTTCCCCCACCCAAAACCTTGATATTTTCTACCCCCGCTAATTTCACCCCAAATCCACTTTTTTGAAATACCAACTTCTGTCCTGGAAGTCCTTGGTGTCCTTGTGTTTTATACTTCTCCCACTCCCCCCCCCCCCCATTCCCACGCCTCCTCCCTCCAAGCCCTCTCCCTCCCACACATCTCCCTGCTCTCAAATGTTATGTTTGTGTGCTTCCACTTCTCTCCCCATCTTGTCTTCCGCTCCCTTTTTTTTATATATTTTGTTTGTCTGGTTGATTTGTTTGTGAAATAAATGTTAGCTCTTTCACGAGCCTCGATTCAGTATACAAAAAAAAAGAAAAAAAAAGTATTTGCCTGCATTTGGCTCCATTCATTGTTCCCTCTAAACTTACAATAATTGTCCCAGTCGGCCAGTCCCTGTCACTGGAAAGCATCCCCATAGCATGATGCTGCCACCACCATGCTTCACGGTAGGAATTGTGTGAGATGGGTGATGAGCTGTGCTTGGTTTCCGTCAGACCCAGAGCTTTGCATTCAGGCCAAAGGGTTCAAGTTTCGTCTAATCAGCCAACAGAATATTTTACCTCATGCTCGAAGTCTTTCACATACCTTTTTGCAAACTCAAGGCATGCAGTCATATGCCTTTTTCTCAAGAGTGGATACTGTCTGGCTCTCTCATAAAGCCTAGATTCATGAAGTGATGCAAAGATTTTGTCCTTCTGTTAGGTTCTCGCATCTCAGCCAAGTAACTCAAATTCTGTCAGAGTAGTCATTGGGTTCTTGATCATCTCCCTGACCAAGGTCCTTCTTGCCCAGTTGCTCAGTTTGGTCGGACGGCCAGCTCTGGGAAGAGTCTGGGTAGATCCATATTCTTTACATTTCCTAATGATGGAGTTCACTGTGACCTTGGGAATTTTCAACACTATACATTGTTTTAATACCCTTCCCCAGATGTTTCTATCGCGTAGGTCTACTGACAGTTCCTTGGACTTCACGGGAGAGTTTCAGCTCTGACATGCACTGTCAACTGTGGGACCTCATATAGAAAGGTGTGTTTCTTTCTAAATCATGTCCAATCAATTGAATTTGCCACAGGTAGACTCCAATCGAGTTGTAGTGACATCTCAAGGGTGCTCAAAGGAAATTGGATGCACCTGAGCTAAATTTAAAGTGTCATAGCGAAGGGGTTGAATACTTATTGTCTCAATACATTTCAGCTTTTCATTTTTAATTAATTTGTAAAAATTTCTAAAAACGAAATTCCACTTTGACATTATGAGGTATTATATATAGATCAGTGACAATTTAATACACTTTACATTTAGGCTGTAACACAACAAAACGTGAAAGGTCAAGGGGTGTGAATACTCTCTGAATGCACTGTGCCAAGGCAATTGGTTATTTTTCTACACAAAAATTCTTTCAAACAGATATGTCATAATTTCACATTCGAGTCAGCTTTGAAATCACAGGAAACAATCCTTGCGCAGATCATCTTTATGACTAGCAAGAATGCCTCACGATATTCTGATCATGTGCAGCTGTTTCATTGAAAGTTCTCTTTCTCTTATGACCGATTAGAGTTCGCAATGCAAAATAAAGTTTTCTTGGGTATTTGTACAGAAAACTTGTATAAGCAAAACCCTGGCACAACAATACGTTTGCAAATAGAAAAGCCTATGGTATCATCTATAGGTCATAAAACAGCAAGTGGTGCATCATTTATTGAATATGAAATAAGAACACAAATTCCAAGCAAAATGCCACAAAAAATAAAAACAACTCACAAAAATTGGACTTCTGGTATTAGTTCTGAGTACATTGGACATTGGGTCGTGCAGTTCTTCCTTACAGTTCAAGAAAGCTAAGTTTTCTGGAGCAGATCCGTCGTGTTTGTTATATTTGTATTCCTATGTTGCGGTATGTGTTTCTGTCCAATTCTCTGTGTTTATCCGGATATTGTTGTGGTGTATTGTCGAATTAATGTACCAGTGAGTGCCTGGCCTATCGCCAATGCCTCAGTTAGTTGGCATGTAACACTCCATTTGCCCCTCAACCCTGCTGTTGGTGTCACCCTCCCCCCTCCGCCCTCATCTCTCCATTGTTACTTTTGTTCTGTAGCATCCTGATGAATGCTATGTTCTATCTCCTCCAAGAGCCTCCACATTGTATACAAAAAAGTTTTAGGTATCATTGGTAAAATACACTTTATACACATCAATGGGTAAAAAAAAAAAAAAAATGACATGGGTTTACTTTCACTTTAAGTCATGAGCTGCGGTGATAAAAAATGCTCGTCGATGGTGGCCAAAACAGCTCACCTTGGAGGAGTCACTCCCACAGATTCCACATTACCACCCTGCTCAGTGATAACTTCCTTTGTGAACTGCTTGCTAAGGGGTGGTCTCTCTTCAAATTCAACCATTTCTTCGTCTTGAGATTGCTGTCGGCCAAACAAAACATCCTCCTTCTCCACCAGCTGCTCAACACAGGATGGAAGCAAGATATACAAGTCACTGGTGGTTTCATTACTTTGGTCCACAGGTGGAAATAACCATAATCACATATAACAGCAGCAGATAAACAAGGTATGACACAGTAAAAATATGACTGTGACGGTTACCGGTAGCATGACACAATTACCCTGCACCGGCCGATGACGCAACCGGCGAGCGGTCACGTGTCCGGACTCGCCCGGGCGTGTTGAGACTTGCCTTTACCGGGTGAACGCTTGCCTTGCATACCACGCCCCGTTGAGAGGCGTGGCTTATCTATTTGCATACCACGCCCCGCCTGAGAGGCGTGGCTTTTGTGTGTTGAGTTTCTGATATATATTGCCGCCCGTTCGATGGGCTGATTCAGTGCTTTGGAGTTCGTTTGAGTGAGCTGGGAATAAATAGCTCAGAGAAACCTAATTCCTGGCGTCATCCATTTTGTCCGATTTTATCGTGCGAGCACAGCTCCCATAACATGATTCAGATGAAACAATCACAACAGCATTGCTTGTACGTTTGTTCTCTCGACGTAAATTTGGGGGAGGACCCCAATTCTCTCTAAGTAAATATGTATGGCATAACACCGCTTCTGAAGGAAGGGGGTGGTACAAGTTATATGAAAATATGCCTAATAATATGGGGGAATTAACCCATCCGCAATTCTGAAGGAATTAACAAGTCTAAGTATGGCTTCTTCACTGGTATTGTTAATGACTAAAAGCAGAGCCAAAACACAGGTCATAGAAAAAGCAAAGTCAAACTGCATATCTGTGATCAAAAAGTGGTACGACCAGGGGTGGCTTACCCTGGGCTCATGATCCCATTATGGCCATATTTTTTTCAGACCACCATATGACCTTGACCTTCAGAATTTAAAGATGGGGTGTAAATGAAGAAAATGTGTCCCCGTCTACAATCTATCCAAAAACCTCAACATCATGAACATCAGAGGAAAAGTATTGAAGTTATGATCAAACTAAAATGGCACTCTTCGACGTCGCCCGATATGTCTCCGCCCATATTATTCACACTTGAACAAAGTTTCATTTGAATCCCTTCAGCTGTTCTCAAGTATCACATTTTTACCTGACATGACCCTCTGACCTTTGATGCAGAAATCTAATCAGTTCATCTTTGCATCATAACATATATTTATACCAAGTTTGGTCAAAATTCCATCACTGGTTCACAAGTTAGCTCGGTAACAGCTAGGTCTTTCCCTCGCGGTCCCCATGTGCTGTTTTTGTCTTTCCCTCGCGGTCCCCATGTACTGTCTTTGTCTTTCCCTCGCGGTCCCTATGTGCTGTCTTTGTCTTTCCCTCGCGGTCCCCATGTGCTGTCTTTGTCTTTCCCTCGCGGTCCCCATGTACTGTCTTTGTCTTTCCCTCGCGGTCCCCATGTGCTGTCTTTGTCTTTCCCTCGTGGTCCCCATGTACTGTCTTTGTCTTTCCCTCGCGGTCCCCATGTGCTGTTTTTGTCTTTCCCTCGCGGTCCCCATGTACTGTCTTTCCCTCGCGGTCCCCATGTACTGTCTTTCCCTCGCGGTCCCCATGTACTGTCTTTGTCTTTCCATCGCGGTCCCCATGTGCTGTTTTTGTCTTTCCCTCGTGGTCCCCATGTACTGTCTTTCCCTCGCGGTCCCCATGTGCTGTTTTTGTCTTTCCCTCGCGGTCCCCATGTACTGTCTTTGTCTTTCCCTCGCGGTCCCCATGTGCTGTTTTTGTCTTTCCCTCGCGGTTGTCAGCTCTTTCACGAGCCTCGATTCAGTATAGAAAAAAAAACAAAAAAACAAAACAGAATTTTTACCCAACTGAACCTCTGACCTTTGACCACACTTGTCCCCATAATCTAATCAGTTCATCTTTGCGTCATACATGCTTGTAAAAAGCTTGACTCGGTTCCCTTCAGTCGCTCTTTAGTTATCGGGGTAACAAAAACCTATTGCAGACTCTGACCTTTGACCTTTGACGACAAAATCTAATCAGTACATCTATGCAACATAATGTATAGTTATACAAAGTTTGGTTGAAATCCCATCACTGATAGGCCGGATCTGCATCTGGACCTTAACCAAAATCTAATTAGCTTGTTCTTGTCACCCACCCAAATCATCCACCAAGTTTCATTCAAATCCGTCCATAACTTTATGTGACATCATGCTATATTGTAGAACCCCGACATTCATGAGGGATATGTTCCTGAAAAATGCAGCGAATATCAGGGCATTTTTTCAATGGGGAAAAAGGTGGATGTCTCCCGGTAGATCGTAATACATAAGGGGAAATCAAAAATCCTGTAAAAAACCGTGAATACGCTCGCGAATATGTGAAGCACAGGGCTGCAAATGTCGAAGCAGGTCAGAAAAACCGCCAATACGGTCGCGAAAAACTGCGAATATGTGAAGCACAGATCCGCAAATGTCAAAGCTGGTCAGGAAACCATGAATACGTCCGCAAAAAAACGCAAATAGGTGAAAAACCCCCTGAATACGGAAAGCACAGGGCCGCAAACATAGAAGCACGTTGCATTTTTTTTTTTTAACCTCGAACATACGGGTCTGCGAATGTTGGGACCGTGAATGTCGAGGTCCAGCAGTATATTGTTTTTGGCCCTATCTCTCAATCGGGAATAATCACTTTTCAATTTCTAGTACCGGGATGCGTATCTTGATACAGATCTTCACCAAAAGCAAACCAATACTTCAATGACACAAATTCAACTTGTCTACTAAGTTTTGGCCGAATCTGGCCATAACCTTTTGAGTTATCCTGCTCACAGACAGAATGACAAACAGGGGTGAAAATATAACCTCCGTCCACCTTTGGTGGCTGAGGTAATAAACAGCCGAGCGTATTCTACTCAGACGCAGCTGGACACCAACCGCTCCAACGCAGCCGGGAAGCCAACTGCCTCGACGCAGCCGGGTGCTTACTATCCCAATGTAGCCGGGCGCCAACAAATACAAACTAATTGCAAATACATAAATTGTTGCAACTAGAAACTATAATCTATGTATGAAATTCCATTTTGTTATTTCTCTCTTAGATATATATTTTATAAATACACAACAACACAACATGCATTTTAAGGCCATGTTCCCTGCTAGAGCGGGGGTTAGCCTTGCGGTCCCCATGACAATCTTCTCCATTTTGCCCTATTTTCTGCATCTCTCCTTGTTAACCCCCTTGCCCGCATTTCTTCTTCCACCATCTTTAGCCAAGTCTTTCTCGGTCTTCCCCGTCCCCTACTTCCTTCTACATTAACTTCCATCACTCTTCTCAACCAGTCACTTTCATCCTTCCTCAATACATGACCAAACCATCTCAACCTGTTCCTCTTCACAGCATCAATCACAGGCAATATTCCCATCATCTTTCGCAATTCATCATTTGTCTTCCTCTCTCTCAACGATACTCCGCACATCCATCGAACCATTCGCATTTCCACCCTTTCCAGCCTTCGTTGCTGCTCTACGTTCATTACCCATGTCTCGCTCCCATAAATCATAACACTTCTCACACATGCAGCATACACCTTTCCCTTCAGCTTCAGCGACACTCTCCTCCTCATCAGCACGCCACTCAGTTCCCGAAACTTCTTCCATGCACATCTCACTCGAGCAACCGTTGCCGAGTCTGATCCACCTTCTCCATTCAGCATGTCTCCGAGGTAGCAAAATGTTTTCACACCTTCCAGCTTCACGCCGTCTCCAAGATCCAACTCAACATTTCCTCCATCTGCAGCTCCCTCTGTGCACACCTTACATTTGAATGTAGCTGCCACACTGGTTAATGACCCTCTCAGACCACTACATTTTTGATGAACCCACTCAGCACACATTGTACATTGAATGGAGGTCACTCCGACACCCTTCCTGCACACAGCACACGGCCACTTCCCAGTTCTTTCCACCTCACCACATGCTTTACCACTTGCCATCACCTTTGTCTTTCCGATATTCACCTTCAGACCTTTTGTCTCCATACATTCCTTCCACTTGTTCATCTTTTCCTTCAGTCCATCCATACTTTCCGCAATCAACACCAGATCATCAAATGTCACCTTTATTTGAAATCACTGTTTACTCTAACATATTTTCCTCCAAACTGCCCATTTGTCTCAAAAGGTTCACTGAACGGAATTTTTTAAATTATTATTATTGCATTCCAATATTTATTTAGTCCTCTTACTTGCTGGTTACTATATTTATCCCTTCTCTCTCTACTTTTCCTGTTCATCCTTGAGCTTGCCTTTTGCTTTGGCCATTTGTGGCCACACTACCCCAGTACATTGGCTGTTTTTACTGTCTTGTTACCTCACTCTTCCCCAAGAGCTAGATCTTGTAGTAAAAATAAAATACAGTGGATCCTGCCTGTGCATTCTCACCATTGGCTGCTCAGTTTGTGCTTTATGTGGCTCCAAAAAATAGTCCAATTTTTGTTCATGAGCATCCGTACGAACGAGTTGGTTCTCAGACATGCGCGGTGCGGTAGAAATTGTTGAGCCGCTTGCTTGTTTAGCCTCGGACATGTTGTTCAACAAAGTGGCCCCAGGGAGCAGAGTCTGTGGAAATGAAATAACAAGTCAACTTGGAAAAAAAAAAAAAGGAAATAAATTTGTAAGGAATATTTGCATCAATGAGGGTTATGGTATGTTATAGATTTGCTTTCAATCAAAGCTAAGACCTTGAAGTATCACACAAACTATTAGCAAGCCATCACTAAGCAGCTACCTTATCAGATTCCCACATTCCATACTTCCCCTCACATTCTTCCCAGATTAAATAAATATCGAGTTATTAAAAAGGAGTAAAAAGGCAAAACAAAAAAAACATGCCTCAGTGGCGCAAGTATTTTAAGAAGAAAAAAAAATACAGCCTCGGTAGTGTAATGGTTAGAGCGTCCCCTCTGAATCTGTGACGTCGGTAGTTCGAACACTGGCAAAGTCATACTAAAGACTTGAAAAAAATAGTACTTGCTGCTTCCTTGCTTGATGCTCATCATTTAACAAGGATAGAGCATGGACAAATAACCATAGGTTGGTAATAATAGCACCGGCTTTTATGGGCCAAATGGCCTCCTTCTGCATCAAAGTACATTGTAAGGGAAAATATTATTATTATTATTATATTATTATTAAAACAAGCCATTCTGATGTACAACACCATGTTTTACTTTGTTAATGTATGTATCCAAGTTGTGTTTCACCTATGGTAACAAAGCACAATGGAAGAATAATGTTTTGAAGTTAACCTGAGTATAGTATGTCCGTGAGGCATTGGAGGCAAGCAGTCTTGCTTCCACTGAGCGCTGCACAGCCTCGATGATGCTATCCTCATGCAGGAAGTGGACCTCATACTTGGTCGGATGCACATTCACATCCACATTTTGTGGCTGGAGTTCAAGGCTGAAGGACACAACACGACAAGTCTGTGATGTTGACCATTTTATGCAAGTAATGACAAGTGTTGCATCTCTCCCCTCTGTGACCATTTTATACGCGGTCTTACTTGACAGTATATCGACGTATTAACCAGATAAATACTGTCGTACGGCCGCCTTTGATTAAAATCAGGCGGTCACGGAAGCCGATCGCAAAGGACTTAGCTCTTGAGGCGAAGCTCAATGGCGGACTCCAAAAACAAAAGCTACACCAAAGCGCGCGGGGATAGAGGGGGGCACGCAAGAGCCCTGCACCCCTGCAGCCTTACCTATTAAATCAATCACACGGAAACTGCGTTCAGATATATATACAGAAAATAATACAAGGGTTTATTGCAAGGATGGTGGGACAGGAAAAGCATGCGCTGGTAATAAATATCCTAATCTGGACGTCCCCACACACAGATTTCAGAAACGAGACGAGGGAATATGAATTAAAGAAAAGAACACGTTGTGTAATTGTGAAATGTGGTGTGAGCTTATCTGTCCGCCGTCTAGTATTGTCTGCCGTCCAACACGGCTCCGTTCGGCCCCGTTCGCGCGACACCAGGCCTCGCTCCAAGCTCCACAAGCGCCGATCGCACACCATGAGGTCCCTCGCTCCAAACTACAAACCACCGCGAAGGCCCAAGCCAACGACCACCAGGGACCTCCCAAGTCCAAGCAGGGAAGCGCAGAGAGCACAAGACAGCCAGAGACAGCCAGAAAGCACAAGGGTTCGAGCTGAACATGCCAGAGGGCCAGAGGGACGTGCTCCGCAAGAGCCAACTCGATGTCCAAGAACCGCAAGAGCCGTGCTGCGCAAGACGAAGAGAGAGGGAATTGGCGTTCGACGCGCCCTCATATAACCTGCGGCAGTGACGTCAGCCTCGGCACGCCACCCAATCAGTGCCCTCCACAGGCCTGGAGCGTGGTCATAGCACGTGCTACTCGAGGCCTAGCGGAGGTGTAGCTGGCTGTGGTCCATGCGGCGGTGCCCTGAACTGGCTTCCTTGCCTGTTCCTTCCAAAGTCTTGTCAGGGAAGGGAATTTAATTAATGCGTGCACTAAAGGGCCGAACTAAGTGTCTGCAGGTGTGCATTGCCATAAGGGACAAAGGTTTGACTACCAGGTTTGATGCACAGGGGTTTATCTTTAATCCCTAACTACCTAACACTCGAACATCCTGATATGTTCACAAGCATACTCTTACCCGACAAATCGCCTAAACAGAACTTATTAGAAGGAGATTCCCTATCGTGACAGTCGGATACCTACCTACACAGATCTATCTGGCTCTAGATATACCTACCTACACAGATCTATCTGGCTCTAGATATTGCTTTATCCCCAGACATAACAATACGTTGGTACCTCGCACACATTAAGCAAAAAATGGGGTTAAGCAATTGATTCATGTCCGTCCGCCGATCTGTCTTTTCAGTTTATGATCAAGAAACAACTTATTTAAATCAAATGTTATATTTTGAACACAAATCGGAGCATGAATTAGAAGACAAGTCTTTCATTTTACAGTATCGTGGCTCCGAATTTGTCCCAAACGAACATGTGCAGAGAGGAGTGAGATATATATTTTATACTCTGCCTGCTAGCCTGGCAGTGAAACAAAATAGAAAATCATTCAAACAGTAATGTACTGTTTCTAAGGACATTATAAAGGATACGAAGAACAGGCATGAATAACTAATGTAATGTGTTAGATCGGGTGGTGTAATATACACTGCGAAAAATGGCAGTAAAACTTCGGAAACAAACTTAGACGACTTTTACAGGCTTTATTTTATTTAAATTTAATCATATACTTGAACACTGTAGAACACAAATCGCCTGTCATAATACTTCCCAAAACCTCCAGTTTTGTAGTACTTCAATTTAAATAAAGGTTCAATACGGTGGTGTATAAGGGTGGCGTTCAGGACTGTTTCTGGACTGCTTCAACAGCACTAAACTTTCAGATTTTTTTTTTAACCGTTCGTTAGTAATTATTTTATAAAAATTGTGGCGAAAATGAAGTAACTGCGCAGGGTATCGTGTCCTATGAACTCTCTAGTATTATTTATATTATGAATATACTTTAAGTGACATTATGCACCCATGTCCACCTGTTCCTTTATGGTCTGTGTTCTTCTCGTATATAATCAGTGTTATCTTACCCTCTCTTGTCTAGGTCTTCTATGAGTCTAAAACTGAATCATAAAAATATCATTATATGAAAAGAAATACTTCTATACAACAAGTTCCATCATTGTGAGACACCACCTATATAGCGGAACAACTTCAACATTGAAGTTATAGAAAAATAATATTTCGTGAAATACAAATTTTACAGCTTTTAACATTTTTTGTTAAAACATTGTTAAAACATGGTGTACATCAGAAACATTACATTTTTTTATTGGTGCTGTGATGACGTTACAGTATCAGGCATGATTACAAATTACAGTTGGGGCCCAAAAATATTGCACCTTTTTCAAATAATTCACAACTTTCTCGAAAAATAAGTTGAAATTGACAAAAGCATTCTTTTTTTTTTTTGTATACAAGATCGAGGCTCGTGAAAGAGCTAACATTAATCACACAAAAAGTAAAACCGACACATAAAACATATAATAAGGGGAGCAGAAGACAAGATGGGGAGAGAGTGGGAAGGACACAAAAACAACACTTGAGAGCAGGGACATCGAGAGATCTGTGGGAGGGAAAGGGCTTGGGGGGAGGTGGGAGAGGTATAAAACATATGGACACTGCAAGGACTTCCAGAAAAGAAGTTGGAATTTCAAAAAAAGTGGATCTGGGGTGAATCAGCGGGGGTAGAAAACATCAAGGTTTTGGAGGGGGGAAAGATAAGAGATGGTGGTGAACAGCTGTTTTAAAGACCTGGAGGGAGGGGTGGGATTGAAGGGAGTGGGGGAGTTTGTTCCAGAGGGGGGAGAAAAGAGGAATGAAAGAGTGAAGGTGAGCAGAGAGTCTTGATTTTGGCAGTTTAACCATAAGAGGGTTGCTGGCAGATCTTGTGCGACCTGTAGGAATATTCGGGGGACAGAGCACAGAGAGAGCTGGGGGAGCAAGGCCAGAGAGGAGTCAGTAGAGACAGAAAGACCACCAACCTGCCTGCGGTGAGTGAGTAAAAGGCCCTCGGAGTTAGCTTCATCGCAGGAGATTCCAATGATTCTGAAAGCTTTGGTTTCAACAGCGTGAAGCCGAGCTAGGTGTGAGGCAGGAGCACCGGCCCAGAGGGGAGAACAGTATTCCACTGAGCTGCGGATGAAAGCTCAGGTGTGCCAAGGAAGGACTTTGCACGATGGAGGATGCCCAGTCGGCGACTGGCTTTGGAGGCCAGCTTGGAAATGTGGTTTTCCCAGGAAAGATCATGGTAGATAGTGAGACCCAAAAGCTTGAGCGACAGATCTTCTTGGAGAGGATTGTTGAGAAAGTAGATGGGAGGGTTGTCCAGTCGGTCTTTTCAGAGAAACATAGTAAGAGTGTGAGATTTGTTATGATTGAAAGACATGTTCCACTTGTTTGACCAGTCTGTTATTTTGTCCAGGTCTGCAGAGAGTGAAGAGGCTGCAGACTGCCGATCTGAGGGATGAGGAATGGAGCGGCAGAGAGTGGTCATTAGCAAAGAGATAGACAGGATTTTCCAGAGTCACAGAGATCATTGATGAAGACCAGAAAAAGCACAGGGCCCAGAACACTGCCTTGGGGAACTCCAGCCTGAACAGGAAGGGGAGATGAGAGAAACCCATTCAGGGCCACACGTTGACTACGACCAGAGAGGAAGTCCGCAAGCCGTGCGTGGAGATTTCCATGGATACCATAGGAGGAGAGTTTGGTGAGCAGAGCTGGGTGCCAGACCGTATCGAAGGCACGTGATATGTCAAGGGAGACAGCTCTTATTTCCTGTTTGGCATTGATGACCTCCATCCATTGTTGAGACAGCAGAAGCAGCATGTGCAGAGTCGAATGATCTGGTCTGAATCCAAATTGATGATCGGAGATCAAGCCATTGGAGAAGAGGAAGGATTTGATATCCAAAGCAATGATGGATTCCATGACTTTGCTGATAATTGGGAGTAGGCTGATTGGTCTGTCGTTGCAAGGATCTGTTTTTGCACATTTTTTGTGTAAAGCGGTAATGTTTGCTGATTTCCAAGATGCTGGCAGATGACCTTGAGCAAAAGAGAGGGAGAAAAGAACAGAGAGAGGGTGAGATAGAGCGGCAGAGCAGGATTTTAGGACCCATGGGCTGATTCCGTCTGGTCCAGTTGCAGAATCAGAGTCGAGGTTTGACAAAAACTTCTCCACCTTGTCAGGAGAGAAGGACACAGAGTCCAGGAGCAGTTGGGTTCGACTGGGCAAGGTGGGAACAGAGAGAGATGGGTTTGAGACAAGATTTTGAGGCAAACACAGAGTTGAGGCATTCGGCTTTGTCACGTGCGATGTCAACTGTGTCGCCATTTGAGGTAATTGAGGGGATGGAGGGGGAACAAACACCAGAAACGGATTTGACCAGATGCCACCAGGATTTGGAGGAAGGAGACAGGTTTGAGAGTTCATTCTTGAGTGTGGATCTGGGGCACTGCTTGTGCATCTGGGGACATCCAGACATCTGGGGCACTTGAATGCTTCCTGGGACTCCTGAGAGTAGACACACATTTGTTCCGAGCTTGGTGGAAGGAACTGAGATTGCCTTCAGTTGGATTAGCCTTCCAAGAGGCAAAGGCAAGTTGTTTCAGGGCAACTGCTCACCACAAGATTCAGTGTACCATGGACGGGAGGAAGGGTAAGACACCTGAAGATGAGATGGGATAAATCTGTGCATGGGAGGATTTTGTCTCCACAATTCTTTATTTCATTGTAAATATTGCAGAACCTTTGTTTTTTTTTTATTCAGAACTTACTATATCCTTTTAAATCAAGAAATAAAAAGAAATGGCATTGACAAAATTATTGACACCCTGAGACTTAATATTTGGTAGCACACACAGCATTTGGACAAAATAATTGCAGTCAAGGGCTTCATATAGCCATGAATGAGCTTCCTACACCTCTCTACTGGCAATTTGGCCCACTCTTCTTGTGCAAACAGATCCAGTTCTCCAAGATTTGAAGGATGCCTTCTCCCAACTGCTGTTTTCAGATCTCCCCACAGGTGTTCAATGGGATTTAGATCTGGACTCATTGCTGGACACTTCAGAACAGTCCAGCGTTTTGTCTTGAACCATTCCTGGGTGCTTTTTAAGTGTGTTTGGGGTCATTGTTCTGCTGCAAGACCCATGACCTTCGACGGAGACCCAGGTTTCTAACACTGGGTTGAACATTGCGCTCCAAAATGCCTTGGTAATCTCCTGCTTTCATGATGCCATGCACACATTCAAGGCACCCAGTGCCAGAGGCAGCACAGCAACAACAAAACATCACTGAACCTCCTCCATGTTTGACTGTAGGAAGGTGTTCTTTTCTTTGAAGGCTTCATTTTGTTAACTGTAAACGTAGAGATGATGTGCTTTACCAAAAAGCTCTCATTCGGTCTCATCTGTCCACAGGACATTCTCCCATAAGGATTTTAGCTTGTTCGGGTGTGTTTTGGCAAACTCCAGTCAGGTGTTCTTATGTCTCTCTCTTAGCAGTGGGGTCCTCCTGGGTCCTCCTGGATCTCCTATAATAGAACCCCACTTCATTGAGTTGGCGACGGATGGTGCGAGTTGAAACTGTCATACGTTGTGTCTGAAGGTCAGCTTGAATCTGTTTGGCAATTGTTTGAGGTGCTTTCTCCACCATTCAAACAATCCTTCACTGCAATCTTCGATCAAGTTTTCTCTTGCGGCCACGTCCAGGGAGATTGGCTGCAGTGCCATGGGCCTTAAACTTCCTGATAACATTGCGTACAGTGGACACAGGAACATCAAGGTCTCTGGAGATGGACTTGTAGCCTTGATATTGTCCATGCTTGGCTACAATCTTGTGTCAGACCTCCTCAGACAATTCTCTGGTTTTCTTTCTTTTCTCCATGCTCATTGCGGTACACACAGTGACACAAAACAGCAGAATGACTCCTTTTCTCCATTCAAATTGGTTGCATGAGTGATTTTTATATTGCAGGCACCTGCATCTCACCACAGGTGAGTTCAATTCCAAAGTAAAGGAGAATCACCTGTTTGAAATCTAATTATTTCTGACAACTTCTAAAAGGTGCCAATAATATTGTCCGGGCCATTTTAGGATTTCTGTTTGGAATAAGCTAAGATTTTGTATTTTTTTTCAGCTTTTTTTGTTTTGTTCCACTGCAATCCAAAGAAAGACATATGTGGATACCAAAATATTTTAAAGTTTCAACAATATTCTGGAAGAAATGGTGCATTATTTGAAAAAAGGGCAATTGTGCCAATATTTTTGGCCACGACTATGTCTCAAGAATGTTAAAAGCTGTAAAAAGGAGACTCTAAAATTAAAACATTACCTTTTGGTGTTGTGAAGACAGAAGTGCTGTATCTTAAAGTATGCCATCTATTGGAAAGTCAGTTAAGGTGGCATAGAGAATTCCATATGTGATATGGTCAAAAGCTACAGACAGGATTGTCAAAACCATTTCAACAGAGCAGTATGTACCTGATGTAGAGGAAAGGATGCGAGTTTTTTGGGAGATAGGTAGCATACACATTCTCGATTGCCTTCTTCAGAGCTGAGTTTTCGACAAGTCTGTCTGAAGAAAAACAACAACATCAGCACACTAAACATGGGAATATTTGGCCAATTGTGGGAGGCGATGGAGGCGTGCACTCACGGTTGATGAAGAGTAGGAAGGTGCACTTCTTCATGGAAAAGTTGGCATTTGTAATGTAACCCATCATCTTAAAAGCAAGCTTCTCCTCCTCACATCCAACTTCAATCAGCTCCCTGCAAGACATCAGCTGTTATGCCACTTAAATTTTAAAAGGTCATCCCCACCACCCCCTCCCTCCCTCATCCAAACAAAAATATAGGTCAAAGGAAGAACTTGTTACTTGCAAAATCGAACATTTTTCAAGTATATTGGTCGGTTGCGTTTGTGGTTCTGTCTGTTTGTCTGTTTGTCACCGGCCTACAGGTCACAATTCTAAACCGATCGTCACAAAATTTCACCAATTTGTCTAGGTCGTCCCAATTGAGAAGCCTATTGATTTGGAGGTCAAAGGTGATCTGGAGGTCAAATTTCTAAAATCGCCATTTAAAATCCGATTGACTTGAAAATTGAATAACATTTGTATATTGAGTCAATAAATTGGGAAATGAACTATTTTTGATCTCAAAAGGTCAACTCAAGGTCAAATTTTAAAAGTCATCAATTTTCATTCAAAAAGCCATCAATTCCCAACCGATTAACTTGGAAATTGAACAGCATTTGCATATCGAGTCACTAAATTGGGAAACATACTATTTTTGAGGTCAAAAGGTCAAAGGTCAAACTTCCAAAATCATCACTTTTCATCTGAGAAACCGTCAATTTTCATCCGATTGACTTGGAAATTGAACAGCATTTGCACATTGTGTCAATAAATAGGAAAACCAACTATTTTGAGGTCAAAAGGTCAAAGGTCAAGCAGCTCTAGGTCAAACTTCCAAAATCAAATTTTCATCTGAAAACCCATCAATTTTCATCCGATTGACTTGAAAATAGAACAGCATTTGTGCATTGCCTCACTGAATTGGGAAACCAAATATTTACGAGGTCAAAAGGTCAAAGGTCAACTCAAGGTCAAACTTCTAAAATCATCATTTTTCATCTGAAAAATCGTCACTTTTCATCCTGTTGACCCGAGCTTTGATCAAGATTGTAAATTTTAATCTTCATGAAATGGACAATTTGCTGTATCATTGGAAAACGTTTTTTAGGGGGGGGGGGGGGGATTTTGCAAGTATCGTGCTATGCATGACGTCTTCTCGTTTTTCCTTTATGAAACCTCTTTTTGTTGGTTGCCTTGTTTCTGTTTCTGGTCCGCTGACAACTCTACAAGCACACGAAAAGACACTCCGCCATGAGGCCTTCCAAAATGGCCACTCTCTCCTCTGAATCACTTCCTGGCCCCTCCCCTGCCCCACAGCCAATAATAGGCTTTATACCCATGGACCAAACCACTTGGTCTAACTCATAGGGTGGTGGGTGGGGGGGATTGAGGGGGGGGGGGGGGAGAAGGAAGAAGTAAAAGGTGACAGACCGTAACACAACATAGAACTGAGGTAAAGTACAAACTCATGACACAAAGTCATAGTGTCTTTCTCTGTTCTGTCCGATTGAGATCGACCCGATGATTATGATGATGACACAAAGTAAATTCTTATGAAAATCATTCCAAAAATTGATAATTGAGAAAGAAAATTGAAAAATATTTCAATTCAAAATAGAACAATAATGATGGCTTGCTCTATGGTCACAACCTATGACAACAAAATCTGGTAGAGTGCTGATTGGAAAACACACAATTTAATGCCCTATTAAAAAAATAACTTTACACCTCTTATCCATGTTATCCTCCCCACAGTTATACCAGAAAGAGCTGATTCGTTAGATTTCCATTTTGTACCCTGAGTAAAGTATATAAGCATTTATAGGTGGAGTTTAACAACCGGTGTCGCTCAGGCATAAAAGAAGCATTCACATATCTGATGACGTTCAGGAAGAAGAAGAAGACTTGCCACCAACTTCGACTGCTTCCGGAATTGTTTTACCCCAATATAGGACCGTTCAAAAATTACAGAATGCAATTTTTTTTTCGTAATTTGAGTAACCTAACACTTGATTACCGTGTGTTCTGACGTATGGTACCGTGCGCGTTCTGACAGCTTGAATGAACCTTACTATTATTAGATATCATGATTCACTTTTTTAGGGTCCCTCATCGTGAACATGACCCAAAGACGATGGAAATCTGACGCAACAATCCGGGCAATGTATAATCAGCAGAGCCATATAGGCCTAATGTGTTAGGCACACCAGAAAACCAATATGGCGGCCATATCAATTAATCTCTGTGCTATGGTGAGTGTAGTCAAGCAACAGATGCGGGTGCATGTGGTCCGGCAGCTGTCCAGCCAGTGGGTGCACATTTTAAATTGACCCCAAACAAGAACCCCAACTACAACATCAGCAGCAACACGAGACTCTTGTAGACGTGCAACATGTTGTAGGTTTAATTATTTAAAAAAACAAACCAAAAAAAAAAACACCTGCTTGGTGATGTCATTGCATCCAGGGACAACAACAACAACACAACATGCATTTTAAGGCCATTTTCCCTGCTAGAGCAGGGGTTAGCCTTGCGGTCCCCATTACAATCTTCTCCATCTTGCCCTATTTTCTGCATCTCTCCTTGTTAACCCCCTTGCCCGCATTTCTTCTTCCACCATCTTTAGCCAAGTCTTTCTCGGTCTTCCCTATCCTCCACTTCCTTCTACATTCATTTCCATCACTCTTCTCAACCAGTCACTTTCATCCTTCTTCAACACATGACCAAACCATCTCAACCTGTTCCTCTTCACAGCATCAATCACAGGCAATATTCCCATCATCTTTCGCAATTCATCATTTGTCTTCCTCTCTCTCAACGATACTCCGCACATCCATCGAACCATTCGCATGACCACCCTTTCCAGCCTTCGTTGCTGCTCTACATTCATTACCCATGTCTTGCTCCCATAAATCATAACACTTCTCACACATGCAGCATACACCTTTCCCTTCAGCTTCAGCGACACTCTCCTCCTCATCGGCATGCCACTCAGTTCCCGAAACATCTTCCATGCACATCTCACTCGAGCAACCGTTGCCGAGTCTGATCCACCTTCTCCATTCAGTATGTCTCCGAGGTAGCAAAATGTTTGCAGGGAGAATGGGAAAAATTAATTCAATCAAAACAATTAACAACCGGAAACAGTAAATCAGCACAAATCTTGTACCATGACAACATAATTAAATGAAACTCGCAAGGTGAGTAAAAGAGTGGATACAAAATTTGGGTATGATAGGTTGAACAGCCGTTACCTGGATCCAATATTATGTTCTCAAATCTATTTAATCTGATCCATCACATGTGATCTGATAATCAAGAAGATATTTTGTCAGCAAATTATTCCGTTACATGGCCACGCATCACAAATTGGAGCACCATAAGAATGTTTCAAATGGGAATCCACCTGGCAATATTGTTCCCGTAGATGGTACGAATGTTATCAATGAAGTTGGAGTTTGGCAAAGTCCTCACGTCGGCTGCATTTTCTCCTTGCTGAAAGTAGAAGGTGAGGACACAAATAAGCCTACCATCTTCGCAGGCATAAAAAAAACCAAAAAAAAAGCATCGGGGCAATACTCCTGGCGCTCACCTGGTAGAATAAACAGTATACTGACTAAGGGTATTGTCGAGTTCCCGGGGATTAACACCCCCGGGGTGACAAGTGGCCGAACGAGCTTAAACTCCGAGGCGTTCAATCAAACTATGGCGGCTCTTCTATACACGCGCGGGAGTGGAGGGTGACTAACTTACCTGTACGGCCGGACGCGAAGCGGGTCTTCCGAACCACCATCAATTAAACGGGACAGGACAAGGAATTAAAGTTCAACAAATAATAGATTTAATAAAATAATGCCAGGGAACAAAGAATGCACGGTAAAATATTCCTAAGTTGAGGATCCTCCAACGGACTCAAATACACATTGGGGAAAATAAATGAAAGTAATTATTGTGTCTGTGTGGTGTGTTTGTCTGCACCCCGTGGGCTCCTCTAGCGGTCCCCGCACCCTGGCGGCCGTCAACGGCGAAACAAACAGGCCCGCGCTCCTTCCTGCTCAGCTGCACCGAGCCTCGTCGTCCGCTCAGTCCACACACAGCACCAGCGTGACCGCCACAAGCCAACACCAAGAAGGAGAGAGTTCGTCCACCTTTTTCACAGCCTGGAACACCAGGACCCAAAAGAGCATGATTTGGACCACCAATTATGATTGTCTGAACCAAGCGAGCCGCAAGGATGTCGACCGCTGGCATTCAATGTCAGGACCAAGAGCACGAACTGCGACCACATGCGATCAAAGCCAGGGTCAAGAGGAAGGAAGATGGCGGGACTCAGTCTCTTTGTCCCTCGCTCAGGAACGTTCTTTGATGACGTCCGCGCGCGCTCCAATCGTGCCATTGCATCGCTCCACGGCCACGACCAATCATCCCTCTCGGGTCGGGGTCTCACGGCCTTCTTCACGCCCCTTGAGATGATTCGCTGGGTGGTGTCGTAGTGGTGTTTGAATGTCCTGGTTCCGGTCACTTTATTTAGTGTTTATTTAGTATAGTTGCAGAGTGCACGGCTGGTGTGTTGTGTCATAAAGAACAAAGGAAAAACCACAGAGGCAATTTACCAAAGCTGGGCACCAAACCGTTAATCAACGAAGTTAACTTTTTCGTCAACGATTTAACTTTTAAGTTAACTTTGAAAATCATTATCGGACTAACTAACTTCCGTTACATTTAACTTCCGTTAACTCAAGTCCGCTAACCCAAAAATTACATGGTCTACCCGGCCTGTGGGAGGGATCGGCTTGTGGGAGGGATCGGCTTGTGGGAGGGATCGGCTTGTGGGAGGGATCGGCTTGTGGGAGGGATCGGCTTGTGGGGTGGATCGGCTTGTGGGAGGGATCGGCTTGTGGGAGGGATCGGCTTGTGGGAGGGATCTAAGCACGGGCAGTGTCTCCGGTCCACGCCGGAACTCAGTTTATTTTTCTGGGTCCCTTGGGACAACCAACAACCAACAACAACAACCATGTAGTTGCTTCTCAATTGCAGGTGCAGGCACTTCAAACATACATTACAGTTTGATTCGTAACGATCGGCTTGGCGAGCGATATCAATCTGAATGGTAATTAACGCGCGCTCTGTACTGTGCTGTACTGCGCTATAGTGTGCTGTACTGCGCTATAGTGTGCTGTACTGCGCTATAGTGTGCTGTACTGCGCTATAGTGTGCTGTACTGCGCTATAGTGTGCTGTACTGCGCTATAGTGTGCTGTACTGCGCTATAGTGTGCTGTACTGCGCTATAGTGTGCTGTACTGCGCTATAGTGTGCTGTACTGCGCTATAGTGTGCTGTACTGCGCTATAGTGTGCTGTACTGCGCTATAGTGTGCTGTACTGCGCTATAGTGTGCTGTACTGTGCTATAGTGTGCTGTACTGTGCTATAGTGTGCTGTACTGTGCTATAGTGTGCTGTACTGTGCTATAGTGTGCTGTACTGTACTGTACTGCGCTGTGCTCTGCTGTAGTGTAGTGTGCTGTTCTGTACTGTGCTGTACCATAGTGTGCTGTACTGTGCTGTACTGTGCTGTAATGTGCTGTGCTGTACTGTGCTGTACTGTGCTGTTCTATACTGTGCTGTGCTGTGCTGTAGTGTGCTGTGCTGTCGTGTGCTGTGTTGTAGTGTGCTGTACTGTGCTGTAATGTGCTGTTCTGTACTTTGTTGTTCTGTGCTGTTCTGTACTGTGCTGTTCTGTACTGTGCTGTTCTGTACTGTACTGTGCTGTACTGTCTGTACTGTGCTGTACTGTGCTGTGCTGTGCTGTGCTGTAATGTGCTGTTCTATACTGTGCTGTGCTGTACTGTGCTGTCCTGTAGTGTGCTGTGCTGTAGTGTGCTGTGCTGTCGTGTGCTGTGCTGTCGTGTGCTGTGTTGTAGTGTGCTGTACTGTGCTGTAATGTGCTGTTCTGTACTTTGTTGTTCTGTACTGTGCTGTTCTGTACTGTGCTGTTCTGTACTGTGCTGTACTGTTCTGTAGTGTGCTGTGCTGTCGTGTGCTGTGTTGTAGTGTGCTGTACTGTGCTGTAATGTGCTGTTCTGTACAATGTGCTGTTCTGTACTTTGTTGTTCTGTGCTGTTCTGTACTGTGCTGTTCTGTACTGTGCTGTTCTGTCTGTACTGTGCTGTACTGTGCTGTGCTGTACTGTGCTGTAATGTGCTGTTCTATACTGTGCTGTGCTGTCCTGTAGTGTGCTGTGCTGTAGTGTGCTGTGCTGTCGTGTGCTGTGCTGTCGTGTGCTGTGTTGTAGTGTGCTGTACTGTGCTGTAATGTGCTGTTCTGTACTTTGTTGTTCTGTACTGTGCTGTTCTGTACTGTGCTGTTCTGTACTGTGCTGTTCTGTACTGTACTGTGCTGTGCTGTTCTGTACTGTGCTGTTCTGTACTGTGCTGTACTGTGCTGTTCTGTACTGTGCTGTACTGTGCTGTTCTGTACTGTGCTGTTCTGTGCTATAGTGTGCTGTAATGTGCTGTTCTGTACTGTGCTGTACTGTGCTGTGCTGTACTGTGCTGTAATGTGCTGTTCTATACTGTGCTGTGCTGTCCTGTAGTGTGCTGTGCTGTAGTGTGCTGTGCTGTCGTGTGCTGTGCTGTCGTGTGCTGTGTTGTAGTGTGCTGTACTGTGCTGTAATGTGCTGTTCTGTACTTTGTTGTTCTGTACTGTGCTGTTCTGTACTGTGCTGTTCTGTACTGTGCTGTTCTGTACTGTACTGTGCTGTGCTGTTCTGTACTGTGCTGTTCTGTACTGTGCTGTACTGTGCTGTTCTGTACTGTGCTGTACTGTGCTGTTCTGTACTGTGCTGTTCTGTGCTATAGTGTGCTGTAATGTGCTGTTCTGTACTGTGCTGTGCTACAGTGCGGTATGTGGGCCCCACAAATGTTTTTTATTTTTTTTTAATGTTAAGTTAAAAGTTAAATGTTAAGGGGTTAAAGTTAAGTTAAGGGGAAGGTTAAGGGGAAGGGGAAGTTAAAGCTTCTTAACATGTAAGGCAGGCCCATGTTCTAAAGCCCTTAAAAAGACCCCAAAAAAGGCTTACTTTATAGTTTTGGCACTTTTTAAGGTGGTTCTAGAGCAAAAAACGGTTTTTTTTGGGTTTTTTTATAGTAAAAATTAATGTTAACGGTTTATCGATAACTTTCGTTACATTTTAAACTAATTAACTGATTAACGGTTATCGAAGTTAACTTTTTGGTTAACTGTGCCCACCTTTGCAATTTGCATACAGGCAATTACCCTTATACCCCACCTAATTAACATAGCTCCACCCCTCTCATGGAGACAATCATACAACCTCATGCGACATCCGGTCTAACAGAATCCATACTTAGTTAAATGGGTGTTTCTTCTTCTTCACGACAGTCGGAGCAAACTAACCTATACAATCCTATCTGGCCCTATGGTATTTCATTGGTTCCCCCCACAAACGTAACAGTATTTTAAACCAATTTCAATGCTTGCTCAAAGACAGGGCAGCATATAGAATTATACTAACATAATCATAAGAATTTAAATAACAAACAAAAAAATACCTATTTTGCCCCCCAGCCCCACCCTCACCCCATAGACCACCTTAGACCCCGATTTTTTTTAATGCCAGGAACTAACTTTGGTACAACACAGGTGATTAAGCTTGTGGTCGAGTTTCATCAGAATTGCAGATGTAGTTTCTGAGAAGAAAGCAAATACCTATTTTGCCCCCCACCTCCCATAGATCCCCAAAAGGGCAGATTTTTTTAATGTCATGAACAAACGTTGGTACATCAGGGGGGTGATGAAGGTTGTGTTCAAGTTTCATCAAAATTGTGTGTTGTGTTCAAGTTTCGAAAGGTTGTGTTCAAGTTTCATCGAAATAGTGTGTGTAGTTTCAGAGGACAAAGCATATTCCTATTTTGGGGAGTCAAACCAGGATCCACTTTGACCCCTGGTAGACCCCGGTTTATTTAATGCAGTGAACAAACTTTAGTCACAACATAACAAATATCATTTGTGCCAACATTGGTTGCAATCCCATTAGCGGTTTCGGAGAAGAAGTTTCAAGTGCTTACGGACGGACTGATGGGCGACGCGCCATCGCAGAAGCTCCCCTGAACTTCGTTCCAGGTGAGCTAAAAATAAACAAATAAAAAAACTTCTCCTCTCACCCCTTCAACTTCTCTCTGACAATTTTTTTTTTAATCCACACAACACTTCCAACCACTTTGTTGTGTTTTTACTTTTACTTTAAGGAACGCTCTTGCTTAATTATTGTTATAGTCTATAAAGTACTAGCTGAAGTGACCGGCTTTCCTGGGGGGGGGGGGGGGGGTGGGGTGGGAGGGGGAGATGGGGAGAGGAGGCAGGAGGGGGAGGGAAGAGGGAGGGCAAAGATGTACTACATATACATCTTCTGGGAGAAGGAGGGGGGGGGGCGCCTTGTCAGGCCCCTCCGTTTTGGGGGGAGGGTGGGAAAAGGAAGGAGGAAAAATTTACCCATGCGAAGAGTGATTTAACCTGTGTTGCCCAGGTAAAAAAGAAAAATTGTAATTCCCTGCCACCAACACCAGGTGGCGCTACATCGTACACATTTACATGGAGAATTTACCCCCTCTGCCTGACCCCCACACCCCTGCATGAGGCTGCAGCCACAAACCTCCCAAACCTATGTTACCTCCCAAACAAAGTTGTATTTGTATTTGTACCCTGAGTAAAGTATATAAGCATTTATAGCTGGAGTACCTGGTGTTGCTCAGATGTAAAAGATGCATTCACATATCTGATGACTTTCAGGAAGAAGAAGAAGACTTCCCACCAACTTTAACTGCTTCGGGAATTGTTGATTGAATCTGATTTGTTTGATTAAAATGTGTGTGTTCAAATTAAAATGTTCAAAATTTGTGTTCAAATGTGTGGTAATTGTTGTACACCGCTCCTTTCCTATGCCATCTCTAGGCATTGCAAATCGTCATTGCTGGGCACCGAAGGGGGCTCGGCAGTGACGCACGCTGAAAGGGAGTACTCAGTTTTCACTCTGGTTGTTTGTTTGTTTGTTTTCTTGCTTTCTTGTTTGTTTTCTTGTTTGTTTGTCCGGGCGATATCTCAGCCATCCTTTGAGCTAGGAAGCTGAAATTTCGGCACAATAGTGAGCAAGTCCTTTGTCAAAAACAGTATTTTTTGTTTTTTGAATAATCAATAAATTGAGGAGTTATTTAATTATTAGCGATTAATTAAGTACTTATTTAATTAATCAAATTTCCTTTCTCTTCTGACCATTAACTCAGGCACCTTTTGAGTTAGGAAGCTGATATTTGGACATGCCAATGACCAGGTGATTTGGCTGCAAAGGCTATTTTTGATTTATTAATTAAAAAAATTAATCACCGAATACCCTCGTCCCTCTATACAAGGGGAAAGGTGACCCTCTGGAGTGTGGCTCGTACCGAGCGATAAAGTTATTGGAGCATGGAATGAAGGTATTGGAAAGGGTGTTGGAGAGGAGGATAAGGAAGAAAGTGAGATCGACGAAATGCAGTTTGGATTTATGCCAGGAAGAGGAACGACAGATGCACTTTTCATTGTGAGGCAGGTACAGAAGTACATGGAGAAGAGGAAGAAGTTGTTTTTTGGGTTTGTTGATCTGGAGAAAGCATTCGATAGGGTTCCATGCAAAGTATTGACATGGGCATTGAGGAAGTTAGGAGTGGAGGAATGGTTGATCAGAGTAGTGATGGCAATGTACAAAAGAGCGCGCACCGCTGCAAGGACGAAGGACGGGAACAGTGGTGAGTTTGAGGTGAAGGTGGGAGTGCATCAGGGGTCGGTACTAAGTCCACTACTATTTGTAGCTGTGACAGAGGTGATGGCTCAGAACGTAAAGGAGGGTTTACCGTGGGAGTTGGTGTATGCAGATGATCTGGTGTTGATTGCGAAAAGTATGGATGGACTGAAGGAAAAGATGAACAAGTGGAAGGAATGTATGGAGACAAAAGGTCTGAAGGTGAATATCGGAAAGACGAAGGTGATGGCAAGTGGTAAAGCATGTGGTGAGGTGGAAAGAACTGGGAAGTGGCCCTGTGCTGTGTGTAGGAAGGGTGTCGGAGTGAACTCCATTCAATGTACAATGTGCGCTGAGTGGGTTCATCAAAAATGTAGTGGTCTGAGAGTGTCATTAACCAGTGTGGCAGCTACATTCAAATGTAAGGTGTGCACAGAGGGAGCTGCAGATGGAGGAAATGTTGAGTTGGATCTTGGAGACGGCGTGAAGCTGGAAGGTGTGAAAACATTTTGCTACCTCGGAGACATGCTGAATGGAGAAGGTGGATCAGACTCGGCAACGGTTGCGAGAGTGAGATGTGCATGGAAGAAGTTTCGGGAACTGAGTGGCGTGCTGATGATGAGGGAAGTGTCGTTGAAGCTGAAGGGAAAGGTGCATGCTGCATGTGTGAGAAGTGTTAATATTTTATGGGAGCGAGACATGGGTAATGAACGTAGAGCAGCAACGAAGGTTGGAAAGGGAGGAAATGCGAATGGTTCGACGGATGTGCGGAGTATCGTTGAGAGAGAGGAAGACAAATGATGAATTGCGAAAGATGATGGGAATAGAGCCTGTGATTGATGCTGTGAAGAGGAACAGGTTGAGATGGTTTGGTCATGTGCTGAGGAAGGATGAAAGTGACTGGTTGAGATGAGTGATGGAAATGAATGTAGAAGGATGTAGAGGACGGGGAAGACCGAGAAAGACTTGGCTAAAGATGGTGGAAGAAGAAATGCGGGCAAGGGGGTTAACAAGGAGATGCAGAAAATAGGGCAAAATGGAGAAGATTGTCATGGGGACCGCAAGGCTAACCCCCGCTCTAGTAGGGAAAATGACCTTAAAAAAAAAAAAAAAAAAAAATCAATTAATTGATTAATTATTTAATTATTCGAATAATGACAATTTTTATTTTTTTTTAAGTTACAGATTCTGATGAAATGGTGGTGGTTTATGTGTTCTCTGACCGAATTGAGTTGTACACCGCACCTTTCCTATACCATGTCCGGGCATTGTAATTCGGCATTGCCGGGCAACGAAGGGGGCTCGGCAGTGACGCACGCTGAATAGTGGGGCAACTTAGCATAACAATTGTGTATTTTGTGAGGAAAGCACCAAATTTGGCACACTAGTAGACTATCATATTATGAAAAGATCTGGATATTGGGCCATCTCAGATTCAGAGATTTGATTTTTGCAAGATTTCGATTCGATTGGGATCGAAGAGAACACCTTCTTCGTCTTCTGTACAGTGAAGTTAAAAAAAAAAAAAAAAAAAACCCACCGTTTAGAGGCCATTTTTCCCCGCAAAGCGGGGGTTGGCCTTTTCGGGGACCGTGGTAGTTGTTGTTTTTTGGTCCCCTTTTTGAAGCAATGTTTTACGGCCGGATGCCCTTCCTGACGCCAACCCTTTTTGCCGCCTTCAACGACAAACAGGGAATTACCAGTGAACTGGTACTCAATTAGCCGACCTCAGAAGGATGACAGGCTGAGTCAACCCCCCTGGCATTAATTCGGCGATCAACCGAGATTCGAACCCAGGATCCTAGGTATCCTAAGCCGGCACCCTAGCCGCTAGCCCAACACCAGGGATAAAGTTGCCATGTACAGTGAAGTTGTCAGCCCTGAATTCTCTGGCTACATCTGGGTGCTTCATTGGGAGTGCAACCATGTCCCTCAGGTGAACAGGGACCCACCTGGCATAGTGTGTGTGGTCTAAGGCATGGAACCATGGAACCAGTTCCGTCAGGGCATCAAGGTACATCGTGAATGAAGCCTGCCGCAGAGAACGCACGTAGACCAGTACCAACATCTCTAGTTCCAGCACAGTTGCCCAGTACTGAAAGTTGGGAATTTCTTCTCCTCTCTGGTGACACCGGTCTTCGAACTCAGGCAGGTCTTCTGCATCATCAGCATATGTCATACAGTGGCGTTCATACGCACGGTGTTGCAGGATGTGCAGTGCCGCTGCAGTGATTTGATGAGCTCTTCTTGTGCGGGTGACGTGGGCAGCTCGCAGGAAGGAGTCGGCCGTCCCTGGCGTTGCAATCTCAGCTTGCAAATCTGCAAAATCTGCAAATCTTGCTAAAATCAAATCTCTGAATCTGAGATGGCCCAATATCCAGATCTTTTCATAATATGATAGTCTACTAATGTGCCAAATTTGGTGCTTTCCTCACAAAATGCACAATTGTTATGCTATATTTAGCTTAGCTGCCGGACTAGAAAGGGAGTACTCAGTTTTCACTCTGGTTGTTTTCTTGGTTGTTTGTCCGGGCGATATCTCAGCCATCCTTTGAGCTAGGAAGCTGAAATTTGGGCACAATAGTGAGCAGGTCCTTTGTCAAAAACAGTATTTTTGGTTTTTTGATTAATCAATTAATTGAGGAGTTATTTAATTATTAGCGATTAATTAAGTACATAATTTATTAATCAAATTTCCTTTCTCTTCTGACCATTAACTCAGGCACCTTTTGAGTTAGGACGCTGATATTTGGACATGCCAATGACCAGGTGATTTGGCTGCAAAGGCTATTTTTGATTCATTAATTAATCAATTAATCATTTAATTATTCGATTAATGACTAAATTTTTTTTTTATTTTTAAGTTACAGATTCTGATGAAATGGTGGTGGTTTATGTGTTCTCTGACCGAATTGATTAATAATTTAATTTTTTTATGATTATTATTTATTTATTTTCATTATTAATCAATTATTTATTTTCTTTCTCATTTGGCCAATATCTCAGGCACCTTTTGAGCTCAGAAGCTAATATTTGGACATGACAGTGACCAAGTGATGTGGCTATCAAGGATATTTTTGATTTATTGATTAATCATTAAATAATTAATCGATTAATTATTTATTGATTTATCAATTAATTATTTAATTTTTTATTAATGACTTATTTAATTAAATTTCTAAAAGATACATCTTCGGATGAGGCACAAGTGGTTTTGTTATGCTATTAGCCAATTGATTCAGAAAATATTTTGTGATAATCTTTTATTGATTTTAATTATACAATTAATCAATCAATTAGTGGACAACTCTCCCCCCCAATGCAGTCTCAATGAGCTGCACTGCGGTATTGCCGGGCGCCGGAGGCACCCCGGCAATGCCGCGCTGCAGGATATTTATTATTTAATTATTTGGCATGGGGGCGGTGTACTTTGAATGTATCTGTACTTGTTTTGTATTTATTTAAGCGTATGTGTACTTGTATATAATTGTTATTAAGCAAAAAGGTTTAGTCAATATAAGAGCGATTTAATTTTTTTTATCTCCCCCCCCAAAAAATCGACTTTTTTTTTTTTTTCAAATACAGTACTTTAAGAAAATGTTTTTGTCTAAAACACTTTCTGGCACACATTGACATCCACATTTAAAGTTTGACGAAGATCCGTTCTCTCTGAGAAAAATGGTGACACACACACACACACACACACACACACACACACACACACACACACACACACACACACACACACACACACACACACGGCTCTCTTATAGTGCAGATTGATCACAATCCTGCAATGTTGTGTTCTACTTTAATTACAAGATTGAAAAATGATTTGCACACATCAATAAGCAAGATAAATATAACAGTAGTCCATATGAAAGGCATCATTGTAGACAACAGAGCTCCTATGTTGTCATCAGCAATGTGGGTGGAAGGGACTATTATTATCGAATGGTTTATTACCTTCGTCACCAAAGGTGGATGGATGGAGGTTATGTTTTCACACCCCTCTGTTTGTCAGTTTCATGGTGAACAAGATATCTCAAAAAGTTGTGGACGGATTTGGACGAAATTTGGCAGAGAGGTAGCTTATTTGACAAGGACGAAATGGTGAAGATCCGGATTCGGGTAGTAGAATTTTTAAGTGATTCTTCACCATTGCGAGATCGGGCCAAAAATGATATATATTAGCAGGATATCTCAAAAAGTTGTGGACGGATTTGGACGAAACTTGGTGGATAGGTTGTGTGTGTGACAAGGAAGAATCGATTCGATTTTGGTGAAGATCGGAATATGGATTCGGATATGAGAACTTTTTTTTTTTTTTTTAAAGTGATTCTCCACCATTGGGAGATAGGGCCAAAACGATACATAGCAGGATATCTCAAAAATATGCGGACGGATTTGGACGAAACCTGGTGGACAGGTTGTGTGTGTGACAAGGAAGAATCGATTCAATTTTGATGAAGATCCGATGCGGATCCGGCTCGTATAATTTTTTAAGTGATTCTTCACCATTGGGAGGGAGTAGGGCCAAAAACGATACATAGCAGGATATCTCAAAAAGTTATGGACAGATTATTTTGATTAAATGTGATTCTGTATTGTGATTTTCTGATCTACTCTGGGATACAAAACGTAAACTGTTCACCTGGTGGAGGTATGCTCTCGACTGAGTGCTGTTCTAGTTTCATTTATATAATTAAGATGAATGGGTTTCATGGACCATTTGTTTTAATGGATCCTTTGATCTAACTAACCCACCATCATGATGATGTTTGCCATCTTCAATTTGATTTCAGAAATCAGTACACACTAAACATTGTCAAATTAACCCACTTATCTAATTCCTTGGTCATCCCCTGGAAGATGTTAAGTCTGTTGCCTTTTTGAGTCCCACCATCAGACATGACCTTTCCTGGGCCGACAACATAGCAAAGCTGGCTTCCAAAGCCAGCCACAGACTGGGCATCCTCCATTGAGCCAAGTCTTTCCTTGGAAAATCAGAACTACTCACAGTCCGCAAGACCTTCGTCCATAACTCCAAAGACCACTGCTCTCCGCTATGAATTGGAACCCCAGCATGTCTCTATTGAATTATGGTGAATCAATAATTTCACCAAATAATTTATTCAATAATTTGACCAACTTCCTTATTCCCATTTTTATTGAAAATCCGAGAACATATTGCTCTTCAACTTTACACTCATTTAATTAAAAAAAACTTGTCAACATTTCAATACGGTTTAAAGAATGTCCATCCATATCTCCAATGACATCCTTCAGAGTGTGGTCAGAGCACGGTTACATTACGAATTCTACATGATGACTGATCAAATGTTTTTCTCTTTTACAGACCGGGCAGAATGGTTCTGCTTTGGATTGTTATCCGACATTTCCATTCAGCGACATATGACGATGATGTTTTTTCCATGAAAGGAACTGTATAAAAATAGATAGATTGATTGAATAGTCACGTTCAATGAGAGTGTGTAATAAACAAATGAACATCTCCGGATTTCTGACTTCCTCCAATCAAGCAGACAAGGTGTTTCCATCAATGGAACCCTCTCTCCTTCCCTCGGCCAGTGGAGTGTGAAGTTCCCCAAGGTAGCGTTTTGGGCCTAGTCTTGTTCCTCGTCTATATTAATGACCTCTCTGATACTCTGATTAAAAAAAAATAAACTGTTCTCAATTTTTGTAGACGATTCCATATTGTCATCAAGTAACCCATCTCTCTGAGACAGAAAACATCTGTGTGTCTCTCTCTGCCGATCTGGAAATATTTAGACTCTGTTCTGATAAATGGAGCATCTCCTTCAATCCTGGAAAATCTCAATCTCACCCTATTACTCCGTGTAATGCTCCTTAGAATGATTTTATGAACATGATTCAAAACATCCCTTAGAGACGGGCTGTTTTGCACGAAATGCCTTATGTAATTAAAGTGCAAATATGGACAGGCCACCTGGGTCCTGTCAGCCATGATGATCTTTGCAATCGTTGCCAAGTGAGGACAACATGCATTTTAAAGGCCATTTTCCCTACTAGAGCGGGGGTTAACCTTGCGGTCCCCATGACAATCTTCTCCATTTTGCCCTATTTTCTGCATCTCTCCTTGTTAACCCCCTTGCCCGCATTTCTTCTTCCACCATCTTTAGCCAAGTCTTTCTCGGTCTTCCCCATCCTCTACTTCCTTCTACATTCATTTCCATCACTCTTCTCAACCAGTCACTTTCATCCTTCCTCAACACATGACCAAACCATCTCAACCTGTTCCTCTTCACAGCATCAATCACAGGCTCTATTCCCATCATCTTTCGCAATTCATCATTTGTCTTCCTCTCTCTCAACGATACTCCGCACATCCGTCGAACCATTCGCATTTCCACCCTTTCCAACCTTCGTTGCTGCTCTACGTTCATTACCCATGTCTCGCTCCCATAAATCATAACACTTCTCACACATGCAGCATACACCTTTCCCTTCAGCTTCAACGACACTCCCCTCACATCAGCACGCCACTCAGTTCCCGAAACTTCTTCCATGCACATCTCACTCTAGCAACCGTTGCCGAGTCTGATCCACCTTCTCCATTCAGCATGTCTCCGAGGTAGCAAAATGTTTTCACACCTTCCAGCTTCACGCTGTCTCCAAGATCCAACTCAACATTTCCTCCATCTGCAACTCCCTCTGTGCACACCTTACATTTGAATGTAGCTGCCACACTGGTTAATGACCCTCTCAGACCACTACATTTTTGATGAACCCACTCAGCGTACATTGTACATTGAATGGAGTTCACTCCGACACCCTTCCTACACACAGCACAGGGCCACTTCCCAGTTCTTTCCACCTCACCACATGCTTTACCACTTGCCATCACCTTCGTCTTTCCGATATTCACCTTCAGACCTTTTGTCTCCATACATTCCTTCCACTTGTTCATCTTTTCCTTCAGTCCATCTATACTTTCCACAATCACCACCAGATCATCTGCATACAACAACTCCCACGGTAAACCCTCCTTTACGTTCTGAGCCAGCACCTCCATCACAGCTACAAGTAGTAGTGGACTTAGTACCGACCCCCTGATACACTCCCACCTTCACCTCAAACTCACCACTGTTCCCGTCCTTCGTCCTTACAGCTGTGCGCGCTCTTTTGTACATTGCCATCTGATCTGATCTGATCAACTCTGATCAAACTGATCTGATCAAACTCAATCTGATCAAACTCTGATCAACCATTCCTCCACTCCTAACTTCCTTAATGCCCATGTCAATACTTTGCGTGGAACCCTATCGAATGCTTTCTCCAGATCAACAAACCCAAGAAACAACTTCTTCCTCTTCTCCATGTACTTCTCCTGCAACTGCCTCACAATGAAAAGCGTGTCTGTCGTTCCTCTTCCTGGCATAAATCCAAACTGCATTTCGTCGATCTTCACTTTCTTCCTTATCCTCCTCTCCAACATGTATCCTCTTCTATGTATCCTCTTCCAATACCTTCATTCCATGCTCCAATAACTTTATCGCTCGATACGAGCCACACTCCAGAGGGTCACCTTTCCCCTTGTATAGAGGGACGAGGGTACTCAGTTCCCAATTCACTGGAATGCGGCCTTCTTTCACCACCAGATTACAGATCTCTGTCATTCTCTTCACACCCCAACTTGCTGCTGCCTTCAACATATCTCCCACAACTCCCGTCAGCCCTCCCGCTTTTCTACCCTTCATTGCTTTTATCGCTTCCTCAACTTCCTTCTCAGTTATCTTCTCTGCCGGTCCTAAAACTGGGTTACTCTCTATGTTGCCATCCCATTCATTCTCTGTATTCAACAGCATTTCCATATATCTTTTCCATCTTCCTTTAATTCCATCTGGGTCGACAACGATTTGTCCCACTTCATCCTTCAAACAACTCACCCCCATCACATCACACCTCTCTTTCGCTATCTGCTTTGCAATCCTGAATACTGCTTTCTGACCCTCTTCCGAATCCAAGCGTTCTCCGAACATTTTCCGACATGCCTCCTGCGCCTTTGCTACCTCTTTCTTTGCCAAGTGAGTAATAACACATTATTTTCTTTGTTTGATCTGATTCTTGTCTGTGGGAGATCTCTGCATTTTGACGTTCAAAACGATTCTCATGATGTGGCGTTCGCCATTCTTTTGCGATGTGAATTGTTCTTTTGTTTGTTCTGGATTGTGATTGCGGCTTGGCAAACATCCAGTGGGCTGTTTTTTTTTTTTTGGCAGTCACCTTGTATTAAAGCAGGGGTTCTTCACCAGGGGTGCTCGCACAGTGCACCCTAGGGGGTGCGAGACAGGTCTGTTAGGGGTGCGAGTATGTTGTACTCAAACATGGTTGATCTTTTGGATGTGGGGAAAAATTATATTTATTTTGTCACTTTTATGATGCAATTGACCACATAAATAAATATTATGCTCTGAAACAAGAGCTGATGTAATAGAGTGGGTATATTACGTTTTGTAGCGTGCAAAGGAGAACGAGAGATAAGAGGCGAATACATGTATGTGCTCGTCGGCGATGGGGCGGAGTTATTTTGGTGGCGGATTCATGTATAAATAGTCGGCAAAATGGGATTGGAGTCATTTCCTGTAGTTCCAGCGTGGGGTGCAGACTGGCCTGCGAGTAGGAGTGTTGACGTGCACTGTAGTGAGATCTCCTGTGACTGTTTTTAAGTATGTAAACTTGGTTTGGCTATATACCGTTTCTTGGTTTTAATATCCCAATATTAATTAATTATTGTATTATTAATTATATAATAATAATTATATTATCGTATATACATAATTTATAGATGATTATTATTATTATTAACATATTAATTAATTATTATCTACTATATAAGAGAGATGTCTGTCTGTGTGTGTGTCTGTGTCGCCATTTTTCTCAGAGATGGCTAAACGGATCTTCGTCAAACTTTCAGAGATTCATCAGTGAGTGACTGGGAGAGTTTTAGGCAAAACAAACAAACAAAAAAATCAAAAAAAAAAAGATCGTTGTTTTGGAGTTCCGGAAGTGTACGAAGGTGGTAGTACGGCTTCGTCTTCCTGATCGGCATCACACTTACCTCAGAAACGTGAGCCACATTCACCCACCAGCATATATCTGAACCCCTTCCTCTCCTGCCTCCCCCCTCCCATTCCCCTTCCCCTCCCATCCCCCCCTCCCCCACCCCGACCCGGCAACGCCGGGTACTTCTGCCAGCAGTCAATATTAATGCCACATCGTTTTTGGTTTTTTTCTAGGTTAGTCTTCAGGATGTCCAAAAAACGAAGGTGGAATGATGACTATGATCAATATGGCTTCACGTGTATTACGGAGAAGGATGGTACACAACGCCCATAGTGCTTCCTGTGCAGTGTCATGTTCTCAAACTCAAATTTGAAACCATCAAAGCTCAATGAACATTTCCAGAGCAAACATGGCGGCAGGGATGCAGGGAACGACATCACAACATTAAAAGCCAAAGGAGCTAGGTTTGATCATGCCGGCACTTTGCCAACGTATGGATTTTCACCAACAGAGAAACCTATGTTGCTTGCCTCTTATCAAGTTGCATACCAGGTTGCTAAGTCAAAGAAACCTCAAACAATTGGCGAGGAACTGATAAATCTCCCCCTTGCCCCTCCCCCCCAAATCTTCCCAAACACCCATCCCTTTCAAATCTCCCCCGCTGCCCCTTCCCTCCTAAACTCCCCCCACACCCCTCCCCTCCGAGACTCTCCCTCACTCCTCCCCTCCTAGACTCCCCTCTCACCCCTCCTCCTCAAAGCGTCCTCCCCGCTTCTTCCCCCTTCCAACTTTCACCTTCATCTTCCTCAACCTTGTGCCTCACTCTTCCCCCTCCTCAAATAACACCACACTGCGCCTCACCCAAACACCATCAAACCTTTTGTCCGCCCCATTCTTCCCTTTCTCCAAGCTATTCTGTAATCTCTGACACACCTGCAACAGCTCTCCCTACCTCTTCCTCCTCTTCCACATCCTGCCCTACCGCTCCCCCCCCCTGTTCTGTATCCGATGCTCCCCCTTCCTCTTCCTTAACAGTATGGACCTCAAACATCCGGGGCCTTCACTCAAACTTAACTGATCTCTCCATACAGGTTGCTTCTGACAAACCAGACGTGATCTGCTTAACAGAAACCTTCCTCCTTCATGATGTCTCTGATTCCTTGGTATCTCTCCCAGGTTACTCCCTCCTCCGGTATGATAGACCTGAGCCTCGTCCTGGAGGTGGGGTTGCTATCTTTATAAAAAACTCTCTTCCTCACTCGCCCTGCACTGCCCTCTCTCCACCTCACCCCCAGGAATACCTTTGGCTACGGCTTCCCCTTCGCTCCCACCTTTTGTTCATATGCGTGTTGTACCGTCCACCAAACAGTGATGACTCCATCTACATCTCGCTGTCTGATAATATGGACCAACTTCTATCTACCCATCCCAACTCTCTCTTCCTCATATGTGGTGATTTCAACTGTCACCATGCCAGTTGGCTGGGGGTGGGTACCTCTCTCACCAGCCATGGCTCTTCAGCAAAGGACTTCTGTGACTCACTGGGACTGACACAATCTGTCAATTTCCCAACCCGGATCTCAGTCAACGGAGAATCTTCTCTTCTGGACTTGGTTATGACTAACTTCCCTGAAAATGTCTACTGCTCTTCTTCTGCTCCAATCGGCTCTTCTGATCATGTGCTTGTTAAAGTGGACATCTCTCTGACCATTTTCAGAGAGCCTCCTCAGCGTCGACGAGTCTGGCATTTCACTCAGGCCAACTGGCACGGTCTTCAAGCAGCCATCAATCATCTGGACTGGTCTCCCATCTCTACTGCCTCTAACATCAACTCATCCTGGGACTTCTTCCAAAGTAAATTGCTCTCTCTCATGCACAGATTTATCCCTTCTCGTCTTCAGTTGTCATACCCTTCCTCCTTTCCATGGTACACGGAATCTTGTGGTGAGGCTATTGCCCAGAAACAACTTGCTTTCGTCTCCTGGAAAGCAAATCCAATGGAAGGAAATCTCATTTCCTTTCACAAAGCCCGAAACAAGTGTGTGTCCACCCTCAGGAGAGCCAGGAAACAATATCTCTCCGTCCTCAGGGCCGAACTCTCTTATCTGTCTCCCTCTTCCAAATCCTGGTGGCGTCTGGTGAAATCTGTTTCTGGTGTTTGTTCCCCCTCCATCGCCTCCCTCACCTTAAATGGCCACACGGCTGACTCCGCACGTGAAAAAGCTGAATGCCTCAACTCTGTGTTTGCCTCTAAATCTTGTGTCCCAAACCCATCCCTCTCTGTACCCACCGTACCCAGTCGTACCCAGCTGCTCCTGGACTCTGTGTCCTTTCCTCCTGACAAGGTGGAAAAGTTTCTGTCAACCCTCGACTCTGATTCTGCAACTGGACCTGACGGCATCAGCCTACGGGTCCTAAAATCATGTTCTTCCGCTCTTTCACTCCCCCTCTCTGTTCTCTTCACCCTCTCTTTTGCTCAAGGTCATCTTCCATCTGCTTGGAAATCTGCCAACATCACCGCTTTGCACAAAAAAGGTGCAAAAACAGATCCCAACAACTACAGACCAATCAGCCTTCTCCCAATTATCAGCAAAGTCATGGAATCCATCATTGCTTCAGATATGAAATCTTTCCTCTTCTCCAATGGCTTGATCTCTGATCATCAATTTGGTTTCAGACCTGGACACTCCACTCTGGACATGCTGCTTCTGCTTTCTCAACAATGGATGGAGGTCCTCAATGCCAAACAGGAAATTAGAGCAGTCTCCCTTGACATATCACGTGCCTTCGATACGGTCTGGCACCCCGCTCTGCTCACCAAACTCTCCTCTTTTGGTATGCATGGAAATCTCCACGCATGGCTGGCAGACTTCCTCTCTAGTCGTAGTCAACGTGTGGCCCTGAATGGGTTTCTCTCATCTCCTCTTCCTGTTCAGGCTGGAGTTCCCCAAGGCAGTGTTCTGGGCCCTGTGCTTTTTCTGGTCTTCATCAATGATCTCTCTGACTCTCTTGAAAATCCTCTCTATCTCTTTGCTGACGACTCTACTCTCTGTCGCTCCATTCTTCATCCCTCAGATCGGCAGTCTGCAGCCTCCTCACTCTCTGCAGACCTTGACAAAATCACAGACTGGGCAAACAAGTGGAACATGTCTTTCAATCCTGACAAATCTCACACTCTTACGATGTCTCTCCGAAAAGACCGACTGGACAACCCTCCCATCCACTTTCTGAATAATCCTCTCCAAGAAGTTCTGTCACTCAAGCTTTTGGGTCTCACTATCTGCCATGATCTTTCCTGGAAAAACCACATTTCAAATCTGGCCTCCAAAGCCAGTCGCCGACTGGGCATCCTCCGTCGTGCGAAGTCCTTCCTTGGCACACCTGAGCTCCTCACCACATACAAGGCTTTCATCCGCAGCTCAATGGAATACTGCTCTCCCCTCTGGGCTGGTGCTCCTGCCTCACACCTAGCTCGCCTTCACGCTGTTGAAACCAAAGCATTCAGAATCATTGGAATCTCCCGCGATGAAGCTAACTCCAAGGGCCTCTCACTCACTCACCGCAGGCAGGTTGGTGGTCTTTCCGTCTTCTACCGACTCCTCTCTGGCCTTGCCCCCCCAGCTCTCTCTGCGCTCTGTCCCGCAAATATTCCTACAGGTCGCACAAGATCTGCCTGCAACCCTCTTTTGGTTAAACTGCCAAAATCAAGACTCTCTGCTCACCTTCACTCCTTCATTCCTCTTTTCTCCTGCCTCTGGAACAAACTCCCTCACTCTCTTCAATCCCACTCCACCCTCCAAGTCTTTAAAACAGCTGTTCACCACCATCTCTTATCTTCCCCCATCCAAAACCTTGATCTTTTCTACCCCCGCTAATTTCACCCCAATTCCACTTTTTCAAATACCAACTTTTGTCCTGGAAGTCCTTGGTGTCCTTGTGCTTTATACTTCTCCCTCCCCCCCCCCCCCCCCCCTTCCCACGCCTCCTCCCCCCGGGCCCTCTCCCTTCCACACATCTCCCTGCTCTCGGATGTTGTGTGTGTGTGTGCTTCCCCTTTTCTCCCCATCTTGTCTTCCGCTCCCTCTTTTGTGTATTTTGTTTGTCTGGTCGATTTGTTTGTGAAGTTAATGTTAGCTCTTTCACGAGCCTCGATTCAGCATACAAAAAAAAAGAAAAAAAAAAAGAAAAAAAAAGAAAAAAAAAAAAAGAAAGCCGTGTGCCCTTGAAATGGCAAAGATTATTCTCGGCAAGGAGGCAGAGAAAAAACTGCAACAAGTACCTTTATCAAATGATGTGATACATAACCGAATCATCGACATGAGTCAAGATATTCTGGAACAAATTGTTGCAGATATTAAGGCTAGTCCAGGGAAGATTAACCTCCAAGTGGATGAAACAACAGATGTGTCAAACTGCTGTCAGCTACTGGGAGTGGTTCGGTACATAAAGGACAAAGAAGTTGAAGAAAATTTTCTCTTCTGTCAGTCACTGAAAGCAACTACGCAAGCTGTAGATGTGTTCAATATGATAAAAGAATTCTTCACAAAACACCAACTCAATGTCAACATGATTGGTTCGATATGTACTGATGGAGCACCAGTCATGTTGGGCAACCGTTCAGGCTTTGCTGCACTAATCAGAAAAGAAATTCCAGATGTGAAGATCACCCACTGCTTTCTTCAACGGCATGCACTTGTAGCAAAAGCATTGCCTCCAAACCTGAGGAAGACTTTGGATGTTTGTGTGAAAATAGTGAACATGATTCGTGGTCGAGTTTTGAATCATCGACTGTTTCAGTTGTTTTGCGAAGAAATGGGTCAAGAACATACTGTGCTTTTGTATCACACAGAAGTGAGATGGTTATCACGTGGTCGTGTATTATCCCATGTGTTTGAATTGGGAGAGGAAATTCAGCAGTTTCTCCGTGAACAGCGACAAGACATAGCTGAATATTTTGATTCTCCTGAGTTTGTTCCGATGCTTGCCTATTTGGTTGATGTGTTCACAGCACTCAATGAGCTCAATCGCTCTCTGCAGGGAAAGGGGCTCACCATTGTGACTGCAAGCGAGAAGCTGGTTGCATTCAAAGAAAAACTTGTTTTATGGATTAGGCTGTAACGAAGGGAAATTTGGTGAATTTTCCATCCCTTGAAGGAACAGTCACTGAGGATGCTTCCTTGCAACCTGGCTTTGTTTCAACTATTATTGAACATCTTCAAATGCTGCAAACTTCATTCCATGGTTACTTCTCGTGTGCAGAGCTGCAAGCATGTGATAACTGGATCAGGCACCCTTTCCAGATAAATTTGGAGGATATTGATGATGGCAGTGACGTCAAAGCAGATCTCATCGATTGGAGAAGCAACCATGGAATCCAAATGGAGTTCACCGAGGGTCATCTGGAGCACTTTTGGGCATCTCAGCTGGAAATATTTCCCGTACTAGCTCGGAAGGCTCTGGCTCTCGCTGTGCTAGTGCCTTTTGCGACCACGTATCTGTGTGAAACTGGATTTTCGTGTCTGCTTCATATAAAAAAACAAAGAGCAGAAATCGGTTGGATGCTCAGCACCACATGCGAATAGCACTCAGCTCCAAGACGCCAAGGTTCCATACCATCATAGAGAACAAACACCAGCAACGAAGTCACTGAGCTTGGTGCACAAGCACAATTTCTTGCAACACACCATGCAAAGTATGAGCAAATGGATTAAAAATCTTTACTAATTTGAAGTTACCTTGGTATTGTAATGAATCATTTAGTTGCCAAATACGTAAATTTGTAAAATATAAATAAATTTAAAACCATGATGAATCTGTTATTGATAGCCATGATAATTTTATTATTCTTTCATGACAGTGAGGACAGGGGTGCGAGAACTACTTGGTGCTTTGCAAGGGGTGCAAGTAGGGAAAAAGGTTAAGAACCCCTGTATTAAAGGAAGCAGATCCAAGATCCTGTCTCTGGGCCAGCACGTGATGTTTCTTTATATAATGGTTTGCACGCACTGGTGAAATTTTAGCTACCACTCGCTCCAAGCTACGCTTTAGCAAAAATCAGTACATTCTAAAGATTGTGAAATGAATCCACTTATATAATTCTTTGATCATCCACTGGAAGATGTCAATAAGTCTGTTGCCCTTTTGAGTCTCACCATCAGACATGACCTTTCCTGGGCTGACAACATAGCAAAGCTGGCCTCCAAAGCCAGCCACAGACTGGGCATCCTCCATTGAGCCAAGTCTTTCCTTGGAAAATCAGAACTACTCACAGTCCCCGCAAGACCTTCGTCCATAACTCTAGAGACCACTGCTCTCCGCTATGGATTGGCACCCCACATCATGTCACTCTTGGATTATGTTGAATCCAAAGCTCTCAAAATTATTGGAATCTTTCGTGATGAGGCAAAAGCACAAGGACTCTTGCTCTCACATCGCAGAAAGGTCGATGATCTCTGTTTTCTACCGGACAGTGCATTCAGAAAGTATTCAGACCCCTTCGATTTTTCACATTTTGTTATGTTGCAACCTCATGCTGATATCGTTTAAATTCATTTTTTCCCTCATCAATCTACACTCAATACCCCATAATGACAAAGAGAAAACAGGATTTTAGAAAGTTTTGCAAATTTATTAAAAAGAAAAAACTGAAATATCACATTGACATAAGTATTCATACCCTTTGCTATGACACTTGACATTTAGCTCAGGTGGCTCCCATTTCTCTTGATCATCTTTGAGATGTTTCTACACCTTGATTGGAGTCCACCTGTGGTAAATTCAATTGATTGGACATGATTTGGAAAGGCACACACCTGTCTATATAAGGTCTCACAACTGACAATGCATATCAGAGCAATTCTTTTGCGCATGCGCAAGATTGGAGGTCACGTCTTTTCGAAGCTGTCCATGCGGTCACGCTTTTGAAGTTAAGTAATTTTTCACAATTGTGTTTTTGTCGAAACTGTATCTATCTTTCGGTGAGTGTACCTATATAGTGTCTTTAGTAAGATTCTCGGTGTTAATTTTTCATACATGTATACAAAATCGTCGGTTAATTCGTGTCGCGTATTTTGAGGCGTAATAGGCCACCGTGTCCGACCTTGAGGCTTTGTTTTTCTCTCAGCGGTCCGTCGATTGTGCTGCAATTACTTCCGTTCTCTGTTTTTGTCCCAGTCTTTCACCCCATACTTCCTTGTTTAAAATCTCAACTAAAAAAAAAAAAAAAAACCCAAAAAATATTTCCTTCTCTGATCTCATTCGTTGTTCTTATTCGTTTATTCGTTGTTCTTATTTGTTCGTTCGTTCTTCGATCACGTGTTTCACCCCCATTTCCTTTTTCCATTTCCCCAGATAGTTTTCACTGCTCAATTTTAAAATGTTTAAACTTTCCCCTGAAGAACTGTATTCTGTCGTATATTATAACACCTTTTTCTTCTTCTTCTATAAAAGGATGCTTTCGACTTGCTCACCAAATCTATTCATTCCAAAAAAAAAATTCCATCTCTTACAGTTCCTCTTTTCTACATTCCCGAAACTCTCCTGCACTCCACCCCTCCTTCAGTGTCCTCAAACGTATTTTTAACTCGAAGGTCACAAGAAACTCATTTTGCAATAAATGTTCGTTTCCCATTAATCGTACACTTTCTAAAATTCAATCTCACCCCTCCCCTCCAAATCTTCCCCATCACCCCTTCCCTCCAAAACTACCCCATCACCCCTCCCCTCTAAAACTTCCCCATCACCCCTCCCCTCCAAATCTACCCCCTTTCCCCTCCCCTCCAAATCTTCCCCATCACCCGTCTCTTTCAAATATTCCCCCTTGCCCCTCCCAATCTTCCCCATCACCCATCCCTTTCAAATCTTCCCCCTTGCCCCTCCCCTCCAAATCTTCCACGTCACCCCTTCCTTCCAAAACTTCCCCATCACCCCTCCCCTCCAAAACTTCCCCATCATCCCTCCCCTCCAAATCTACCCCCTTGCCCCTCCCCTCCAAATCTTCCCCATCACCCATCTCTTTCAAATTTCCCCCCTTGCCCCTCCCCTCCAAATCTTCCTAATCACCCATCCCTTTCAAATCTCCCCCCTTGCCCCTTCCCTCCTAAACTACCCCCACACCCCTCCTCCTCAAAACGTATCCTCGCTTCATCCCCCTTCCAACTGTCACCTTCATCTCCCCCAACCTTCTGCCTCGCTCTTCCCCCTCCTCAAATAACACCTCACTGTGCCTCACCCAATCACCATCAAACCTTTTGTCCGCCCCATTCTTCCCTTTCTCCAAGCTATTCTGAAATCTCTGACACACCAACAGCTCTCCCTACCTCTTCCACATCTTACCCTACCCCTCCCCCCCCCCCCATTCTATATCCGATGCTCCCCCTTCCTCCTCATTAACAGTATGGACCTCAAACATCCAGGGCCTTCGCTCAAACTTGACTGATCTCTCCATACAGGTTGCTTCTGACAAACCAGACATGATCTGCTCCACAGAAACTTTCCTCCTTCATGATGTCTCTGATTCCTTGGTATCTCTCCCAGGTTACTCCCTCCTCCGGTATGATAGACCTGAGCCTCGTCCTGGAGGTGGGGTTGCTATCTTTATAAAAAAAACTCTTCCTCACACGCCCTGCACTGCCCTCTCTCCACCTCACCCCCAGGAATACCTTTGGCTATGGCTTCCCCTTTGCTCCCACCTTTTGTTCATATGTGTGTTGTACCGTCCACCAAACAGTGATGACTCCATCTACAATCGCTGTCTGATAATATGGACCAACTTCTATCTACCCATCCCAACTCTCTCTTCCTCATATGTGGTGAATTCAATTGTCACCATGCCAGTTGGCTGGGTGTGGGTACTTCTCTCACCAGCCATGGCTCTTCAGCAAAGGACTTCTGTGACTCACTGGGACTGACACAATCTGTCAATTTCCCGACCCGGATCTCAGTCAACGGAGCATCTTCTCTTCTGGACTTGTTTATGACTAACTTCCCTGAAAATGTCTGCTGCTCTTCTTCTGCTCCAATCGGCTCATCTGATCATGTGCTTGTTAAAGTGGACATCTCTCTGACCATTCTCAGTGAGCCTCCTCAGCGTCGACGAGTCTGGCATTTCACTCAGGCCAACTGGCACGGTCTTCAAGCAGCCATCAATCATCTGGACTGGTCTCCCATCTCTACCGCCTCTGACATCAACTCATCCTGGGAATTCTTCCAAAGTAAATTGCTCTCTCTCATGCACAGATCTATCCCATCTCGTCTTCAGTTGTCATACCCTTCATCCCGTCCATTGTACACGGAATCTTGTGGTGAGGCTGTTGCCCAGAAACAACTTGCTTTCGTCTCCTGGAAAGCAAATCCAACGGAAGGAAATCTCATTTCCTTTCACAAAGCCCAAAACAAGTGTGTGTCCACCCTCAGGAGAGCCAGGAAACAATATCTCTCCGTTCTCAAGACCGAACTCTCTTATCCGTCTCCCTCTTCCAAATCCTGGTGGTGTCTGGTCAAATCTGTTTCTGGTGTTTGTTCCCCCTCCATCCCCTCCCTCACCTCAAACGGCTACACGGCTGACTCCGCACGTGAAAAGGCTGATGCCTCAACTCTGTGTTTGCCTCTAAATCTTGTGTCCCACACCCATTCCTCTCTGTACCCACCGTACCCAGCTGCTCCTGGACTCTGTGTCCTTTTCTCCTGAGAAGGTGGAAAAGTTTCTGTCAACCCTCGACTCTGATTCTGCAACTGGACCTGACGGCATCAGCCCACGGGTCCTAAAATCCTGTTCTTCCGCTCTTTCACTCCCTCTCTCTGTTCTCTTCACCCTCTCTTTTGCTCAAGGTCATCTGCCATCTGCTTGGAAATCAGCCAACATCACCGCTTTGCACAAAAAAGGTGCAAAAACAGATCCTAGCAACAACAGACCAATCAGCCTTCTCCCAATTATCAGCAAAGTCATGGAATCCATCATTGCTTCAGATATGAAATCTTTCCTCTTCTCCAATGGCTTGATCTCTGATCATCAATTTGGTTTCAGACCTGGTCACTACTCTGGAAATGCTGCTTCTGCTTTCTCAACAATGGATGGAGGTCCTCAATGCCAAACAGGAAATTAGAGCTGTCTCCCTTGACATATCACGTGCCTTCGATACGGTCTGGCACCCCGCTCTGCTCACCAAACTCTCCTCCTTTGGTATCCATGGAAATCTCCACGCATGGCTGGCAGACTTCCTCTAGTCGTAGTCAACGTGTGGCCCTGAATGGGTTTCTCTCATCTCCTCTTCCTGTTCAGGCTGGAGTTCCCCAAGGCAGTGTTCTGGGCCCTGTGCTTTTTCTGGTCTTCATCAATGATCTCTGACTCTCTTGAAAATCCTCTCTATCTCTTTCCTGATGACCACTCTCTGCAGCTCCATTCCTCTTCCCTCAGATCAGCAGTCTGCAGCCTCCTCACTCTCTGCAGACCTGGACAAAATCACAGACTGGGCAAACAATTGGAACATGTCTTTCAATCCTGACAAATCTCACATTCTTACGATGTCTCTCCGAAAAGACCGACTGGACAACCCTCCCATCCACTTTCTGAATAATCCTCTCCAAGAAGTTCTGTCACTCAAGCTTTTGGGTCTCACGATCTGCCATTATCTTTCCTGGGAAAACCACATTTCAAATATGGCCTCCAAAGCCAGTCGCCGACTGGGCATCCTCCGTCGTGCGAAGAACTTCCTTGGCACACCTGAGCTCCTCACCACATACAAGGCTTTCATCCACAGCTCAATGGAATACTGCTATCCCCTCTGGGCTGGTGCTCCTGCCTCACACCTAGCTCGTCTTCACGCTGTTGAAACCAAAGCGTTCAGAATCATTGGAATCTCCTGCGATGAAGCTAACTCCAAGGGCCTTTCACTCACTCACCACAGGCAGGTTGGTGGTCTTTCCGTCTTCTACCGACTCCTCTCTGGCCTTTCCCCCCCAGCTCTCTCTGGGCTCTGTCCCCCAAATATTCCTGCAGGTCGCACAAGATCTGCCTGCAGCCCTCTTATGGTTAAACTGCCAAAATCAAGACTCTCTGCTCACCTTCACTCCTTCATTCCTCTTTTCTCCCGCCTCTGGAACAAACTCCCTCACTCTCTTCAATCCCACTCCACCCTCCAGGTCTTTAAAACAGCTGTTCACCACCATCTCTTATCTTCCCCCATCCAAAACCTTGATCTTTTCTACCCCTGCTAATTTCACCCCAAATCCACTTTTTTTAAATACCAACTTCTGGCCTGGAAGTCCTTGGTGTCCTTGTGTTTTATACTTCTCCCCCCCCCCCCCCTTCCCATGCCTCCTCCCCCCAAGCCCTCTCCCTCCCACACATCTCCCTGCTCTCAAATGTTGTGTTTGTGTGCTTCCCCTTCTCTCCCCATCTTGTCTTCCGCTCCATCTTTTTATATATTTTGTTTGTCTGTTTGATTCGTTTGTGAAATAAATGCGAGTAGTGTAGCAGCATAGCAAACCTGTTGTGCATTTTGTGATACAAGCACCAAATTTGGTACACTAGTAGACTATCATATTATGAAAAGATCTGGATATTGGGCCATCTCAGATTCAGAGATTTGATTTTTGCAAGATTTCGATTCGATTGGGATCGAAGAGAACACCTTCTTCGTCTTCTGTACAGTGAAGTTGCCAGCCCTGAATTCTCTGGCTACATCTGGGTGCTTCATTGGGAGTGCAACCGTGTCCCTCAGGTGAACAGGGACCCACCTGGCATAGTGTGTGTGGTCTAAGGCATGGAACCATGGGACCAGTTCCGTCAGGGCATCAAGGTACGTCGTGAATGAAGCCTGCCGCAGAGAACGCACGTAGACCAGTACCAACATCTCTAGTTCCAGCACAGTTGCCCAGTACTGAAAGTTGGGAATGTCTTCTCCTCTCTGGTGACACCAGTCTTCGAACTCAGGCAGGTCTTCTGCATCATCAGCATATGTCATACAGTGGCGTTCATACGCACGGTGTTGCAGGATGTGCAGTGCCGCTGCAGTGATTTGATGAGCTCTTCTTGTGCGGGTGACGTGGGCAGCTCGTAGGAAGGAGTCGGCCGTCCCTGGCGTTGCAATCTCAGCTTGCAAAATCTGCAAATCTTGCAAAAATCAAATCTCTGAATCTGAGATGGCCCAATATCCAGATCTTTTCATAATATGATAGTCTACTAGTGTGCCAAATTTGGTGCTTGTATCACAAAATGCACAATTCTTTTGAATATTTGGGCTAAGCCGCCCCACTATAGCTCTTTCACGAGCCTCGATTCTGTATACAAAAAACAAACAAACAAAAAAAAAACCAAGCCATGAGGTCAAAGGAACTGCCTGCAGAGCTCAGAGACAGGATTGTGTCGAGGCACAAATCTGGGGAAGCCTACAAAAAAATTTCTGCTACATTTAAGGTTCCCAAGAGCACAGTGGCCTCCATAATTCTTAAATGGAAGAAGTTTGGAACAACCAGGACTCTTCCTAGAGCTGGCCGCCCGGCCAAACTGAGCAATCGGGGGAGAAGGGCCTTTGTAAGAGAGGTGACCAAGAACCCGATGGTCACTCTGGCTGAGCTCCAGAGATCCTGTGTGGAGATGGGAGAAACTTCCAGAAGGACAACCATCACTGCAACACCCAACCGATCTGGGCTTTATGGCTGTGCAGGGCAGTTCCTTCAAACTCATGGCTTGGTTTTTGCTCTGATATGCAGTCAGCTGTGAGACCTTATATAGACAGGTGTGTGCCTTTCCAATGTGATTTTGAGGAGATTTGTCTTCCTAAGAAGAGCTTTAAAGGAGGTCATCCTGCCCACCTGCTTTGGCCTTGGTGTTATCATCCTCCACCATTGCCTGTTGATGGTCCTGTTTGTCTCCTCATCATCTCTTCGTCGTCCTGCTCATCTCATCGCCTGCTCCGTGCCCATCCTCTCATCGTCTGCTCCGTGCTCATCCTCTCAACCGCTGCCACCAGAGATAAGTCGCCATTTTGTGTCCCTCGCCCTGTCTGTGCTTGTGACTTGACGCCTTAGTTTTTATTGGATTTATTTTACTTCATTGTATATAGCTGTTATTGATTTCATTCTCCGTTTATTTGTTCGGGATTAAACCCGTTTGGTTTATTTCAAAGCTTTATCCCTGCGTGTACCCTGGTTAGAATAGGTACACCGTGTCCCTGCGTGTCGGAAGAGGCGACGAAGAGGGTTGTTGTCAGGAAGGGCATCCGGCCATATAAACATTGCCTCAAAAAGAGAACCATGACAATTACAACTACAGATGGGCAGGGTACAGCCCAAAGTCGAGATTGGTTTCTGAGGTTTGGGACATGGAATGTAGGGACAATGACAGGGAGATCAGGAGAATTGGTGGAAGTATTGATCAGAAGAAGAGTGGACATATGTTGTGTGCAGGAGACGAGATGGAAGGGAAGTGGTGTGAGAATGGTGAAGGGTAGGCAGGGACAGAAATATAAGTTTGTGTGGCAAGGGTGCCCGGAGGGCATGAATGGTGTTGGTGTCCTGTTTTCTGAGGAGTTTGTAGACAGTGTATTGAGTGTGACTGGAGTGAGTGATAGGTTGATGATGGTGAAAATGATGATTGGAAAGCTCTTGGTGAACGTCATCTCGGGATATGCTCCGCAGGTTGGTCAGAGCGATGAAGAGGAGGACAAGTTCTGGTGTACGATAGAGAAGCTGATGGAAAATGTGAAAGATGAGGAAGTTGTTGTGGTAGGAGGAGACCTAAATTGACATGTGGGAAGGAGTATGGACAGTTTTGAGGGAGTTCATGGGGGTTACGGATATGGTGTGAGAAATGGAGAAGGTGTAAGGATTTTGGAGTTTGCTGATGGAGCTGATTTGTAATACTCAGTTCCAGAAAGAGGATAATAAGCTTGTTACATACACGTCAGGTGGGTCGACGACAACCGTTGACTACCTGATGGTGCGCAGGCGAGATAGGGGGCACCTCCGGGACACAAAGGTGATCCCGGGGGAGGAGGCTGTTTCACAGCAACACTTGGTTGTCTGCGACATAAGGGTGAAAGGTGCGAGGAGAGCTCGGCGGGTGAAGTACCAACCGAGAATGAAGGTGTGGGGATTGAAAGAGGTGACAGTAAGGGAGGCATTAAAAGAGAGGCTGAGTAGGGTAGAGGATGATGTGGTTGAGCTTGAACGCGGTTGGATATCAATGAAAGATAGTCTGTTTGGAGGCGTTGGTGAGGTATGTGGATGGACAAAAGGACCACCGGGGCACTCGGAAACATGATGGTGGGATGAGGAAGTTGGAAAGAGGATTGACGAGAAGAGGAAGAAGTTCAAGGAGTGGCAGAAGGCGAAGGGTACGGGAGCAGAAAAAGCAGCGCATGAAAGTTACAAGGCAGCCAAGAAGGCTGCAAAGAAAGAGGTAGCAAAGGCGCAGGGGGGATGCAGGAAAATGTTCGGAGAAAGCTTGGATTCGGAAGAGGGTCAGAGAGCGGTATTCAGGATTGCAAAGCAGCGAGCGAAAGAGAGGTGTGATGTGATGGGGGTGAGTTGCTTGAAGGATGAAGTGGGACAAATCGTTTTGGACCCAGATGGAATTAAAGGAAGTTGGAAAAGATATATGGAAATGCTGTTGAATACAGAGAATGAATGGGATGGCAACACAGAGAGTAACCCAGTTTTAGGACCGGCAGAGAAGATAACTGAGAAGGAAGTTGAGGAAGCGATAAAAGCAATGAAGAGTAGAAAAGCGGGAGGGCCGACGGGAGTTGTGGGAGATATGTTGAAGGCAGCAGGAAGTTGGGGTGTGAAGAGAATGACAGAGATCTGTAATCTGGTGGTGAACGAAGGCCGCATTCCAGTGGATTGGGAACTGAGTACCCTCGTCCCTCTATACAAGGGGAAAGGTGACCCTCTGGAGTGTGGCTCGTACCGAGCGATAAAGTTATTGGAGCATGGAATGAAGGTATTGGAAAGGATGTTGGAGAGCAGGATAAGGAAGAAGGTGAAGATCGACGAAATGCAGTTTGGATTTATGCCAGGAAGAGGAACGACAGACGCGCTCTTTATTGTGAGGCAGTTGCAGGAGAAGTACATGGAGAAGAGGAAGAAGTTGTTTCTTGGGTTTGTTGACCTGGAGAAAGCATTCGATAGGGTTCCACGTGAAGTATTGACATGGGCATAGAGGAAGTTAGGAGTGGAGGAATGGTTGATCAGAGTAGTGATGGCAAAGTACAAAAGAGCACGCACAGCTGTAAGGATGAAGGACGGGAACAGTGGTGAGTTTGAGGTGAAGGTGGGAGTGCATCAGGGGGTCAGTACTAAGTCCACTACTACTTGTAGCTGTGATGGAGGTGCTGGCTCAGAATGTAAAGGAGGGTTTACCGTGGGAGTTGTTGTATGCAGATGATCTGGTGTCGATTGCGGAAAGTATGGATGGACTGAAGGAAAAGATGAACAAGTGGAAGGAATGTATGGAGACAAAAGGTCTGAAGGTGAATATAGGAAAGATGAAGGTGATGGCAAGTGGTAAAGCATGTCGTGAGGTGGAAAGAACTGGGAAGTGGCCCTGTGCTGTGTGCAGGAAAGGTGTCGGAGTGAACTCCATTCAATGTACAATGTGCGCCGAGTGGGTTCATCAAAAATGTAGTGGTCTGAGAGGGTCATTAAGCAGTGTGGCAGCTACATTCAAATGTAAGGTGTGCACAGAGGGAGCTGCAGATGGAGGAAATGTTGAGTTGGATCTTGGAGACGGCATGAAGCTGGAAGGTGTGAAAACATTTTGCTACCTCGGAGACATGCTGAATGGAGAAGGTGGATCAGACTCGGCAACTTTTGCAAGAGTGAGATGTGTATGGAGGAAGTTTCGGGAACTGAGTGGCGTGCTGATGAGGAGGGGAGTGTCGTTGAAGCTGAAGGGAAAGGTGTATGCTGCATGTGTGAGAAGTGTTATGATTTATGGGAGCGAGACATGGGTAATGAACGTAGAGCAGCAACGAAGGCTGGAAAGGGTGGAAATGCGAATAGTTCGGTGGATGTGCGGAGTATCGTTGAGAGAGAGGAAGAAAAATGATGAATTGCGAAAGATGATGGGAATAGAGCCTGTGATTAATGTTGTGAAGAGGAACAGGTTGAGATGGTTTGGTCATGTGTTGAGGAAGGATGAAAGTGACTGGTTGAGAAGAGTGATGGAAATGAATGTGGAAGGAAGTAGAGGACGGGGAAGACCGAGAAAGACTTGGCTAAAGATAGTGGAAGAAGAAATGCGGGCAAGGGGGTTAACAAGGAGAGATGCAGAAAATATGGCAAAATGGAGAAGATTGTCATGGAGACCGCAAGGCTAACCCCCGCTCCAGCAGGGAAAATGGCCTTAAAATGCATGTTGTTGTGTTGTTGTTGTTGTGCCTTTCCAAATAATGTCCAATCAATTGAATTTACCACAGGTGGTCTCCAATCAAGGTGTAGAAACATCTCAAAGATGATCAAGAGAAATGGGAGGCACTTGAGCTAAATGTCAAATGTCATAGCAAAGGGAAGGAATACTTATGTCAATGTGATATTTCAGTTTTTTCTTTTTAATAAATTTGCAAAACTTTCTAAAATCCTGTTTTCTCTCTGTCATTATGGGGTATTGAGTGTAGATTGATGAGGGAAAAAATGAATTTAAACGATTGCAGCATTGGGCTGCAACATAACAAAATGTGAAATAAGTGAAGGGGTCTGAATACTTTCTGAATGCACTGTATATTCTCCGACATTGCTCCCTCTGCTCTGTTCTCTTAGCCTTCTCTCCCCAGCAACATTGATGCACACATTCTTCTTGTAACCCTCTCCTGGCTAAACTTCCAAAATGCAGGCTTACGACACATCTCAACTCTTTTTCCTTGCTTCAGTTCTCCCATTTATGGAACGACTGTTCTATCTAACCCTCACCTCCCAGAACTTCAAGCAAGCAATGCACCGCCACCTCTTTTATTCCGCATATTGAGTACCAGTTCACTGGTAATTCCCTGTGTGTCACAATAGGTGACTAACAGGGTTGGCGGCAGGAAGGGCATCCAGCCATAAAACATTGCTTCAAAAGGGGACCACGGTGCCCAAAAAAGGCCAACCCCTGCTCTGCGGGGAAAAATGGCCTCTAAAGGTGGTCCTTCTTTCTTCTGTCCTCCCTTTCCTCTTTTCCTGTTCGTTCTTTCCCTTTATGTTTGTCCCACTGTCATTTCTACCTTGCTCTTCCATGAGCCTCGCTCCTGAAAAGATCGGTTCATTGATGCTTCAAATCCAAAACCTTAATACTGTTGCTTTCAGAAGGATTTGAACCCACAACCTGTGATATGCTTGTGCAGCGTCTTCACCACTAAACCATCATATCCACTTTTGTGATGCACATTGCTCAATCTCGGACAATGCACAATGTATTCACAATGTGTTCAAATCAGTCCTTCAGGGAAATTACACCAATCATGTTCCTTCGCTACAATAGGCAAAGCAAGTTAAATACCTTCTTCACTGTGAAGCCGATGCCAGAATTGTGTATGGCATATCTGCAGAAAACAAAAAAACAAATGGAATCACAATTAGGGAAGATGATCACATGGATTAGCAATGCAGCTCAGACACAGGAAGAGGATGCTTTGCCTATCACATGCATGCTACATCAACATGTCATATACATTTATTTGATATAATATTTGATATACAGTCACGTAAAAAAGTAAGTACACTCCATGTAAAGTTTTGACTTTTTCAACATATTTCAACATACAGCTATTTGATCTTCATTTCAACAATATTGAAAGATAAAGGTGATATAATATAACAAATATCATGAAACATTTACATTTTGTAGTCCATTGTATAATTTAAATAGACATAAATGCAAATTTCGCATGTGGAAAAGTAAGTACACCCCTACATTTATCACTACTTCTAATACCTAAAATTAGAATCAGGTGCACTAGCTCAGGTGCAAATGATTAGAACATCGTTAGAGAGGATCTTGGAGGAACCTATCTTATTTAAACCTCATACATTTAGTTTGGTTTGCTCTTTGTTGTTGAAGTGTGCGGCGTCACCATGCCAAGATCAAAAGAGCTCTCCGAGGCCTCCAGAAAGAAGGTTATAGATGCCTACGAGTCTGGGAAGGGATTTAAAAAGATCTCCAAACAATTTGAAATCAATCAGTCGACTGTCCGGAAGATCATCTACAAGAGGAGAAGATTCCAAACAACTGCCAACTTGTTCAGGCCAAGCCGCCCCAGCAAGTTCAGCCCGAGAGCAGACAGCAAGATGCTGAAAGAAGTCTCTAAGAACCCCAGAATGTCATCACGGGACCTACAGGTAGCTCTTGCCACTGTTGATGTCAAAGTGCATGAGTCTACCATTAGAAAGAGGCTGCACAAATTTGATCTACATGGGAGGTGTGCCAGGAGGAAACCTTTGCTGTCCAGAAAGAACATCAGGGCAAGACTAAAGTTTGCCAATGAACACCTTTATTATTATTTTTTTGTAGACTGAATCGAGGCTCGTGAAAGCGCTAACATTTATTTCACAAACAAATCAACCAGACAAACAAAATATATAAAAAGAGGGAGTGGAAGACAAGATGGGGAGAGAAGGGGAAGCACACAAACACATTTGAGAGCAGGGAGAAGTGCGGGAGGGAGAGGGCTTGGGGGGAGGAGGCGTGGGAAGGGGGGGGGGGGGGAAGAGTGATAAAACACAAGGGGACCGAAATTAGCGGGGGTAGAAAAGATCAAGGTTTTGGATGGGGGAAGATAAGAGATGGTGGTGAACAGCTGTTTTAAAAGACCTGGAGGGTGGAGTGGGATTGAAGAGAGTGAGGGAGTTTGTCCAGAGGCGGGAGAAAAGAGGAATGAAGGAGTGAAGGTGAGCAGAAAGTCTTGATTTTGGCAGTTTAACCATAAGAGGGTTGCAGGCAGATCTTGTGCGACCTGTAGGAATATTTGGGGGACAGAGCCCAGAGAGAGCTGGGGGGGCAAGGCCAAAGAGGAGTCGGTAGAAGACGGAAAGACCACCAACCTGCCTGCGGTGAGTGAAAGGCCCTTGGAGTTAGCTTCATCGCGGGAGATTCCAATGATTCTGAACGCTTTGGTTTCAACAGCGTGAAGACGAGCTAGGTGTGAGGCAGGAGCACCAGACCAGAGGGGAGAGCAGTATTCCATAGAGCTGCGGATGAAAGCCTTGTATGTGGTGAGGAGCTCAGGTGTACCAAGGAAGGACTTCGCACGACGGAGGATGCCCAGTCGGCGACTGGCTTTGGAGGCCAGATTTGAAATGTGGTTTTCCCAGGAAAGATCATGGCAGATAGTGAGACCCAAAAGATTGAGTGACAGAACATCTTGGAGAGGATTATTCAGAAAGTGGATGGGAGGGTTGTCCAGTCGGTCTTTTCGGAGAGACATCGTAAGAGTGTGAGATTTGTCAGGATTGAAAGACATGTTCCATTTGTTTGCCCAGTCTGTGATTTTGTCCAGGTCTGCAGAGAGTGAGGAGGCTGCAGACTGCCGATCTGAGGGAAGAGGAATGGAGCTGCAGAGAGTGGAGTCATCAGGAAAGAGATAGAGAGGATTTTCAAGAGTCAGAGAGATCATTGATGAAGACCAGAAAAAGCACAGGGCCCAGAACACTGCCTTGGGGAACTCCAGCCTGAACAGGAAGAGGAGATGAGAGAAACCCATTCAGGGCCACACGTTGACTACGACCAGAGAGGAAGTCCGCCAGCCATGCATGGAGATTTCCATGGATACCAAAGGAGGAGAGTTTGGTGAGCAGAGCGGGGTGCCAGACCGTATCGAAGGCACGTGAAATGTCGAGGGAGACAGCTCTAATTTCCTGTTTGGCGTTGAGGACCTCCATCCATTGTTGAGAAAGTAGAAGCAGCATGTCCAGAGTAGAGTGACCAGGTCTGAAACCAAATTGATGGTCAGAGATCAAGCCATTGGAGAAGAGGAAAGATTTCATATCTGAAGCAATGATGGATTCCATGACTTTGCTGATAATTGGGAGATGGCTGATTGGTCTGTAGTTGCTAGGATCTGTTTTTGCACCTTTTTTGTGCAAAGCGGTGATGTTGGCTGATTTCCAAGCAGATGGCAGATGACCTTGAGCAAAAGAGAGGGTGAAGAGAACAGAAAGAGGGAGTGAAAGAGCGGAAGAACATGATTTTATGACCCGTGGGCTGATGCCGTCAGGACCAGTTGCAGAATCAGAGTCGAGGGTTGACAGAAACTTTTCCACCTTGTCAGGAGGAAAGGACACAGAGCAAGCACTTCTGGACCAGCACATAGGCAAAGACCAGCACTTCTGGAACAATGTGCTCTGGGCAGATGAGTCAAAGGTAGAGCTATTTGGCCACAGTACTAGAAGACATGTTTGGCAAAAACCAAAGACAGCATTTGACCACAAGAACCTGATACCAACTGTAAAGCATGGTGGTGGATATATTATGGTTTGGGGCAGCTTTGCTGCATCAGGGCCTGGGCAGCTCACCATCATAGAATCCACTATGAATTCTTCATTGTACTAGAGGGTGCTTGAGGATAATGTGAGGCCATCTGTCGGAAAGTTGAAGCTCAACCGAAGGTGGACCTTGCAACATGACAATAACCCTAAACATACCAGTGAATCCACCAAGGAGTGGCTGAAAAGAAAGAAATGGAGGGTTCTGGAATGGCCAAGTCAAAGCCCGGATCTAAATCCCATCGAGATGTTGTGGGGGGATTTGAAACGAGCTATGCATGCAATTGTGCATGCTGTGCAACATTTTTTTGTTGTACAAATTATTGCAAAGTCAATTCCTCATTGTTTTTTGTTCAATTAGATCACCTTTATCTATAGATACTGTTTAAATGAAGATACAACAACACAACAGGCATTTTAAAAGGCCATTTTCCCTGCAAGAGCGGGGGTTAGCCACTGTTTAAATGAAGATAAAATATTGATATGTCCACATATGTTAAAAAGATTTTAAAAAACATTTCATGGGGTGTACTTACTTTTTCCACATGCAAATTTTGCATTTATGTTCATTTAAATTATACAATGGACTACAAAATGTAAATGTTTCATTATATTTGTTATATTATATCACCTTCATCTATCAATATTGTTGAAATGAAGATCAACCGTGGGGTGTACTTACCAACCGTGGGGTAAATCAAACTTTACATGGGGTGTACTTACTTTTTCACGTGACTGTATGTGGAGAACAACACATGCTGTCTGTTGATTAAACCATCAACGAAGTGAAGGATAATACCAACTATTGCATATCTGACATTGCCCACTGAATCTTTGGGTTGGTTTATGATCGTGTGATGTGGAGATTCCCCTGCCTCTCTCTCACAATCACCAGCAGTTAAATGGTAATATTTAGACTCCTCCAAAGATTGACGAATCACGATTCTTGGTTAGGAATCTTGGTAAAACTACACTAAGACTGTTCCAATATGAAATAATGACTTTCTCAAACTTACCTGCTCACAACTTCAACTATTTTGCTGTGCTCTTCACTACCACTTCTCAACGCTTTTCGGCGAGTCGCTACATTGTAAAAGAGGTCCTCCGCCTTTAAACAACAACAAAAGGAAAGGTACAGAAAATTTGTCACGAGGGGAAAAATTGCATTTATTGATAAAAACTTGATGTACCAGTGGAAATTGAAGAATAAAAAAAGTGAAAATAAATTAAATAGCTAAACAATTTCATAAATATACATTTTATTGAACTGTAACAAAAGAAAAACGAAAGTGTTTTTAAATTGAAAGTTATATGTAACATCCAGTTGATATCATTCTGGTGTTTTGCAGAAGCTGACATTGTAATTAATATAATAATCATTATGACACCGAGTCGAGTAAAATAAAGAAACCTTATCTTTTTAGATTAAAATTGATCATCAATCCAGACAAAAATAGCAGACATCCACAAATTAGTGAAGTATGGCTTGCCTGTATACACCGTAATCACTCGTGTATAAATCGCAGAAATGGCCAACCAAAAATTGGGTTGCGTATTATCCACGAGAACTTGTTTATTTTTTGGTATACAAGGTCAAGGCTTTCTCGCTATACTAGCAATCATCCTCAAAGTACTAGGTATAAATCCTCTCGGTCAGAGTTTCAGCAAGTTACCTGTGGTGTTCCCCAAGGTTCTTTACTTGGTCCATTACTGTTTATTTTGTATGTTAATGACATTCATAAATCTAATGACTTGCTTTCTTTTCTTTTATATACCAACAACACAAATATTTCGTATTGTGATTTAAAAATTTGAATCTTTATTTAATATTGTCAATGAGCATCTCTGAAAAGTATGCGATTGTTTTAAATCTAATGAGTTGTCTGTTCACTCAAATATGTTCTATATTATAATACGCTAAGCGTCGAGGGGGGTCAATCCTTTCGGAGCTAAAAGCTTTTTGCCCCAACTCCCACCACCCACAAGTCAGACACGGGATGTCATCCCATGGTGCAAACCACTCTGATTTTCCTGTTGCTGTCGTGCTTGGCGTCCACATCGCTGAGAATGCCAATATCGCTTCTCCGGGTCTTCACGCCCTGTCAGTGTGCTGAGGAACAGTGTACAATGTCGTAGCGAAATTTGTTTCTCTGAGGGAAGGATGTCGAATTTTCTATTCTTCTGTATAATAATACATTAAGCCTTTTCTGTTGTGGTTATTTTACCATGGGCTTCTGGTAATGTAATTAAATTGTCTTTAGTCAAAAAATAATATGTACTGATTTGACTACTGCAAATGTCCAGATCAATTCTGATTCAATTTTGAGAGTTGAAGAGACCAAGTTTCTTGGGGTATATATTAATTTCAAATAGAACCGCCTTTGGAGGCCATTTCCCCCCGCAGAGCAGGGGTTGGCCTTTTTCAGGCACAGTTGGGTGGTCCAGAATAATATCAGAAAAATATGGAAACAACGTGTTAATGTCTCACCATCCATAATTGTTCCTTTGGTCATAAAAACACTGTATGTGAAGTTTTAGGGATCTATTTTAATATTTAGAGGTAGCTCAACTAACTTGAAATTTCAGTATATATAGTCTATACACAACAGGAGAAATTGGTATATAACGCAATACACAAATTACACATACAGTACATACAAATTCTAAACACATCTACCAGCTGGTTATTCAGTCTTTTCCAGTTAGGGTCTTCGTGTTGCTGTCAGGGAATGTTTTCCCGTGTTCCTGTACAACCTGCAGCAGGAACTGAATTTGATCTTCATCATGTCAGCAGTCCACTGAACTCCTGAATTAGTGCAACTCCTCGTTCCGCATGGTCATTTACCACTTTCATGGCCTTCACAGTCTCACATGCTGCTTTAAAATTAGGGCTGTCAACCGAGCCGGGACCGGGACGAAATCCCGGCGGTTTCGGCTTTCGAGACGGTCTCGGGACGGTCCCGAGATAAATTGATTGACGCAATTTCTCGGTAAAAAAATCCCGGTTAAAATTCCAACTTCTTGCAGATATTTTCCATAATAGAGGCATTTATTGAGCCTTGCTTTCATTACTCTGCTTCTGCACAAGCATCATTTTTCGCAAGTGCAGCTGAACTGACACAAACGATGATAGATAAAGTAAACTCACTGTTCCAGGATTTTCCCCTTGTCAACAAACAATGTACTGCAAACGAATCCGAATTCCGAATCCGGATCTTCACCAACATCTAATCATGTCGTCCTTGTCACACACGCTGCATCTCCACAAAATTTCGTCCGAATCCGTCCACAACTTTTTGAGATATTGTGCTCACAAACAAACGGACAAACAGACAGGAGTGAAAACATAACCTCCATCCACCTTTGGTGGCGGAGGTAACGAAATCAGGTCCAGGATGAAGGTCCCAATGAAAATCCCCCGCATCGCGGCTTCATTTAAACCGTTGAATCCTTCCGCCGTATCACTCCGCCTCGCCCCGCCCCGCTACGGTCACGTGTCCGTCCTTGGAGACGAGTTACGGAATGTGGTTGCTAGGGTCTTTAGCACATTAATATCGAGGGATTCGCTCGAGGCCCCGTGAATGGAGGGACGATGTTTATTTAGATTAAAAACACGTTTATAACGGATTATTCTACACACAATGTATTAATACAAGTACAATACATAATATGTAGTTTTATGAAATGAGTTTTTGATGAACGTTTATGTTTAATTGCAACGCTAAATCTATAAATTGTAAGAATCCCTCGGGGTTTGGTTTGACGGTTTGAATGTGAAAGTATTTTGGTTTTCTTATCTCCACTTTAGGCCTGATAAGTTGATTACGTTTACTTTAGTCAGAGTCAAAATAAGGAGGGGGGGGGGGGGGTGATCACTACACCGCCTGCTTTATAATTTACTCGCAGAAGTACCCGGCATTGCCGGGCGGGGGAGGGGAGGGGAACGGGGGGGGGGAGCGAGCCCCTTGGCGATCACAACTCACAAAATGATAATGAAACTCCAACCGGGACTCGAATATGCCTGGGCAGAAACATTTTCTCCCTCTCTCTGACATTCCGAGCAAGAAATTACACGACAATACAAACTGTAATGAGATAACCCGGTCCCATTGGTGGCCGATCATCTGCATGTAGGCGGTGTATTTTATTTCATCCCGGTAAATGGAAGCTAAGTCGGAATTTAAGTACTCAACATCAGAAATGAATTTTTTTCATTGTTGTTTATATATTGTAATGAAATTCCATTATTTTTGAAGCCTTATTATTTATTTATTTATTTTTTAATTTTTTTTTTTTTTTTTACTTTGCTGGGAACCGAGCCGATCCGAGATCCCGTTATGAAAATTGAAAATTTATCGAGACGGTTCCGAGACGGGATTTTGAATCTAGCTAACAGCACTATTTAAAATCGTCTCAGTCTTCCCAAGTCTCTGGGTCTGCTTCCAGAAAACTGTCAGGAAGGCCCATCTTTTCAAAAAGCATGCAGGATTTCTGTGCAACAAAGTCTTCCAAACCACTTTCCTGAATATTTCCCAGATCAACTTGGATGCGCTTCGGGGGATCTTCTTGTCCTTCATTCTCCAATGCGAGGATCATTTGTTGTTTCACTGCTGCACTGCTGCAGGCACATTCTTGTCAAAAAAATGCAAGACCAATCAGGTTCTCTGATAAGTACCACAGATGGCCTGCTAGTTTCATGGTTGCTGCTGTCGAAATTGCTTGGTTTACATCTTTGTACTGCACCAGAGATTTTAGAAGAAGCAAATCACTGTTTGGGGCAGAAGCCGCAAGAGGAGCCGCCATCCATGCTCTGATGTAAATACGGATGGTGAAGATGGCAATGTCTCTCAGTCCTTTCTGCTCTTTGCTAGTGAGTTTGAACTGACTTCTGAACATCCAAACCTTCAGGCTATAGATGACCTTTGACATCCAACGGGCATGGTGCATGGGTCCTGGGGCCATGAACCGGACTCCTTTTGCAGGAACTCCACCCAGAAAGATTACACACAGTTCCAATAATTCCCGATAATCATCTGTTGGCTGGATTTCAGCAAGCTGACTCCCAACGAAAAGCAGAACATCATCCTTGATATCAGAAAGGGATTCACTAACCAATTCATCTGTGGTTTCATTATCAAAGTTATCCTGATCCAGAAATTCCCAGCGAGCCTGGAATCGTTTGAAGATTAAGATCTCTGGTCCAGAGGAGGGCCCCATGCAGCTCACAAACACTGCTCCAATCACAATTTCAAGTATATGGTGGCGACAAGCAAGAAATAGCAGTTCGGTGCCCAGTTCTTGTTCAATTAACACACATGCTCCGGCTCACCTACTCCACAGGGTACAATGCATACTGCATAGATTCCTCAAAACATATTATCCTTCATAAAACATCAACAAGGCATGCAGGGTATTCATAACTCAACTTAAAATTCCTGTAAAAGTATGCAACAATCAGAAACCGTTTCAGTGTCCATGGTATTGTTAGACGTTAGTGTAAGACGATATGGGGAAACTTTGATGACCATGAGCTATCCATAAATATTATTCAATTTCATTTTTATTTCACCAGCAGTGTTTGTTTTAGGTATTGGAACAGTTCTGGAGGGTGAGAACATGCCATTTCAAAAAAAAAGAAAAAGAAATTGTGGACCACCCCAAGGCACAGTGGTCCCCTTTTTGAAGCAATGTTTTATGGCCGGATGCCCTTCCTGCCGCCAACCCTGTTAGTCGCCTCTTGCGACACACAGGGAATTACCAGTGAACTGGTACTGAATTTGTCGACCTCAGAAGGATGACAGGCTGAGTCAACCCCCTGGTGTTAATTCATCGATCGACCAGGATTCAAACCCAGGATCCCAAGCCGGCACCCTAACCGCCAAGCCAACACCAGGCTTCATATATTGATTTCAAATGTTATTGGAAATATAATTGTGGAAATCACAGAGTGGCAAAAAATATTGGTATAATCTATAGATGGAATTATTTGCTCCCAAATACAATACTTTGATTGCTTTATTGTTCACTTGTACTTCCATAGCTTTCATACAGTAATTTAGTCTGGGGAAATACATTTCAATCACATCAAAATAAAATAAAATTTGATAATATTGCAGAATTTTTTTTATTTGAATCATATCTAGCGAACCTCCAAGAACTTGTACAAACCAATTATTTCATCATTTAAATATTTTGGAATTGTGCAATGTCACATCACATCAGCAAAGTATTTTCATGTATAAATGCATTAAGACTACTTCCTTCGAAAAAGCATGATTCCAGATTCGCCAATAATATACATACATTTTCCTTAACATAGAACCCTTGCTTTTCAACACAATATTTGTTTCTCTGGACCTAAACTATGAAATGATTTGCCAGATAATATTAGAAAATATCCCTCATTGAATAACTTCTCATTCAAGCTTGAACAATATTTTCTCTCACGGTATTGTACATAGATCACTCAAGAAATCTATTGAATATTTGTCTATTGAATTTTCACACTGGTCCTTTCCATCGGTTTATTGCTCTACTGATCCACTCATTCATCTTGTTAAATTGTTTGCCCACACGTTATTTTTTTATTGTTATTATATTTTCATTTATATTGTTACAGACGTGGCTTAGATGTTAGTTTACCGAGCGGTTTTGGTATGACCACGTCTGCACAAGTTACCGATTATACTCGACGTTGACGAAGCCGCGCCACGCTGGCTCAATAAGAAAAAGAAGACACCCGGCTGGATTACAATAACACAATACGACACCAATGTTTCGATTCTCAAGTATATTCGTACGGAAAAGGTTAGATTACAGGGGCTAGAGGTATATTACAGGAAGACAGGCACTTAGACACACTCTTATATTAACCCCGGACAGACGACAGACACACGGGACAACGGCTGACTCACACGGGGGTTTGATGGCTAGGAAAGGCAGGATCGATGGCTCCAGGTCCTCCTGGGCTCAAAGGTCAGAATCGACTCGGTCCGGTCCAGAGATGCGGGGAGGTCGCAGCGCTCGGATGGCGTCTTGTCTGCTCAAGCTGGGGGCGCATCTCTCGTCACATCCGGCGCGTGGCCGCGTATATCCGGCGGGGAGTGACACGCCCTCGGCTCGTTAGCTCCGCCTCGTGGAATCGGCACGTTGCTTCTCATTGGGTGCGTGCGGGGGGGTTTACCAGGCTCCGCCCTTGACGAGGGGCTGACAAGGAGCCCCTTCGTGGTAACCCCGTGGAGCGCATGGTCTGGAGCTAATCGAGCCGGTGTGAGGACGCATCCTCCCCCGCTCCGCCGCCATCTCCTCTGTTGTTGTTGTAATTGTTGGGGAAGAAGATGGAAGGAGGTATGGGAAAGGTCCTAAACTCACTACTGATGCCATATAATCACATTCTGGTGCAACGAAGAGTCATAATTAATGGAGACGAGGCCTTAACTGACATAGAATAAGAATAACTAGGAAGATGTCCGAAAGTTGTCTACGTGTGGTGCGGTGGACCTGGGCACGACATTTAATGGGGGAATAAGGGGAAGGTCGGCTCTACTGATTGTTATTTACATGCAATGGGACTAGGGAATGGGGGATCGGGGAAAGTTGGGGAGTATTGGAGAAAATAGGGGAATATTTACAAGCGGATATGGAGGCCAAATTCCATATTCGCAACATTGCACCCTTCTCTACCCTCGGGGCGTCCCGACCCGATAAATTTTTACCTACTTTAGTGTGGCACGCAATGTAGTTCCCTCTACTATTAACTCTACCCTGAGTGCGACAGTTTTACAGATATTCACAAATGAGTAAATATGTCCCCCTGCGACGTTGCACCCTTCTCCTCACAGAAACACACCCACAGGATAACCGAATCCGGAAAGAATTCGCAAACTACACATACAGCCGGTAGGGAGCATTATTTACACGACTACGCTGCTATTTACACTACGATCCAGGACCTGTCTTTGGAGGAACACATGCAGATGTTATGCATAGAGAGAGCGCGCTTGCCAACATCGATACACCAACCCACGAGTGCTCTGTGGCCGACGGCCTTTAATAACGTGCAGAGCACCCTTCCCGAGCATCAAAAGCACCACCCCACCACCAATCGGTGCAGTCACCATTGTTCATTGGAATAAAAATAAATTCGACAACCCCTAACCCTGCAGGTGTCTCTTGCTCTTCTTGTGGTGCACTTGGTGGTGTTAACTATTAGTGGTTCACCTGTATGGCATAGGTGCCACGTTGATCCATAGGTCCATCCCCGGGTGGTGCTTGGCCGCAAACGAACTGCGGTCCATTGTGGGTGGCCACAAATATTGCGGTCCATATGGTGTATCGATTCCGGCAGCAAACAGCGAAAGTGCAGGCCCACAACTGCGCAGCCAGCACCTCTCTCTCCTCTCTCTCTACCCCAAAGCCAGATCCTCGGAGGTGGGAGACAAAAGAAGCAGACAAGTGAGTAAGGTGGTAAGGGCGCAAAAGTGCACGCAATGTAAGGTGATGCACACTGGGGGCACATGGGAACCAGGTGAGACAGGTACGTTCCTATCGTACGCCCCCCCCCACCAGGTAACCTACATGGCCCCTCCCTTACCCCTTACTGTATCCACAAAACACAACACTACCCATAAACATCTACTTTACAAATCGACAAACATCCCTACTGTCTTCCCCGTTCCTCCCATAAACCAAATTCGTCTTCTCTCCCTCCTAACCAATCAAATTTGCCATTTTCAACTCTCATCAAAATTTGCCATTTTCAACTCAACATCAAAATTTGCCATTACCAATTCATCATCAGTCCCTCCTAGGGAGGGAGAGATGGAATCACCCCAATGTCTCATCCACGTCGTGATGCGTCTCACCAACCCACACAGCAATTCATCTCCTGCAACAACCAAAGAAAACACAGGTGTGGAGTCATCATCATCACCACAGGTAAGTGGCTGCGTATGGTGCGACAGGTTCATCAATCCTAACTATTTCCTAAATGACTTTAACAACTTTACACTACCCGGGGTCTTTCTCCGGCCAAACCATTGGCCCTCTTACACTATGGGTTCTAAAAACCAATTCCCATTGGCCAAACTGTGGTGCTCTTCAATTTGGGGTCTCACTCCCCCGATTCATCTCCCGGTGCCCTCGTACAATTTCTGGGCTGCGACGTGTACCTCTCCCAGTGGGTCTACCCACCTGCACACCTCCACCACTGCAGTTGCCTCCGAGCTTACCTGCTCCTTACCCTAACCTAACTACCAGGGGAAGGCCCTCTGGCACTCTCCCCACTCGGTGCCCTCTCTGGCACTGGGCTACCCGGGTCCATCCTCCGGATCCTCGGGCCCCATCCACAACTCTACCGGCTCCCAGAGCCCACCTGCGGCCTCACCTGGCCGACATCCTCACAGTGGTGGAGTGCCCAACCAACTACACACACTAACAGGCTACACGCCCCGCCATTTCCACAACACTAATGCACCCATTCACAACACCATTCTGCAACCGCACCACAAATGCCAATATCCAACCACAATTTACCTGCACCCTCTACCTAACACTTACACTACCCGCCCCGGGTACTCGTGAAAGGGGTCCACTCTTCCCCCATCCACACCTTCGCACCATGCACACCACTCCGTACCACTCACTCCAACTCTCTCCACACACCTGTACCTGCACACCTGTGCTCTCACACCTGGTGCCACCTGCACCCTTCTCTCCCCAAGCGCATTCGCGCTGATCCACAACACTCACTACTCATACACTGCTCCACACACCTGTCCAATTGCACACCTGTGCTCTCACACTTGGTGCCACCTGCACCCTTCTCTCCCCAAGCGCATTCGCGCTGATCCACACACTCACTACTCATACACTGCTCCACACACCTGTCCAATTGCACACCTGTGCAATCACACCTGTTCCATCCTCACACACACGGCATCATCTCAGCTAACTACTCCCTTCTGAAACTTGCGCTTCCCAGTCGTCCCTTTAAACTATTGCGCTCCCACGTCATTATCATCCACACTAATCTACCTGCGTCCCCACTACAGGTATCAGTCACTAACTAAATTTAACGTTACCTAATGTCAATCTCTTCTAGATCCCTACTAATAACCTAACCCACCCGGGCTAGTTTTCACTGCCATACACCCCATAATCTAGTGCTCCTTTGCCCCCACCTGTGAGGGATGATGGATTTGCCATCCCACCACATCGGGGGTCTCTCACTATCAATTTTGCACGTCAAATTTCAACAATTCAAAAATTTTCTATTTACTGCCAATTCTATTCACTTTTCTAAATTTTGTATCAAATCACTACTATCACTATCACCATCACCCGTCTACTTATTAGGTACTCTCGGTGCGCCAATTCACATCTACAGCCCGGCTTCGTACAGCCAAGCCATGAATGCGAATTCTTTTGTGCTGGCGGCTGGATGCGTCCGGCGCTCGGTGCAGGGAAGGAGGTTTACCCGGCCCGAGATCCCACGCACCTTCTCGGCGTGGAGCCATCCAATGTCCCGATCTCGACCTGCCGGCACGTCTCACCAAAAAGTGGTCGCCATGACGACCCTTTCTATCGGGCTGCCAGATCCGCCTAGTGGAGCACGGACGTTCAAAGCGAGGCCCAGCACGGATCGCGCACGGCGGTCCTTTCGAACCCGCCGTGGCTCGGATCCCCGCTGGTTCTCGCGGCACGCGAAGCCCGGCACGCACCGAGGGCCCGATTCGGCTATAAGTCGCTCTACACTCTACCCCGTGTAACGTCGATGCTTCACCTGGACGCTTACACCCCGCAGCCCGTTCCTTGCTCACACATCCAGCCGTGCCCATGCTCCTCGTACCTTTCCTTACACACCCAGGTACACTCATTCCACTCACAGCCTTGGTCACACACCTGACCACCGAACACTTTGGCACACATTCGTCGCTCGCACACCTCACCAATACACCTCTTCGCGCCCCCTCCTCGGTCACCTCCTCTGTGACAATCACAGGTGTGCTCTCATTCGCACACCCAACCACGTGCCTCACCACCAACTCCAGCGTGCATTCCCACTCACGCTCTACCATTCCAGGTGTGCATCCTTCCATCCCAGGTGTACATCCTCGCTCACCTGTCACAACTAACTCACGCTCCATGTCACTCTCACTACTTTCACCTCCACTCGTGACAACGCACTCACCCTTACTCTTGACAGCACACTCTTTCCCCATGCACCTGTCCGTCACACACCTTTCTCGCGCACACTCTCCCGTTACACCCTCTGTAACACTCACCACAGGTGGACACTCTTCCTTACTTCTGACAGCGCACTCTTTCCTCATGCACCTGTCCGTCACACACCTTTCTCGCGCACACTCCTGCGCACACTCTCCCGTCACACCCTCTGCAACACTCACCACACCGCGCTTCCACGTGCTCCCTCGCACACACGCTACGACCGACTCACTCTCGCCAGCACACTCACTCCTTGGCACGCACTTTTTCCTCACACACCCCAGAGTCGGACTTTCTCGCACACCTCCTCTTTCGCACACCAGACCTGTCGCACACTTCACCAACGGCCTCTCACGAACACCCGGGTCTATCTCGACCCCCAAGCCTCTTAAATCACCTGGCGCATCATACGCACGACCATATTGGTCACCACTTACACCGGGTCCTCTTCCTCTTCGCTTCTCCTCCATCACCTGCGAATCCCTCATCCGGTTAATGAGCACATCATCACGATCCAAACACAGACTTTGGACCAATTCTTTTATCTCCTCTTTTATCTCTTTCTTATCCCCTCTCCGTCGCTTCTTAATTTCGCTCATCCCTTCTTCCACTTCTTCTAATTTGTGCTTCACCTCTTTTATTCCCCGGTACGTCTCCTCAAGCTCGTCCTCCAAGGCTACCTTGACCGTTTCCATGTGCGTCCTCACCTGCCGGTCCTTCGTCTCCATTACCTCTACCACCTCGTCCAACCTCGTTGTCAGTCCCCCACGTACCATCTGACATTCCCTCTTCGTCGCTATCAAGTCGTCTTTTAGTTCTTTCTGTGTCACTTTTAACCCTCCTAATACCGCAGTGTTCCTTTGAACCTGCTCCGTTAGTTCTTTTTGTCCCTCCGTCAGCTGTTCCACCTCCTGCGTCAGGACCTCTATGCCCCCTTGTAACTTTACCGTCCCCTTTCTCACCTCCTTCTCCATGTGCTCCTTACAGTGCCTCACCTCCTCGCGCACTCCTGGGACCCTTTCGCCCAACCCGCGGTCTCTGTCCCTCTGCTCCCTTTCCTTCCTATCGGCCCTCATTCCGTTTATTGTTGCTTCGATTTGCTCACTCTGAGCATCCATCCGGTTCCCCAACCGCTCACCCAATCGCTCAATTTGGCTCCCCATACTCATCTGTACAGCTGCCTGTAGCTGCGCAATGAGGGCCTGTATGTCAATCGGCTGCATGTTAAAGCCCGTTGATACAGCGGGCTCGGCTACCGCGCGCTCTTGCGAGGCGCCATTTTGCGTGCCTGCTACCCTCGCTGTTTCGCTCTCCTCATGTCCCTCATGTCCCTCAATTTGGTCCTGGACCGACCCTGCTTCACTCTCCCCTACCGGACCCCAGCCGTCTTGATCCGCCATGGCGCGACTTTCAAAATTCGAGTTTCGTAACACAAATTCGAAATTTCGCCGTTATAATTTCGTCGAGCGCAGTAACCGCGGGACCGCGCTCCGGATCGATTTGGTCGAGCGCCGTACGCGCTCCGGCTCGATTTTCCCTCCCCAAAATTTGGGCCTAACTAATTTAGTCCCGGGTCCGAATCTCACTCCTCGACACCAATTGTTACAGACGTGGCTTAGATGTTAGTTTACCGAGCGGTTTTGGTATGACCACGTCTGCACAAGTTACCGATTATACTCGACGTTGACGAAGCCGCGCCACGCTGGCTCAATAAGAAAAAGAAGACACCCGGCTGGATTACAATAACACAATACGACACCAATGTTTCGATTCTCAAGTATATTCGTACGGAAAAGGTTAGATTACAGGGGCTAGAGGTATATTACAGGAAGACAGGCACTTAGACACACTCTTATATTAACCCCGGACAGACGACAGACACACGGGACAACGGCTGACTCACACGGGGGTTTGATGGCTAGGAAAGGCAGGATCGATGGCTCCAGGTCCTCCTGGGCTCAAAGGTCAGAATCGACTCGGTCCGGTCCAGAGATGCGGGGAGGTCGCAGCGCTCGGATGGCGTCTTGTCTGCTCAAGCTGGGGGCGCATCTCTCGTCACATCCGGCGCGTGGCCGCGTATATCCGGCGGGGAGTGACACGCCCTCGGCTCGTTAGCTCCGCCTCGTGGAATCGGCACGTTGCTTCTCATTGGGTGCGTGCGGGGGGGTTTACCAGGCTCCGCCCTTGACGAGGGGCTGACAAGGAGCCCCTTCGTGGTAACCCCGTGGAGCGCATGGTCTGGAGCTAATCGAGCCGGTGTGAGGACGCATCCTCCCCCGCTCCGCCGCCATCTCCTCTGTTGTTGTTGTAATTGTTGGGGAAGAAGATGGAAGGAGGTATGGGAAAGGTCCTAAACTCACTACTGATGCCATATAATCACATTCTGGTGCAACGAAGAGTCATAATTAATGGAGACGAGGCCTTAACTGACATAGAATAAGAATAACTAGGAAGATGTCCGAAAGTTGTCTACGTGTGGTGCGGTGGACCTGGGCACGACATTTAATGGGGGAATAAGGGGAAGGTCGGCTCTACTGATTGTTATTTACATGCAATGGGACTAGGGAATGGGGGATCGGGGAAAGTTGGGGAGTATTGGAGAAAATAGGGGAATATTTACAAGCGGATATGGAGGCCAAATTCCATATTCGCAACAATATCATTGCTTATTTTTAAATGTTATGTAATTTCAGTTTTTTCCCCCAAATTTCATCTGTATATGTAAATGCATTCCTGCTCCAAGTAAAGTTTGCTTTTTGAGATTCAGCTTCCTTCAGCTATTTAAATGTCTTCTTTATACTGTTACGTGCTCCTCCCAAACCCCCGGTCACGGTGTACCTCCGAGCCCCGAGAGGAGTCACGGCAGAAAGATGTGTTATTCTGTATGTCAAAGATCAATGGTGAAGCCACACCAATTGTTGCCAACAAAAAAATATTGTATTAAGATCACACAAGAATAACAGTACAACAATAATAGTAATCAAAAGTACAATCAATATATATCCTATGATGGTACCATCAGATGGTACCATGATGGTACCATGGAAAACGTGAAAGATGAGGAAGTTGTTGTGGTGGGAGGAGACCTGAATGGACATGTGGGAAGGAGTATGGATGGTTTTGAGGGAGTTCATGGGGGTTACGGATATGGTGTGAGAAATGGAGAAGGTGTAAGGATTTTGGAGTTTGCTGATGGAGCTGATTTGTTGATTTGTAATACTCAGTTCCAGAAAGAGGACAATAAGCTTGTTACATACACGTCAGGTGGGTCGACGACAACCGTTGACTACCTGATGGTGCGTCGGCGAGATAGGGGGCACCTCCGGGACACAAAGGTGATCCCGGGGGAGGAGGCTGTTTCACAGCACCACTTGGTTGTCTGCGACATAAGGGTGAAAGGTGCGAGGAGAGCTCGGCGGGTGAAGTACCAACCGAGAATGAAGGTGTGGAGGTTGAAAGAGGTGACAGTAAGGGAGGCATTAAAAGAGAGGCTGAGTAGGGTAGAGGATGATGTGGTTGAGCTTGAAAGTGGTTGGATGTCAATGAAAGCTAGTCTGTTGGGAGCCGTTGGTGAGGTATGTGGATGGACAAAAGGACCACCGAGGCACTCGGAAACATGGTGGTGGGATGTTGAGGTTGGAAAGAGGATTAACGAGGAGAGGAAGAAGTTCAAAGAGTGGCAGAAGGCGAAGGGTACGGGAGCAGAAACAGCAGAGCATGAAAGTTATAAGGCAGCCATGAAGGCTGCAAAGAAAGAGGTAGCAAAGGCGCAGGAGGCATGTAGGAAAATGTTCGGAGAACGCTTGGATTCGGAAGAGGGTCAGAAAGCAGTATTCAGGATTGCAAAGCAGATAGCGAAAGAGAGGTGTGATGTGATGGGGGTGAGTTGCTTGAAGGATGAAGTGGGACAAATCGTTGTCGACCCAGATTGAATTAAAGGAAGATGGAAAAGATATATGGAAATGCTGTTGAATACAGAGAATGAATGGGATGGCAACATAGAGAGTAACCCAGTTTTAGGACCGGCAGAGAAGATAACTGAGAAGGAAGTTGAGGAAGCGATAAAAGCAATGAAGAGTGGAAAAGCGGGAGGGCCGACGGGAGTTGTGGGAGATATGTTGAAGGCAGCAGGAAGTTGGGGTGTGAAGAGAATGACAGAGATCTGTAATCTGGTGGTGAAAGAAGGCCGCATTCCAGTGGATTGGGAACTGAGTACCCTCGTCCCTCTATACAAGGGGAAAGGTGACCCTCTGGAGTGTGGCTCGTACCGAGCGATAAAGTTATTGGAGCATGGAATGAAGGTATTGGAAAGGGTGTTGGAGAGGAGGATAAGGAAGAAAGTGAAGATCGACGAAATGCAGTTTGGATTTATGCCAGGAAGAGGAACGACAGATGCGCTTTTCATTGTGAGGCAGTTGCAGGAGAAGTACATGGATAAGAGGAAGAAGTTGTTTTTTGGGTTTGTTGATCTGGAGAAAGCATTCGATAGGGTTCCACGCAAAGTATTGACATGGGCATTGAGGAAGTTAGGAGTGGAGGAATGGTTGATCAGAGTAGTGATGGCAATGTACAAAAGAGCACGCACAGCTGTAAGGACGAAGGACGGGAACAGTGGTGAGTTTGAGGTGAAGGTTGGAGTGCATCAGGGGTCGGTACTAAGTCCACTACTATTTGTAGCTGTGATGGAGGTGCTGGCTCAGACCGTAAAGGAGGGTTTACCGTGGGAGTTGTTGTATGCAGATGATCTGGTGTTGATTGCGGAAAGTATGGATGGACTGAAGGAAAAGATGAACAAGTGGAAGGAATGTATGGAGACAAAAGGTCTGAAGGTGAATATCGGAAAGACAAAGGTGATGGCAAGTGGTAAAGCATGTGGTGAGGTGGAAAGAACTGGGAAGTGGCCGTGTGCTGTGTGCAGGAAGGGTGTCGGAGTGAACTCCATTCAATGTACAATGTGTGCTGAGTGGGTTCATCAAAAATGTAGTGGTCTGAGAGGGTCATTAACCAGTGTGGCAGCTACATTCAAATGTAAGGTGTGCACAGAGGGAGCTGCAGATGGAGGAAATGTTGAGTTGGATCTTGGAGACGGCGTGAAGCTGGAAGGTGTGAAAACATTTTGCTACCTCGGAGACATGCTGAATGGAGAAGGTGGATCAGACTCGGCAACGTTTGCTCGAGTGAGATGTGCATGGAAGAAGTTTCGGGAACTGAGTGGCGTGCTGATGAGGAGGAGAGTGTCGCTGAAGCTGAAGGGAAAGGTGTATGCTGCATGTGTGAGAAGTGTTATGATTTATGGGAGCGAGACATGGGTAATGAACGTAGAGCAGCAACGAAGGCTGGAAAGGGTGGAAATGCGAATGGTTCGATGGATGTGCGGAGTATCGTTGAGAGAGAGGAAGACAAATGATGAATTGCGAAAGATGATGGGAATATTGCCTGTGATTGATGCTGTGAAGAGGAACAGGTTGAGATGGTTTGGTCATGTATTGAGGAAGGATGAAAGTGACTGGTTGAGAAGAGTGATGGAAGTTAATGTAGAAGGAAGTAGAGGACGGGGAAGACCGAGAAAGACTTGGCTAAAGATGGTGGAAGAAGAAATGCGGGCAAGGGGGTTAACAAGGAGAGATGCAGAAAATAGGGCAAAATGGAGAAGATTGTCATGGGGACTGCAAGGCTAACCCCTGCTCTAGCAGGGAACATGGCCTTAAAATGCATGTTGTGTGTTGTTGTTGATGGTACCATCAGTTTCGTAATATATAACTCACTGTGCTCCAAGTGAGTGAAACAAAAACATTCCCAATGTCTCTTTCCCGGCTTCAAACCAAAGTTGATTCCGGTTTCAAGCCAAAGTCGATCCGCTCCAGCGATCGCCAGAACGATGTCCAATCGAGACCAGAATCCCGTTCGGATGAGTCACAGTCACGCGGCCCAAAGCTGCGCAAAGGTGCCCTCAAGGCGATGGGGAACTCCAAAGGCGCCCTCCAGGCGACTGAGATATCCCACCCTCAGGTATGGACGTTTCACGGCTCCAAACCGGCAAACCGCATTTTTACCTTCAAAATCCACGTTACACACACACACACACACACACACACCAGATAAACGTCTGGATGTGGTGAAAATGGTTGAAGCGAAGCGAAAAAAACCTGGCGCGACGCGCAAAGCGCGTGAGTCAAAATGGCCGACGGCCGGTTCTCGAGGCGTAACGGCCAGACGATGATTCTCTTCCGAATCGACCGTAAAACCTGACACGCAGGTGGATCTGTCACAGCGATAACAACTCTGTCGCAGGAATCCCCTTCCTGGGAAATCTAAAGTTCGCTCGTGACTCTCGTTCGTCAACGTTCGCTCCAAACCTCCAAGTAGCTCGGCTCCTTCTTGTCCGACTCACTCGCTCCGCCTTCTTTTTTCCTCTTCCTCTTCTTCGTCATCCGGTTCCGGTTTCATTTAAAACATTGACTTTTTTACATTTTGAAAATAGTAACCTCTATCTCCCTTAAACGACAACAATAATAGTACATGGAATCAAACATGTTTACAGTGGATGAAAACCACAACAACGGAAGTGACGAATCCGTAACAATACCTGTTGCTTTTCTTCAATGAAATAAATGTTGTTTTGATTAATTGATTGAAGACTCATGGCAGAGTTAGAAGACAGCATGGATCAGGACACAAATAGATGGAGACGGACAACGAGGGATGCGAGTAAGAATGAGGGGTAGAGTGAGATTCAAGGGACAAGATGAATTCAGGAGCAAACTCTCAGGAAGGAAAAATTGGAAATTAGGGGGAGGAGTAACAGGGATAGAAAAGATCATGGTTTTGGATGGGGGGTGATCTGAGATGGGGGAGAACAGCTGTCTTGAAGATCTGGACGGAAAATGAGATTGAAGACAATGTGGAAGTTGCTTCCACAGGTGGGGAAAAAAAAGAGGAACGAATGAGTGGAGGTGAGCAGTAAGTCTGGATTTTGGGAGTTTCACCAGAAGGGGGTACAGTCTGAGTTGCACTGGTTAAAAAGACTGCAATTTAAAATTCAACCAAGTGATATTACAGGAGAGACAGTGAAACAGGAAGTCATGTCATTGTGCAATGAGGGCAAGTAGTGTCTTACCATGATCTGAGTACCCTGGTTCCCAGCACATGGCTTGGGTGGTCCTTTTAACTTGCCATCAGAATAACAGGCCCTACAGGGTGACACAAATTTACCGTCATATATTTAGATTTTAATTCACCAAGACAATTACCTGCATCATCGAGGACAACATGTGAAAGGTAATACAAGTCAGAGAAGCCTACCCTTTTCAAGGCTTTTAGCAGTTACCCTGAATTCTAGCACAGTATCATCAAGAATGGTTGTTTTCCATTCACAATTCGAATAAGTGTTTTGATTCACATAATCATGAAGAATACATTGTAGTTCCTCCTTTTTAGGGCAGTGCAGTATTTAACTACCAAATGATGTAGTTTCTCTTTTTTCAAATTTCATTGTGGACCCCTTGTAATATGCCCCAAGGACCCCTTGGGGTTCACAGACCTCCAGTCGGAAAATGTTGCTCTAGATAGTACAAGCTGAACATTTTCCCATGATAACCACAACCACAATAACAAAGACAGTCTATTTACTATTAGGCTATATGAACTGTACAATGCACAGATAAATTTGACATTTAGCCAGAGTAACAACCCAAAGGCATACTATTGTAAACATGTATCTTATAAACCTAAATGTCGACAAGAAAAAGAATGATGCAAAGATCTCTTATCACAAACAGGTCGGTAACCTGGCAATAATAAATGTCGAGAAGACAAAAGAATGAGGCAAAGATCTATCACAGACAGGTTGGTAACCTGGCAATAATCTACTGGCATCTATCTGGTCTCATTCCTGGCCCTAGCTGCCTTCCAGCCCATCCATTCCTTCTTTATCCCCACAAAGGTCAATTTTGTGGAACTAAATTCCTTCATTCCCCTTTTCTCTCATCTATGGAATTTCTCCCGGTCTATCCGTATTTTTCCTCTGCTATTTAAATCACAGCCCAATATCTCATGTTACCAATGCCTCACGCTGACCTAATAAACCCGTGTTGACACTTCCGCACCCCTCACCTCACCCTAACCCAGTCCGTTAACTCTACCCATAGCTCTGCTTTTTCTATGATCATGTTATCCGTTTGTGCCTTTTCTGCTTGTACCCTTCTACCCTGTTGTCGATTTGTCAACCAGTTGTCCAACTCTTCCACAAGCCATGACGTCTCTCTCTCCCCCCTCCCCCCCAGCGCCTTGTATATATCATCACCCTGCTGTCATAATTTCAGTTCCCCCATATCATTAAGTTCGATAATTGGCACCAACCAGGTACGTGACGTAATATATTGTTGTGATTTTGTAAATAAAGGCTACCCCCCCCCCCCCCCCCCCACCACATAGTTAGTTACACCACAACATGTAGCCTCGCATAGTTAGTTATTTCTTTTTAAATGTGAAGCATAGTCTCCTTCCCGGTGTTAATATGCGTTGAGGCAGGCAGGGTAATGGTAGGCCTCATTGCAGCCTAAAGTGCCTTGTCATGGCCTAGGCCAGGCCTTGCAGGCACGAGGGAGGAGCTGGAGGGCGTGGCCGGTGAGTAGCGAACAGCCAATGGGAGCTGAAGGGAGTGGCCGAGGGTGACCAATAAGGGGCTGTCATGACACGTGACCCCAATCGGCCAATGGAGGCCCGTGGAATGTTCGAGTGAGGTGTCGGGGGGGCTATAAAACCCGGCCCGGACTCCCCGCTCTCTCTCTCTGACTCGAGCCAGGCTCCTGCATATAGACTCTCTGGCAGGCTGACGTTCTCTTGCAGATGCTGGCTGACCCTCTCTCTGCCTCGCTGACCCTGAGATACGCTCCTCGGATTCCTGCTACGTGCACGTCCTTGATCAACGCCCCCAGCCGCGAACATCTCCGGCTGTGGTGTCCCGGGTTGGAGCGATCCTTGGGGGTTTCTGTCCAACGAGCACGTCCAGGCAAACTGCACGAAGCGGCCGCGCTTTGTGCGCATTACCCTCTTCCTTCCCTTCCCCGAACGAATGAGGGCCCTTGTCTGGGAACCTGGGTAAGGCCGCTAAGATTCTCCGCTTTGTTCCTTTTCTGTGAATACTGAACATTGTGAATAAATCCTGTGGTTTGGATTCCAACCTGGCCGTCATTGCCTTGGCCGTCATCGTCCTTTCCACATTGGCCTAGCATCGCCCCGAATTAAAACCGCTCGATCGGGTTCAATAGTGTTAACGGCACGAGTTACGCGACGCACAACCGCTCGGGCGTCCAGTATCAGCGTGACTCGTGCGGGGTTCAGTCCCCGTTCTCACAGCTGCGTGTGTCGAAGGTACTCGGGTCGTGACCGTTAACCCTTCCGCGCGTAGCTGCGGGCTCTGCGGCTGGAATTGCTTAGCAATCCGTCCACCACGAGTGTCGTGTGATTGGCGGCCTCGTGGACTCGGAGTTCGAGGGGGGGCAGGGCTTAACCCCCCCTTAAGTACGTCGACGAACCCGGGATCCGCAACAATATTAACATTCCCTGAAGGGTGTTGAAAGAAACATAATTGGCAAAGCCAAACGGCATTACATTCTACCTTTCAGGAGCGTAATTGTCGGCTATAAAACTCACCCAATATGTAGGATAAATATGTGAGGTACATACATACGGAGAGACAAACGCTGTAAACACAGAAACCAAACATCTACGCCTTAAAAAAATAGTTTGTATAATCACGAATGTGCCAGTTCTAAAAGCCTCTGTGAGTTGGAAGAATCGCTAATGTATGATTTATTCACACAGCAGTTTGAACGGAAACATTTATTATTCTACGACAGTAGAAACCCTTTAAAAGGACACGGAACAGCATACAAAATTATATATACAGTAGTGGATATTTTGCGAAGCAATAGAAACACATATAAAACTACACAGGATGAACCCACAAACAACAACAACCACGATAACAATCGAGTGTTATAAAATATCATTATTTTCACGTGTTTTACTTCATGTGTTTTTACGTGTTTGTTTGTGTTTCACACTGAATGAAAACCGCAAAGGTAGAGCATACAGATTGTGACGCATGACAGGTTCAACGATATGTTCGGTCTGAATGGCATAGAAACCAAAATGGCGGTGTGTGGAGTCAGCCGTCGTACCACCGTAATGACATCACATCACCCCTGTCATGTGACCAGATCCTCAGTTCTGATTGTGTACTGAGGGGACATACATACACATGGACAGACAAACACTGTTCTAGATGGCTTTGCCCTATGGGCTACGCCGTAAAAAGAAAGAGGAAACAACTGGCTGAATGCACTTTCTGACAAACATGTTCTACCAAGTACAAACCCCTTTCTAGCCTCACACATGACTATTATTATTTTGATGATGAGGCAATAAAACTCAGGAAATGATATCTCAGTCGAACATATTTCACTGATGCCCTTCAATGGAAAATAATTGTATTATAGCATTTTTGTACAATTCGCTAAAGATTTGACATGGTTGACTTGTAAGATATGAAAGCACAGTCCACGACACTGTAAATGAACTGTATGCACAATGGTAGACTGATGATAGTTGCAGTGAGTGGAGGGCCCAAGCTGACAGTCAGTTCTCTACACCCACCTGTAAGCACACTTGCTGTCAGCAGTTTTGGTGGTTATGGTCACATGAGCAACATGACTAATACTTGCCAGGGCCTAAAAGGAAGAATCAAAAATGATTGCAAAGACAGTATATATGCATAACTCAAATCAACATGTTTTGTTGCAAATCATTTACTTCAAGAGTTACTCCACTTGGGCTTAACGGGAAAGAGCAGAATGCAAGAATTACATTCCATACGTTGATGAGATCAAATCAACAAGTTATTGGTCTAGCTTTGGGTCATATGCCAAGAAGATGCTGTTCACGTTCATATCGAGACATTCATGGCAATGTCTGGCCTAGCTTCAGTGAGATGGCTGAAGATTCTATGCATTCTAGACCAATGCACCATTCAAAGAGGTGGACACTGGGAAATCAATCATCATTACCTCCTTCACCGAAGATGGGCACAGGTTGTGTTTTCAGCCTTGTTTGTCTGTCTGTTTGTCTATGAACAGGACATCTAAAAAGTTGAAGACGGATTCGGACTACATTTGGTGGAGAGGTTGTGTGCGCGACAAGGAAGAAATTATTAAATTTTGGTGACGATTCGCATCAGGATCCGATCATTTTTAAAGCGATTCTTCAACATCGTATGATAGGGCTAAAAACGATATACAACACGATATTTCAAAAAGTTATGGACGGATTCGGCCGAAACTTTGTGGACAGGTGGGGTGTACGACAAAGAGGAATCTATTCGATTTTGATGAAGATCCGAACCCGCATCTGGTTCCAGATATGAGAATTTAAAAAATTGATTCTTCACCATTGGGAGATGGGGCCAAACACAATACACAGCATATTTCAAAACGTTGTGGATGAGTTATGACAAAACTATGTGGAAGGGTTGGTTAGGTGACAAGAACAAGCCGATTCGATTTTGGTTCAGGTCTGGATCCATATCCGGCCTATGAGTGGAATACAAAAGGCATGCAAGGTTATGCGCTCATCGACTGAGTGTCGTTCTAGTTTTACAAGAGTTGGCCCGTAACTTCTCAAACATCCCACAACACCTCAGTTCAGACACCAGACAATCATACCACAACTAAAAACACCTGTACTTGGTAACACTGGAAATTGCTCGACAAAACGTTACTACCTCTGTCCCTGAAGGCAGATGAAGGTTATGTTTTCACCCCGTCTGTGTGTTTGTCTGTCAACAAGATTTCTCAAAGTCGTGGACGGATTGGGACGAAATTTGGTGGAGAGGTTGGGAATGTGACAAGGCTGAAATGATTAGACTTTGGTGAAGATCCAGATCCGTATTATTTGAGAATTTTTAAAGTGATTCTTCACCATTGAGAGATAGGGCAAAAAACGATATATAGCACAATATCTCAAAAAGTTATGGATGGATTCGGGCAAAACATGTTGGACAGGTGGGTTGTGTGACGAGGAGAAATCAATTCAATTTTGGTGAAGATCCGAATCTTGATCCGGATATGAGAATTTTTTAAAATTTCAAGCGATTCTTCAACATGGAGTGACAGGGACAAAAACAATATGTAGCATGATATTTCAAAACGTTGTGGATGATTTATCACAAAACTTGGTGGACGAGTTGGGTAAGTGATGAGAACAAGCCAATTAAATTTTGGTTCAGGTCCAGATCCAGATCCAGATCCGACTTATCAGTGGGATACAAAATGTAAAATGTTCAGCCTGGCGGAGGTATACGCTCTATCAAGTGCATTTCTAGTTGTTCATGCAGTCGTTGCTCGATTTCAAATCACCCATTGTTATTGTGAACCTGAACTCACAGGTAACTTCGTCATAAAGTGCATCACGCTGAACTTGATAACAATTCAAAATATAAACAAGCGTTACGCCTAGGTCCCCCGTCGGTGAAGTGATGCGAGTTGACAAAGTGGAAGACGCAAAGCGGCCATCTTGGATTTTGACGTGAAGACCCAATTTTCAATAGCGTTCTCCCTTATGCATAGATACACCCACACACCAGATTAGAAGTTAGTAGTTCGTTTATTTTTCAAGATATTCCGCTCACAAGATTCAGACATACATGGCGTCAGACATACATGGTGGCGGCCATCTTGGATTTTGACGTGGGTTGCACTCACACACCAAATTCGAATGCGGTCCTTCACTTACACACGCACACATGCACGCACGCACGCACGGACGGACACACGGACGGAGGGGAAAACCATAGTCCCCCGTTCGCTCCGCGGTGTGGCGGGGGACAATAATACTAACCTTCAGAGTAGTTACAGATTGACAAAAAACACAAAGTAAATAAATGCCCTTCACAAAAAACAATCCGAAAATGTATCACAATTTTTACCTCCCCACGAAATCCGTATGTGGAAATCGACTGCAAATCTTCAAATGTCTGCAGTTTGCTTGTTGTAAACCTTTCACAGACAATGTCCAAGTCGTCTTTCTGAAATTCACACAGCAGTCTCTTGTAAAAAATAAGCAATCTGAGGATTGCTCCAAAGTAGCAGCCTCTGATCACAAAATTACGTGCAATCCATGAGGAATAGTCAGCCACTCACCCTGATGCCAGTGCCATTGTCCTGAATTTGAATGAGCTTCAAGCCACCATCTTTCACTGTCACTTGGATGCTGCTGGATTTGGCATCCAAACTACAGCCAAATTAGAAGAAGAAGAAGAAGAAGCGGAGGAAGAAGAAGAAGCAGGGGAAGAGGAAGAGGAATTGCAAGTGAAAGAGAAAAACAAGAGCTGTATTCTTTAATACTCGGTAAATTAAGCAACGGAGACTGGACATTGACTGCCTTTCATAATCTTTAAAAAAAACCTTAACGAGAAGCGTAAACATGCCATAAATATTGATAATGATTGAATGCATGATAAATATAAGATTTATTTACCAATTACTCCTCACAGGACTACGAATTATGATTCAATGTGTACAAAAACAAATCATGAACCAAGGGGACATGGTGGGAGGAATGTGAGATGTGGTGAAGGGAGGAAGAAAGAGATAACCATCAGTGGTTGTGTCAACAATGAACAAATCCGATTATCTGTAACCAAAAAGGAAAAGAAGACAGCAATGTCAGTCAAGAGGTGTGAGATCTCCTTTACCAGTTCTCTATCATTTCCTTGATGGCATTTGATGGACGCTGAATGACCTCCCCTGCAGCTATGCGGTTAACGACCGTCTTGTCCAACCTTCGAATTGACCCAGCCATGGCTCCAGCTCTTCTGAAGTCTGTGGAGGACAACACTATTTCAAACTAGAACGCCACTCAGTAGAGCGCATACTCCCGCCGTGGGTAAAGTTGGAATAATACGTGTTGTTTAACATCCCCTCTCCCCAAAACAATAAATGAAAAAGAAAGTAGGCCCTAACTGTCAGATAATTTATTTTGATATATCTCGGAATTAGAGGAGAAAAACATCATTTAAGAATAAGAATAAAAGCTTTAATGCAGTAAAACAAACAAAAAAAAACCCCCAAAAAATTCCTGGATCCAGAATAATATCCTGAGCTTCACCAAAAACTAATCAATTCTTCCTTATCCCAAGGGCAATCATCCCACCAACTTTCATCCGAATCCGTTCAGAACTTTTCCAGATATCTTGTTCACAAACACACGGACGGACACGATCGAATGCATTACTCCCTGGCGGGAGTAATTAAAAACGATAATCTCAGAAGTCCAGTCTTATCAATCTGATTACACATCACTCAGTATACTGAACATTGTTGTTTTGTGGGGGAAACTTTGTCACGTGATTCAAAAAGATGTTGTTCAGGTCATCCTGTACTAAATCAACCACAAACTGTGATTTTGATCAAGTTTGGTGCAGCGGTTCATATTTGGCAGAGCAAACTTTAAATGACCTCTTGGCAACCTTTCAAGTGTTGCAATCTCTTTCGTCGTCGACCTGGAACATTGATTCTACACTCATTTAAAAGCAAGTGAAGAGACCTATAAATTTTACTTATTTAAAAAAAAATGATCATATGATAATCAAGAAAGAATTTCTGACCTTGATCTCGACTTTCCCCAAATTGTGTTTTTACCAGACTAGTCGGTGTAATGGGTCAGAGTGTCTGCTCTCAGTCTGGGAGGGCGGTGGTTCAAACTTCAACCCCCAGCAGAGTTGTCAATAATTCCGCGCACCAGTGGGTGGCGCGAGCGCCCAGGCGGGGACCGATGGTACATGCCCCGCCCTTCGACCAATCGGCCATGCCCGGGGACTAGGCGTGGCCTCGGCACATATATGCGGGCTCTAAGCTCGAGCCCGCCCCGTGCTGCAGTTCGAGCTTTCGTAATAAAGACTCTTTTGGTTTTATCAAACGCGTTGTGGCCTACCTCTTTGGCAAGCAAGTTGTATGCGCAGCACCACACTTCACTGGTGAGCCCGATTGGTTCAGCCGTTGCTGACCACCGAACGCGCCATGGCCAACAACGCCGTCGCAGTAAAACTCCCAGAGTTTTGGGAAGCACAGGCCGACGTGTGGTTCGTGCAGGCCGAAGCGCAATTTCAGCTTCGAGGCATAATGGCGGACGAGACCCGTTACTACCACGTGGTCGCCTCCCTCGGGCCCGGCACTGCCGCCCGAGTCGTGTCCATCCTGCGGCACCCGCCGGTCGACCACAAGTACAGGGCGCTCAAACGTCTCCTCATCGCCACGTTCGGCCTCACGGAGATCGAACGGGCCGACCGCCTCCTGGACCTTCCCGAACTCGGCGACACACGACCATCCGTGCGGATGGATTATATGCTGTCGCTGCTGGGTGACCAAGCCCCGGATTTCTTATTCCGGGCGCTTTTCCTACGCCAGCTATCTCTACAGGTACGCCTCGCGCTGGCCGGTTCCAAAATAAGGGAACCCCGCGCCCTGGCCGTAGAGGCCGACAAGTTCTTCGCGGCTTGCGACACGCGGTCGAGTTACGGTGCTGCCGTCGTGGATCCTGAGGCAGATGCAACAGCGTCCCTCGTGGCCGCTGCCACGCCCCGCCCACCACCACCACCACCACCACCGCCGCCGAGAAAACCGCGGCCGCCGCCGCAAGCCTGGTGCTATTTCCACGCCAGGTTCGGCCACAAGGCTAGGACGTGTCGCCCGCCATGCTCTTTTCACAAGTCGGGAAACGACCAGGCCGGCGCTCATTAGCGGCCCTGAGCGTCGGCCATTCCGGCAGCCTCCTATTCATTACGGACACCTTGTCCGGGCGCCGATTCCTCTGCGATACAGGAGCACAGGTAACCGTCATCCCCGCCTCCACGTCCGACAAGCGAACCGCGGGCCGGGGCCCCCGCGTTGCTTGCCGCCAACGGTACACCCATCCGCACATTCGGGAAGCGCTGCCTCTCCCTGCGGTTCGGAGGGCAGCGCTTTCAATGGTCGTTCGTGACCGCCAGCGTGCCAATGGCAATGCTTGGTGCGGACTTCCTATGTGCGAATGGGTTGTTGGTCTACGTGAAGCGCAGACGGCTCGTCCAAGCCGAAACCTTTAGCTCGCTCGCTTGTTCGCTGAGCGGCTCACTGAGCGGCTCACCGAGCGGCTTGCTGGAGGGTTCCGTCCCGGCGAGTTTAGTTTGCACGCTTCCGGCAGCGGATGACTTTACCCGCCTCCTCGCCAGTTTCCCGGCCCTCACGCGGCCCACCTTCTCAGCGGTGGCCGTTAAACACGGGTTGGAGCACCACATCCCCACGGTCGGGCCGCCAGTCTATGCCCGGGCACGCCGACTCGAGCCCACGAAGCTCGCGGTGGCGAAAGCGGAGTTCGCCACGCTGGAGAGGCTGGGGATCGTGCGGCGCTCCAACAGCGCTTGGGCTTCTCCGCTGCACATCGTGCCGAAGCCCGGCGGGGGATGGCGGCCGTGCGGGGACTACCGCCGGCTCAACGATGCCACCACCCCCGACCGCTACCCGGTCCCACACATTCAGGACTTTTCTGCCCGGTTGGCCAACACGACCGTGTTTTCTAAGGTGGACCTCATCCGGGGCTACCATCAGGTCCCCGTCCAACCGGACGACATCCCGAAGACGGCCGTCATCACCCCTTTCGGCCTCTGCGAATTCCTACGGATGCCCTTCGGGTTGAAGAATGCGGCTCAGGCGTTCCAGCGGCTTATGGATAGCGTCTTGCGCGACTTACCTTTCCCGTTTGTCTACCTGGACGACATCCTAGTCGCGAGCGCGTCCCGGGAGGAGCACCTGCTCCACCTCCGCACGCTTTTCGAACGCCTGGGCCAGCATGGCCTAATCATCAACCCCGCCATGTGCCGTTTCGGCGTCGCCACCATCGACTTATTGGGGCACCGCATCACCGAGCACAGGGCGTCCCTTTACCGGCCAAGATGGAGGCGGTCAGGGATTTCCCGCGGCCCCACTCGATCAAGGGGCTCCAGGAGTTCCTGGGCATGGTAAATTTTTACCACCGCTTCGTGCCCCACGTCGCCCAGCTCCTCCGCCCCTTGCACGAGGCCCTTCGGGGCAAGCCGGGCAAAGGTGACACCGCATGGTCGGAGCCGATGGCCGCGGCGTTCGCGGGCGCAAAGCTGGCTCTGGCCGACGCCACCATGCTGGCGCACCCGGCGCCCGATGCACCGATCGCCCTCACCAACGACGCGTCGGACTACGCGGTGGGTGCGGTGCATGAGCAATGGGTGCGTGGTGCTTGGCAACCGCTGGCGTTTTTCAGCCGGCAGCTTTGCCCGCACGAACGCCGGTACAGCACCTTCAACCACGAGTTGCTCGGGCTCCACCTGGCGGTCCGACACTTCCGCCATCTGCTGGAGGGCCGCCCGTTCACGGCCTCCGTTGACCACAAGCCCCTTGTGTTCGCGATGGCCAAGATCGCCGAGCCATGGTCGGCACGGCAGCAGCGCCAACTCTCTGCCGTGTCCGAGTACACGACGGGCATCCGTCACGTGGCGGGTAAGGACAACCCGGTGGCGGATTGCCGTTCCCGGTCCGTCGTGCACGCGGTCCACCTCGGGGTCGACTATGCCCGGATGGCGGAGGCCCAGACCGCCGACCCCGGCGTCCAGGCCTTGCGGACCGCCGTCACGGGCCTCCGCGTCACCGAGGTGCCGTTCGACGCCGCGGGCACGGCTCTCCTATGCGACGTCTCCCTCGGCCGGCCTCGTCCCATCGTGCCCGCTGGCTGGCAGCGCCCAGTGTTCGACGCCATCCACGGCCTGTCCCACCCTGGCGCGAGGACATCCCAGAAACACGTCGGGGCGAAGTTCGTCTGGCATGGCCTCAGGAAGGACATCCGCGACTAAGCCAGAACGTGCCTCGCGCGCCAGCGCGCAAAGGTCCACCTCCACACCCAGGCACCGTTGGCCCCGTTTACGGTGCCCGAGCGGCGGTTCGACCACGTGCACGTCGACTTGGTGGGACCTCTGCCCCCCTCGCGAGGGTTCACCCACCTCCTCACCATGGTCGACCGCACCACACCGTGGCCGGAGGCCGTCCCATTGGCAGCGACGTCTGCGGCTGAGGTGGCGCAAGCCTTTATCGCCACTTGGGTTGCCCGGTTCGGTGCCCCCTCGGACATCTCGTCCGACCGCGGCCCCCAGTTCACCTCGGAGCTCTGGGTCGCGGTGGCGCAAGGGCTCGGGGTGAAGCTACACCACAGCTACACCACGGCCGAACCACCCCCAGGCCAATGGCCTGTGCGAGCGCTCATCGCTCCATGAAGGCCGTGCTCCGGGCCAGCCTCCGCGACGGCGGCTGGTTCGACAGGCTCCCATGGGTCCTGCTGGGCCTCAGGACGGCGCCCAAGGACGACCTGCGCGAGTCCTCGGCGGAGCTGGTCTTCGGGCAACCACTACGGGTACCGGGTGAATTTATCCCCGACTCCACGGCTCCTTGGTCCGCTGCGCAACAGCGCTCCACCCTTCAGGAGACCGCCCGGAGGTTCGCCCCGGTGCCAACGGCACACCACGGTTGCCCGCCTTCCCACGTCGCCCTGGAGCTTCGCACGGCAAAGTACGTGTTCATCCGGCACGACGCCCACCGGGCACCGCTGCGGCCACCGTACGATGGGCCCTTCCGCGTGCTGGAGACCGGGGGTCAAATTTTTCACGGTCGACATCGGCGGTGCCCCGGATCGCATTTCTGTGGACCGCCTCAAGCCGGCCCACCTCGATCCGGACCACCCCCCGCCTGCAGCTCTGCCTCCGCGTCGGGGCCGCCCCCCGGTGGTCGGACCCCCGGCACCCCCGCCAGCAGCTCTGCCTCCGGGTCGAGGCCGCCCCCCGGCGGTCGGACCCCCGGCACCCCCCAGCCCCGCTACCCACCAGCCCTGCACCCATCGCCAGGGGGCGTTTCGGCCGGGTCATCCGGCTTCCCCGCAAACTCACCCTTCAGGTGGCGGGAATTCTGGGGGGGGCGCGTGTGGCGGGCACAAGGGACAATAATTCCGCGCACCAGTGGGTGGCGCGAGCGCCCAGGCGGGGACCGATGGTACATGCCCCGCCCTTCGACCAATCGGCCACGCCCGGGACTAGGCGTGGCCTCGGCACATATATGCGGGCTCTAAGCTCGAGCCTGCCCAGTGCTGCAGTTCGAGCTTTCGTAATAAAGACTCTTTTGGTTTTATCAAACGCGTTGTGGCCTACCTCTTTGGCAAGCAAGTTGTGTGCGCAGCACCACACTTCATGGTATGTGGGATTTTACCCTGGGTTTCTTGCATCATGTGCCAGGGGTTCATTAGATGGGAATTTACAAGACAAATCTGTATTTTCTGTAAACGTTGCCAAATTGTAGCACATATAACATGATAACTGACAAGTGACATTTACATATGAGCACGTATGTGGAAGGTGGAGAGGGGTGGGGGTGTCGGTGGATCTGCCTCGTTTCGGTCTTTGGAAATCACAGGTGGAAACTGTCCCAATACATTTGGAATCACGGTTTTATGGTCAGGTGCGAAGTTGTTCTACGCTCATGAACACAAGGTCCACATGGTTCAAAGCGACATTCTCACCGATGTCGCAGAAGTGCAATAAAGCCGTTACCTGGATTGCAGGTAAAAACAGTGAAGGTTAAGGTAGATTCAGACTGCATGCGCTTTTCCTTATTTTGCTCCAATATCCAAGCACACCAACTCACAACACACCACAAAACCTTCGGCCCGCTCAAATACAGCTTTTCCTTTGGCGAAGCGTGCCGCAGTCACCACCACGAAACGCTTTACCGCTTAGTCTTGAATGAAAACCAAATTACCGCCAAAGCCCAAAGGGTACGCACGCGGCACGCCTCTTCCTCTTTTCAACATATTATATAAACGACGTTTCTAAATCCAGCAGTAGAAAAAAATTGTTCTAAGAAAATAACAACTGTAAAGAGGTAAAATCGGTACAGAGAAAGAAGCTGAACAAATAAAGCTTCCATAAAAAGATAAAGGTACTACGGCTAACTATATTGTCATGTACGTCAGAAAGTGTAGCAAAAAAAAAACAAACGAAAAGCGTGACAAACACCGTATTAATTACAAGTGAAACGTTCGTTGTGGTAATCATAGGCTAGGAGAGTCTGAAAACGTATAATTAAGGCGAAAATAATTTTGAGATAAATGTAACTCAACTATCCAAATATCCGAGGTCGACAATCCCATAGAAACCAATAGAGAGCCATGGAGTATGGTGAAGCGCGGTGCTACGCGCGCGACTTGCTACCAAAGAGGAAGCGGACAACGCGGTTAAACAAAAGTGTCTTTATTGACAAGAGGTCATTGTAGCACTCGCGCGCTCCGGGCTGCGCGCCCAGTGTATACCCTGAGGCCACGCCTACCCCTCGGGCGTGGCCGCCGCCCACTTGGTGCGCAGAATGATGTCACCACGGCAGTGGGCTTTCATGTCCGCCACACGCACCCCCCCCAGAATTCCCGCGCACCTGGAGGGCCAGTTTACGGGACAAACGGATGACCCGGCCGAAGCGACCGGCGGCGTCAGGGGTGCAGGGATGCCAGCTGGGATTCCCCCGGCTGTACCAGGGATGGGTGCAGCACCGGGGGGCAGCGTGCCGGTGGTGCTGGGCGGTGCCGGGGGTCCGCCCGCCGGGGGGCCGCCCTGACGCGGGGGCCGAGCCACCGGCGGTGGGTGGTCCACGTCGAGGTGGGCCGGCTTGAGTCGATCCACCGAGACGCGGTCGGGAGCACCGCCGATGTCCAAGGTGAAGTATTTCACCCCGTCTCCAGCACGCGGAAAGGCCCGTCGTACGGGGGCCGCAGTGGTGTCCGGTGGGTGTCGTGCCGGACGAAGACATACACCGCGGTGCGAAGCTCCGGGGCGACGTGCGTGGGTGGGTGCCCGTGGTGCCCCGTCGGCACCGGGGCGAACCTCCGGGCGGTCTCCTGCAGCGCGGAGCGCTCCTGCGCCGCGGACCAAGGTGCCGTGGGGTCGGGGAGGAACTCGCCCGGCACCCGCAGCGGTTGTCCAAAGACCAACTCCGCCGCGGATGCGCGCAGGTCCTCCTTGGGCACCGTCCGGAGGCCCAGCAGGACCCAGGGGAGCCTGTCGACCCAGCCGCCGTCGCGGAGGGTGGCCCCGAGCGCGGCCTTCAACGAGCGGTGGAACCGCTCGCACAGGCCGTTAGCCTGGGGGTGGTAGGCCGTGGTGCGATGCAGCTGGACCCCGAGCCCCCGCGCGACCGCCCCCCAGAGGTCCGAGGTGAACTGGGGGCCGCGGTCGGACGAGATGTCCGAGGGGGCGCTGAACCGGGCGACCCAGGTGGCGATGAACGCCTGCGCGACGTCCGCCGCCGTCATTGACGCCAACGGCACGGCCTCCGGCCACCTGATGGTGCGGTCCAGCATGGTCAGGACGTGGGTAAAACCCCGCGAGGGGGGCAGAGGTCCCACCAGGTCCACGTGAACGTGGTCAAACCGACGTTCCGGCACCGCAAACGGGGCCAATGGGGCCTGGGTGTGTCGGTGCACCTTCGCGCGCTGGCACGCGAGGCACGTCCTGGCCCAGCCGCGGACGGCCTTCCGGAGGCCATGCCAGACAAACTTGTCGGCGATCAACCTCTGGGAGGCCCTCGTGCCCGGGTGGGCCAGGCCGTGGATGGAGTCGAAAATCCGGCGCTGCCAGCCCGCGGGTACGATGGGGCGAGGCAGCCCGAGGGAGACGTCGCACCAGAGGGCCGTGCCCGTGCCGTTGAACGGCACCTCGGTGACACGGAGGCCCGTAACGGCAGTCTGCAAGGCCTGGACGTCGGGGTCGGCGGCCTGGTCTGCCGCCATCCGGCATAGTCGATGCCGAGGTGGACCGCGTGGGCAATGGACCGGGAAAGGCAATCCGCCACCGGGTTGTCCTTCCCCGCGACGTGCCGGATGTCCGTCGTGTATTCGGACACGGCCGAGAGGTGACGCTGCTGCCGGGCCGACCACGGCTCGGCGACCTTGCCCATCGCGAACACCAGTGGCTTGTGGTCGACGAAGGCCGTGAACGCACGGCCCTCGAGCAGATGGCCGAAGTGCCTGACCGCCAGATGGAGCCCGAGCAACTCACGGTCGAAGGTACTGTACCGGCGTTCTGGCGGGCGAAGCTGCCGGCTGAAGAATGCCAGCGGTTGCCAAGCTCCATGCACCCTTTGCTCGTGCATCGCGCCCACCGCGTAGTCCGAGGCATCGGTGGTGAGGGCGATCGGTGCATCGGGCGCCGGGTGCGCGAGCATGGTGGCGTTAGCCAAGGCGAGCTTCGCGCCCACGAACGCCGCGTCCATCTGCTCGGTCCAGGTGGCGTCACCTTTGCCCGGCTTCCCCCGGAGGGCCTCGTGCAAGGGGCGCATGAGCTGGGCGATGCGGGGCAGGAAACGGTGGTAAAAGTTTACCATGCCCAGGAACTCCTGGAGCCCCCTGATCGTGCGGGGGCGCGGAAACCCTTTCACCGCCTCCACCTTGGCCGGTAGGGGGACGGCCCCGTGCCTGGTGACGCGTTGCCCCAAAACGTTGATTTCGGCGACACCGAACCGGCACTTGGCGGGGTTCACGATCAGGCCGTGCTGGCCCAGACGTTCGAAGAGCGTGCAGAGATGGTGTAGGTGCTCTTCGCGGGACGCGCTTGCTATGAGGATATTATCCAGATAGACGTAGACGAAATCCAAGTCGCGCAAGACGCTGTCCATGAGGCGCTGGAACACCTGAGCCGCATTCTTCAAACCGAAGGGCATCCGAAGAAATTCGAAAAGACCGAACGGCGCGATGACAGCCGTCTTTGGGATGTCCTCCGGCCTGACGGGTACCTGGTGGTAACCGCGTATGAGGTCCACCTTCGAGAAGAAGGACATATTCGCCAAGCAGGCGGAAAAGTCCTGAATATGGGGGACGGGGTAGCGGTCGGGGGTGGTGGCGTCGTTGAGACGGCGGTAGTCCCCTTACGGTCGCCATCCCCCGCCGGGCTTGGGCACGATGTGGAGCGGCGACGCCCAAGCGCTCTCGGAGCGCCGCACGATGCCGAGCAGCTCCAGCGTAGCAAACTCCGCTTTAGCTACCGCGAGCTTCGTCGGCTCGAGGCAGCGTGCCCGGGCGTAGACCGGTGGCCCGGTGGTGGGGATGTGATGTTCCACCCTGTGCTTGACGGTCCCCGCCGAGAAGGTGGGCCTCGTGAGGGCCGGGAAACGGGCTAGGAGGCGGGTGAATTCGTCCGCTGCCGGAAGCGTGCAGATGAACCTGGCCGGAACCGAGCCGCTCAGCAAGCCGCTCGATGAGCCGCTCAACGAGGCCGGCAGCGCGCACGCGAGCGAGCTGAACATCTCAGCCTAGACAAGCCTTCTGTGCTTTACGTCGACCAACAGGCCATTGGCACAGAGGAGGTCCGCGCCGAGCAGTGCCATAGGCACGTCGGCAGTGACGAACGACCATCGGAAAACCTGCCCTCCGAACCGCAGAGAAAGGCAGCGTTTTCCATACGTGCGAATGGGCGTACCGTTGGCAGCAAGCAGCGCGGGGCCCCGGCCCGCGGACTGCTTGTCGGACGTACCGGCGGGAACGACACTCACCTGCGCTCCCGTGTCGCACAGGTAACGGTGCCCGGATAAGGTGTCCGTTATGTATAGGAGGCTGTTTAATCGGCCGGCACTCAGTGCCACTACCGAGGGCCGGCCCGGGCGTTTCCCGACCTGCCGAATGAGCACGGCGGGCGACATTGCCGAGCCTCATGGCCGAAACTAGCGTGGAAATGGCACCAGGTTTGCGGCGAAGCCGGAGGCCACGGTTTCCACGGTGGTGGTGGGTGGGGCGTGGCGGCCGCCACGAGGCGCCCCTCGGAGCAGGGGTGGGCACCCGCAGGAGGTTCGGGCTCGGGAGCCGCTACGGCCGCACCAAAACTCGCCTGCGTGTCCAAAGCCGCGTAGAACTTGTCGGCCTCGGCCGCAAACGCACGGGGTTCCGTCGTCGCGGAACCGGCCAACGCGAGGCGGACTCGTGCCGGCAGCTGGCGTCGAAATAACGCCCGGAATAGAGCGTTTGGGGTTTCGTCACCCATGAGCGACAGCATATGGTCCATTCGGACCGACGGTCGCGTGTCACCGAGCTCGGGGAGGTCCAAGAGGCGATCGGCCCGTGCGTCCACTGTGAGGCCGAACGTGGTGAGGAGGAGGCGCTTGATCGCCTCGTACTTGTCGTGGGCCGGTGAGTTCCTCAGGACCGACACTACGCGGGCGGCCGCACCGGCCCCGAGGGAGGCGACCACGTGGCAGTAGCGTGTCTCGTCCGCCGTGATGCGTCGAAGCCTGAACTGGGCTTCGGCCTGCAGGAACCAGATCTCCGCCTGAGCTTCCCAGAACTCGGGGAGCTTTATCGCTACCGCGTTGGTTGCCATGGCTGTGGCGGGTTCGGGTGGTCAGTGACGGCTGACCAAACGTCGGTCACCAATGAAGCGCGGTGCTACACGCGCGACTTGCTACCAAGGAGGAAGCGGCCAACGCGGTTAAACAAAAGTGTTTTTATTGACAAGAGGTCACTGTAGCACTCGCGCGCTCCGGGCTGCGCGCCCAGTGTATACCCTGAGGCCACGCCTACCCCTCGGGCATGGCCGCCGCCCACTTGGTGCGCGGAATGATGTCACCACGCCAGTGGGCTTTCGTGTCGGCCACAATCGGTCTTTATTGGAAATCACGGTTTCTATTGGTTTCTACAGGAACCAGTAGAGTTTACAGTAGAAATCCAACCCGATTTGATTGAGACCAATGGAAACCATTAGTTGCAACTGGTCTGAAACCCATATAAACCAATAGGAACCTTTCAGTTCAACTGGTCCTGCAGAAACCATAAGAGTTAACTGGTCTGAAAACCCATCGACCAACCAAAATTATATTTTGTTATAAACAATCGTGAAACGCACAGTTCCATATTGAATTGAGTTATAGCCATGTTATTTATAACAGGGTTTCCCTGTAGTCTTTGGTGTACATGTGAATGCAAGTTGTCATCAGCCGATGGAGAAACTCGGCACACTCTTGAGGCCCGTATGAAAGAACATCGTCGTCCAGCTCATGAAGAGACTTTGAACTCTTCTGTATAGACATGATTGAACCTGCATGAGCCCAGCTTAGACATGATGGTCAACTTAGACAAAAAAAAAGTGGTTCGCTCGAGGTGGAAAGGAATCCATTTGGGAAAGAGTTGCATCACCATCTCTCAACAAAACGGGCGGTTTGCAATTTAATCAGTCACGGACGTGGGACAAGGCTATAACATCTCTCCCACGTCGTCTGCAATCGTCACGGGATGCCTGGATTTGTCAACAGACCAATTCACCCTACCAACGGTTGATGTCACATGATGATTTTCAAGCTTCTTCTTCACTCCAACATCTGCCGCGAACATGGCGAGTGGATTATTGTCGAAACGTCGGATTTACCGACTTGTAAGTCCAGTTTTTTTTTTTTGTTGTATACAAGATCGAGGCTCGTGAAAGAGCTAACATTAATCACACAAAAAGTCAAACCAACACATAAAACACAAAATAAAGGGAGCGGTGGACAAGATGGGGAGAGAGGGGGAAGGACACAAAACAACATTTGAGAGCAGGGACATCGAGAGAACTGTGGGAGGGAGAAGGCTTGGAGGGAGGTGGGAGAGGTATAAAACATATGGACACTGCAAGGACTTCCAGGAAAGAAGTTGGAATTTCAGAAAAGTGGATCTGGGGTGAATTAGCAGGGGTAGAAAAGATCAAGGTTTTGGATGGGGGAAGATAAGAGATGGTGGTGAACAGCTGTTTTAAAGACCTGGAGGAAGGAGTGGGATTGAAGGGAGTGGGGGAGTTTGTTCCAGAGGCGGGAGAAAAGGGAATGAAAGAGTGAAGGTGAGCAGAGAGCCTAGATTTTGGCAGTTTAACCATCAGAGGGTTGCTGGCAGATCTTGTGCGACCTGTAGGAATATTTGGGGGACAGAGCACAGAGAGAGCTGGGGGAGCAAGGCCGGAGAAGAGTCGGTAGAAGACAGAAAGACCACCAACCTGCCTGCGGTGAGTGAGTGAAAGGCCCTCGGAGATAGCGTCATCGCGGGAGATTCCAATGATTCTGAAAGCTTTGGTTTCAACAGCGTGAAGCCGAGCTAGGTGTGAGGCAGGAGCACCGGCCCAGAGGGGAGAGCAATATTCCATTGAGCTGCGGATGGAAGCCTTGCATGTGGCGAGGAGCTCAGGTGTGCCTAGGAAGGACTTCGCACGACGGAGGATGCCCAGTCGGCGACTGGCTTTGGAGGCCAGCTTGGAAATGTGGTTTCCCCAAGAAAGATCATGGCAGATAGTGAGACCCAATCGCTTGAGCGACAGAACTTCTTGGAGAGGATTGTTGAGAAAGTAGTAGCTTGTGTATTTATAAACTTTTACTGATTTAATTTGACTGGATGAATCATAACAACATGCATCGATTTAATTGAATGCCTTTGTTTGTAATAAATCCTGTAATGTAAGTTTGATGTCAATGCAATACAATTTTTTTTAAAATATATCTTTCCCTGATTAAAAATGCATGAAGTGAACTGCTCAATCACTGCAGTGGTCACAAAGCACTGCTTGAGGAGTTGCAACTTAATCTGCCAAAGTACCATCCAGCCCACGAGAAATACCAGACTTCCAGATGATGCCATCTTGTGATCATACTTCCCAGACTTATATCCATCACTTATGAGAAACCTGAGCTGCCTGTTTGGTCAAGTTGTGAAAGACGTGTTTCTTTCTCCATGCCACGTGGACATTCGATTCCTGAGGTTACTCACTCTCACGAACCGACGCTTGGCAAGCATACCAAACACCCCTTAACAAGAGTGGAGACCTTCATCCCGCAATCGACAAAGATACGCTGGTTTAAGGTTTTTTAAATGAGAAACATTATGGAATGATCTGCCAATGCACAATCACATTAATGACTCCATTTGCACAGACTGATATCGCATTTTAACCTGTAAAAGTGCGTTTTACACTGCAGGAATTTCTACAGCAAGTCAAACCATTTAAGCTGCATAACCACAGCCAAAGATGCACATATTTTATAAAAGGAGAACTCCATCAAAATGCTTTCGTACCCAGTATTTTAATAACTAATTTTCATGATGATTTTTGCTGCTCATTTCTTCCAACATAAGCTCCGGTCACTTACCACAAGTCACTGCTGCTAAGTTCTGAGATTGGTATTTCTTAATGTTTTATTGTGGGACAAAAGAAAACTGTGCACCTATGGAAGACCAGCTTCATGTTGGTACTACACATCCTATATTCATGAAGCCACATTATTCCAACAAAATACAATTTTTAATCCACATTAGCATCACCAACACCTTGTTTCCATGCACCACTCAACCCAGGTGGAAAAACCATGCTGTCCATATTGCATTTCCATGAAATTTAGCCATTCCAGTTTTGGGGTGTCATCAAAACAGGTTGATCAATGGGTGATCAATAATACACAGTGTACGCAGATGCGCACACACACAAACACACACACCTAGTGAGAAAACCAATTTCCTATGATGGCAATTCCATTTGGAGATTGTTGTCCGCAGCTTGTAGGACATGGTTTTGGAAGAGTTTTATTGCACCACCATCACATTTATGGTGCATAAACAAAGGACAAATAAAGAAACTGCAAAGACACGACTGATTAAGTTTTACGTTTGGTCACAAACAGAGTGCATAAGTAAACATATTATTGTGACCTTTCTTGAACCACATGGCCTCAAGGTGTTATAGATATAACCGATGATTATTGTTTATTCTTCACAACAGCCCACTGTCTGATTACAAGAATGGCAAAAAGGAGACGAGAAGTACTGGAAGAACATCCTTGGCAGTTGTCCATCAGTAGAAGGATGTGTCGGATGAGAAGGCGCCTGCTAGTGTGAACTGATCTTTGAGTAGGATACAGAACATTCGCTGAGGCACCGAGCAGGAGTAAGGTGCAGGGCGGGGGACAAGTGTGCGCAGCACAAACTCGCGTCCACGAGGGGCTGGGAAACCAGAAGGAAGACTCGCAGAGTGGCCTTGGATCGTCGCAGCATCGTCTCCAGGTGTGTATGCAGAGTTCTGCAGATCCAATACCAGAAGTAAATGAAGATAAAACGATAGATATGATTATCTTCGAGAAAACGTGAGTTATGGGGATAAATATGTTGTATTCAGTGTTAAAACTTTTTAACACTGAATACAACATGAACAAGCCATGAACTCTGTCTTACCTGCTGAGAGTTGATAAAAAGCCCGCGGAGAATGCTCCCAGCTGGGCCTCGTCCAGCACCAATAACAGGAACTTCTGGCTGCTCAAGCAGGCTTGTTACAAATCTGGTACCCAGTAAGGAAAGGGCAATAAAGGGTGATAATGAAACAGAGAGTAGGACTAAAAGCAAAGAACAGATGATCATATTTAAATTTGACAATGAAGCTTACCTGTCCACCTCCTCTTTCTCTTTGTACTTGTCAAGGCTTTGAACAGCAAACTTTGTACGCAAAGAACGTCCACGAGCAATGACAGTCTCTGCCAGTCCCAACTGCTGTAGCACATCCTGTGGGCAGCATCAAAATGTCTCAAGGACCTCTGCCTGCTATCACATGCTGGAGGTGTTTAGCATTTCTTCTACCACTGATGATGTTGTGACAACTTTAAATCTTAGATGCAGGTGTCAAAAATCCTACATAAACGCAGCCATTGGGCCTTGGAGGCCCAACGGATGTATTCGTGTAATGTTTTTTTTTTTTTTTTATAGATTCTGTTTCTTTCATATCCTTTTTCAATCCAGGTCGATGCTCATGGATGTGTATTTGCTCAGAAAATGGGAATCATTGATCCTATTAGTTGGAAGAATCCCATACAAGTAATGAATCTTTTTTTTTTTTTGCAAAAAAAAAATTTGTGCTTGGTTTTTCAACTTTTTTTCTCTAAAAAGTTGAGGGTCATGGAGGAGTATTTGCTCAAAAAATATGATTCACTAATCCTTTTATTTAGAATGTATATGTCCACAACTGTCAAAAATCCTATACCTATGCAGCCATTGGGCCTTGGAGGCCCCACAAATGTATTCATGTAAAGTTTTTTAACTTCCATATTTTTGTCACTGAATTATTTGTAACCAAGTTATAGGCGCATATGAGTCTCATATAAAGAAAATAATGATACAACATAGTAGTACAACAACATTCATGCGGGGCCTCGAAGGCCCCAGGCCTGCATTCATGTCGGATTTTTGGGTTATAAGTGAAGAATGAAGATTTCCCCACGTGCCTGAATGAAAATTATTTTTTAAATGTCACTGAATTTTGTGTAACAACATGAAAGTCGGTGAAAATGAGGCTCATTCCAAAACAAATTGTACAGCATAGTTTTTGCAACAAAAAAAACCTTGTGGGCATCCGAGGCCCGATCATTGCATCCAAGGGTTAAAATGACCTACCATTAATGTACCCAGATATATTCAGTAAAAAAAACAAAAAGTTAAATTTTGCTCTGTGCTGACTTCCACATTCCCTAATGAGAAGACCTCAATGTTCCAATTCACATATCCTTTAATAACTGTTCTGTGGACACAGGGTTCCCATCCTGATTAATCAATGTAGCAAAACACCTTGGAAAGAAAAAAAGGAAACATTAAACTTTGTGGTTCTTTTGACATTGGATGATACGAAAACCTACATGCTAAGGTTCCTAACAGAGACATTAAATGTATGCTCTACTTCCTGCTCCACTACTCTCCCCTACATTTACTGCTGGTGGAACCTCCAACTGGTCCCGTTGTGTTTTCCCCTTCAAGACAATCATTTAGTGCCAACCGTCAAGAAGGCCATGAATTAACAAAGATGTCTGTTTGCCACATATTTTCCCTCCTACTGGATAAGACTTAATCTGCTCACTTTTAGTTCTATCAGTAAAACTCACTCCCACTGGGAGCAAAATATGGTGTCAGTGAATCATTATACATATCTATATAAATAAAATCAAAAAACATGGTCCGTGAAGACCCAGAGGACCCAAAAAGACCCTGAAGGCTCAAAAGACCCTGAGGACCCAAAATACACCGAAGACCCTTAAAGACCCCAAAGGCTCAAAATACCCAAATGACCCAGATGACTCCAAATACCCTAATGACCCAAATACACAATAGACCCAAAAAACACAACCCTTTGAGTACGGGATTTTTTTTTGATAATCCCAGGATCCCCAGCAACCTAAACAAATTAAAAAAAATAATTCTCAAACCTCGATAAATTTAATAAAACGGGATTAATTTGGAATTTTGGTACAGGAATGCAACCACGTACTGACAATATATTTATAGGTATAGTCGATGATGTGTAGTAACGTCATCCGTACACAAAACTTTTTCACGGGTTGCGGCACTGGACGTCATCCGTACTCAAAGGGTTAAAGACCATGAAGACCATTAAAGACCACGAAGAGGCAAAATATCCAAAAGACCCTGAATATCCCAAAGACCCTTTAGAGCCCAAAGACCCGTAAGACCCTTTACCGGCTTGGACCCTTGAATATTTAGAGCTTGAGACCACTTGCACCCTTTTAGATTACAAATAAATGAAAACTAAATAATAGTAACAATATTCGAAATAAATTTGTACAAAAGAAATGTTTGTATTATGAATGGTGTAAATCATGACAACACAGCAACTCAGGTACATTCAGGTCATTATCCTCAGTTTAAACAAACCCGTGCCTCTGCGGTGAAGAGTGATTAGGCAGGCGTAGCGAGACGATCCATGCTAGAATATATATATATATATATATATATATATATATATATATATATATATATATATATATATATATATATATACAGACTTGGCATTTAATATGGAATATTTTTTTTGTGGGGGTGAACTTACTTTTCAAGATGTCTTAGAACCAAAAGTTCATTGGAATTATGTTGAAATTATTCTAGATTTTGTTAATGTGACCTTTAAAAGAAAAAAAACCACATTTGACATTTCGAAACAAATAAATTGATCCTTGAAAGTGATGTAAACTGATATCGAACTCAATTCATGGACAGTACTGTGTTAAACCTCTGTACCTTTTCCAGAAGTATCTCTTTATTTTGCACATTAGCCAAATTTTTTTTAACAAAAACAAAAGTTAAATTACGACTGGGATTACGGACAGTAAAATTACTGTTCAGTACTTCGTGTAACCCCCACGAGCATTCAGGAGAGCACGTACACGTTGAGGCATGCTGTTCACGAGATTTGCCAAGGTTTGGACAGGAATCGCTTGCCATGCAGTGACAATAGCCTGCTGCAATTCACGCACAGAGGTCAGCTGCTGGTCCAAGTTGTCGATTTGATGCGTTAATTCTGCCCACAAGTTCTCTATCTGATTCATATCCGGGGACATGGCAGGCCACTCCATATGCTCTACACCACGGTCAGCAAGAAAGTGTTGGATCATGCGAGCATGATGAGGCCGTGCATTGTCATCTTGGAAGACAAAGTTTCCTCGAAAGGCTGCACGAGCAAATGGAAGCAATGTTTCTTCCAGAATGGCCCTGTACTTGAACTGGTTCAGGTTTCCATTCAGAACAACCAGGTCAGTTTTGCCCCCTGCATGAAAAGCAGTCCAAACGGTCACCCCACCACCTCCAGCTTGGACTTTTGGCACTATACAATCTTTGTTGTAGGCTTCATGCACTTGTCTGCGCACTCGGACACGGCCATCTTGACGATAGACCAGAAATCTAGACTCGTCACTGAAGATCACGTGATTCCAGTGTCCTGGCTGCCATTTACGGTGCTCACTGGGCCACTGCAATCGGCGCTGGCGGTGTTGTCTGGTCAGGCGTGGCTTTCTCAGGGGACGCCTGGCACGATAGCCTGCTTGAACCAGTCGTTGGTTGACTAGCCTTCTGGATACAGGCACATTTGTCAGTTGCTGCCACTCAGCCCTAAGCCGATTAGCTGACTTGGTATGGCCATTGCGGACTAACTGGTGCAGCTGGCGATCATCCCTCCTTGTGGTTCTGCGGGGACGTCCTGGCCTCGGTATTGGAGTAGGGACACCCCTCTGAGCATTTCGTTTCAGGATCTTTGACACCTGACCTTGAGTGATGCCATACTGTCGAGCAATAGCACGCTGTTTCATGCCGTAATTTCGTAAAGCCACCACTCCATGACAAACAGCATTGTCGAGTTGACGGACCATCTCCAGAGGAAGCAGCAATAACTTTTGGAGACGAGCAGCAGTTGTTTTCCACTAATACAGAACGCAACAACCCTTGTATACCCGACTGTGAAGCCAATCATCAAATGTACCTGTCCGTACATTTTGCCAAGCCACCTGTGATATAATCCTGATGTTGACTTCTTGCTGCGACAGACAATCAGTGGCATGGTTCTTTTAACAAATAAATCACCAAAGTGTAAAAGAAACTCACCAGATTGATATACTGAGTTAAGAAAGTAAACCCAAGTCAAGAAAAAAAAAATATTCCATATTAAATGCCAAGTCTGTGTATGTATGTATGTATGTATATATATATATATATATATATATATATATATATATATATATATATATATATATATATATATATATATATATATATATATATATACGTATATATATATATATATATATATATATACACATACATATATATATGTATATACATACATACATACATATATATATATATATATATATATATATATATATATATATATATATATAAATATATATATATATATATTGTTACGTTTGTAGGGGGAGGGCAGTGATTACCTTGGTCCGGGTAGATTGCATAGGTCGTATGCTCCGAATGTTGTGTAGCCATCTTGATGTACATAAGTCAGACCGTATGTCGTGGAAGAACATATCTTTGTTCCCATCACGAGGGGTGGGGTTATGTTAATTAGTCAGGGATTAATGGTAAATCCCCTGTATGTAATGGCCTCTGTTATTTTTTCTCTGTTCCTTATGACACATGCATCACACACACCTGGCCAGGAAATCGCGCATTTACCACACTAAATAAAAACCAACCTGAAGCAGGACATTGAGCACTACCGCTGATAACACCGAACTGGTGATCACACAGGCACAGGAGGCACACAGGCACAGGAGGCACACAGGCACAGAACACGCCCCGAAGAGCAGTGATTGGTCCGGAATTTGGTTCAAGTAAGGATTGCTAAGATGAACTCGCTGATAGGAGTGGACACGGAGACGTCGTGAGATGACGTCAGAGCCTTGAGTCTAAAGGAACCACAGAGTTCTATAAATAAACAAGAGTGCGCACCTATCACGTGACCCTGTGCCGTTTAGAAGAGTGAGCCGCCATTACCAAAGAGGGCAAATCAGCGCTGTTTACGTCAGCTGGCCGCGACATTCAAAACACCGCAATGGTACAGTTTTGTTGATGTTTTACCGCATGTGATGTACTAAAGCTGCAAGAATATTGCTGCCAAAATGCCACATTCCTGTGCCGTTTGGCGTTGCTACAACAGAAGAAAACGACTGGGCATCCTCCGTCGTGCGAAGTCCTTCCTCGGCACACCTGAGCTCCTCACCACATACAAGGCTTTCATCCGCAGCTCAATGGAATACTGTTCTCCCCTATGGGCCGGTGCTCCTGCCTCACACCTAGCTCGGCTTCACGCTGTTGAAACCAAAGCTTTCAGAATTATTGGAATCTCCCGCGATGAAGCTATCTCTGAGGGTCTTTCACTCACTCACCGCAGGCAGGTAGGTGGTCTTTCTGTCTTCTACCGACTCCTCTCCGGCCTTGCACCCCCAGCTCTCTCTGTGCTCTGTCCCCCAAATATTCCTACAGGTCACACAAGATCTGCCAGCAACCCTCTGATGGTTAAACTGCCGAAATCTCGGCTCTCTGCTCACCTTCACTCTTTCATTCCTCTTTTCTCCCGCCTCTGGAACAAACTCCCTCACTCCCTTCAATCCCACTCCTCCCTCCAGGTCTTTAAAACAGCTGTTCACCACCATCTCTTATCTTCCCCCATCCAAAACCTTGATCTTTTCTACCCCCGCTAATTCACCCCAGATCCACCTTGTTTGAAATTCCAACTTCTTTCCTGGAAGTCCTGGCAGTGTCCATATGTTTTATACCTCTCCCACCGCCCCCTTCCCTTGCCCCCCCCCCCCAAAGCCCTCGCCCTCTCTCAGATCTCTCGATGTCTCCATGTCTCTCGGTCCCTGCTCTCAAATGTTGTGTTTGTGTCCTTCCCCCTGTCTCCCCATCTTGTCTACCGCTCCCGATGTTATATGTTTTATGTGTCGGTTTGTCTTTCTGTGTGATTAATGTTCGCTCTTTCACGAGCCTCGATGTTGTATACAAAAAAAAAAGAAAAAAAAAAGTGGGGATAAATATTTCTTACCACAAGTGAGTATTTCGAATATTTTTTTAGTGAAAATTGACTTCGTTTCTTGACTTTTCAGCACATAGTCGGTAGCGCAATGTAAGTCAAATGCACACCATGATGCATAAGCTTAGGCCTATTTCAGTCACGTCAGTCCGACACTCGGCAGGTAGTTTGACTATTTGATGACATAAATAAACCTTTCACAATCTTTTGGTCAAAGTTATTTCCTTGAAAAGTGACAGACTTTACTCTGAGCAAGCTTAAAATCATAAATTTCTAGTTAGCAAGAACATGAAGAACGGCAATGATTATGAATCTGATTGAATGCATGAATGAATGCATGTCATGACAACTGAATTCATGTTAGTTTAGCTAGGGCTTTATCGAAACTTACTTTTATGTCCCCAACTTCAGTCCATGCATGCAAGAAATCTAATTTATCTATCATAGCATGCCTGGATGTAGATTGGTAGAGATTACAAAATATTATAGGCCTAGCCCTAGACCAAATGAATGAATGAATGAATGAATGATCGTTTTTAAGGCCATTTTCCCCGCTAGAGCGGGGGTTAGCCTTGCGGGTCCCATGACAATCATGGTTCCCTGTTTGAGGCAATGTTTTTATGGCCGGATGCCCTTCCTGGCGCCAACCCTTGGTCGCCTCTTACGATGCGCAGGGATACGGTGTACCTATTCTAAACCGGGGTACACACCGGGATCATTCATCCCAGCAAGCTGGTACTCAATTTGCCGACCTCGGAAGGATGACAGGCTGAGTCAACCCCCCTGGTGTTAATTTAGCGATTGACCGGGATTCGAACCCAGGATCCTTGGATCCCAAGCCGGCACCATAACCGCTCAGCCAACACCAGGCTTACCAGACCAAATATAAGGCTATTATTACATGATTAAGCCCTTACACTCTCACACTTGTGCCAAATGTACCACGGAAGCAAGGCCTACAGTGGAAGGAGAAGGAGGGGATCGTGTAGGCATAATTGTGAGGTTTGGGTGAAGTTTTTCAACAGCATGGACACATGAGGACATCCTCCAATCTGTTGAAGTCAGTTCAGTTCGAAGTCCTGAATACCGTGCATGGTTCTGTCTTCTCAGATCTGAATGAACACTGCCTTGACCAATACTTGATGGAAGAAGATGATCATGTCACTCAGCTTATAAAGAAAATCGCCTCCTTATTCATTAGGACTATTCTTCATCATCATGGCAGACTGTACACAGAACGTTTTGTTCATGAAAATAAGCCACCAAGGAGACACCAACTGACAAAAACTATTTTGTTTTTAGGACAATAAATTATATCACTGTTGTGATGCTCTCCTGGGTACGGTACATATTGAAGTGCCTGAAAATTGTGTGTATCAGCAGAATGTGGCTGTGGATTTTACTAGATGCCTATTGCCTTTGACGGATGTATTGCTACAATAAATGGAACTGAGGAACATTTGGAAATATGCATGAACTTGAATCATGTGAATTGAATAGGCCGACACTCATGACACTGAATCCCTCAGGCTACACTAAAGTTACAGCATGACGGCAATCTCACGACGGACTTTTCACACTAACTCAAGTTCAGAATTGAGGGATCATTATGCTGTACTTTGTTGGATTGCATACTTCATTAGACATTTGAACCAGCCTTTGAACTGATTTGGTTTCCATTTTAGAATGATTGTTGAAGTGTTACCCCGGATTGTTGCATGGAATAGACTGTATTAGCTTACGAAGTTAAAGCTTAACTCACTGCATTATAACTGCATATATCGCCGATACAAATGACTTCTGTTCAAAGCTGTACATCGGCATTCAGCCCTAAATTGTCAATTTAAGGTAAGAAAATACACTCTTTTATCAAATGCATTTGTAGGAAATACTTTTTTCTTATTTATTTCCATAATTTGGCAAAGATAAAGATAGGTAGGGTTTCGTTCACGAGTGACAGTTTTATGTATTGTTTACATTCAAACTCGTACGCCAATGCATGTACATCCGGGTTATCCGAGCAATTTTTGCCCTCTTTGGTAATGGCGGACGTGCCCTCATGTGCGCACACGATCATAACGTTAGCGGTATAGGAACTGCGCACTCTTGTTTATTTATAGAACTCTGTGAAAGAAACGCTCTGTCCGACGTTTTATCTCTCCTCTCTTCTTCGTCCTCTTAAGTCCTGGCCTCAATAACGAACCGTCGTGTCTGGACATTTTCCTCTTATTCTTGGCTCGTGGTTTCTCTCTCGGCTTGCTCTGATTTTCGGGATTCAACGGCGAGTGGTCGGAGTTCATAGCGATCTTGTGCTGGGAGACGTGGGTGCTGGTGTGGAGCAGACAGAGTGGACGAGCACGGCCTACTCGCTTTGAGCTCGGCGGCTGGAAGAGCGAGCTGCGCGTCAAGGTCGTTCCCGTGCACAGACTTCGAGCCAACGAGCGTATTTCCGCGTGCAAGGATGCGGGGCCCGGGACGATTCCTGACGAGGTTCAAGAGCGGATTAGAGCTAATTAGATTAGAGCGGATTAGATTAGAGCACACAAACACATATTTATTTTCACAGTTATTTTTCCCATTGTTCGTATTTGAGTCTGTGTGGGGGTGCTCCAGTTAGGACTTTATTTTATCGTGCATCATTTGGTTATCGGCATTTCTTCAATAAAGCCAGTATTTTTGTACATTTTAATTCTGTGTCGTTGAGTTGATTGATTTATCCAGGTGCGTAGACGTCAGTTGGAAGCCGTCCAGGTAAGTTCATCATCCTCCTTTCCCTCGCGTGTAAAGATTACCGTCATTTTTGGATTGAACGCCTTGGAGTGAAGCTCGTTTGGTCATCCGTGTCACCCTGCGGTGTTCACTACAGGGTAGGCACACGACAATAAGGGTTTGAGTCAACCAATTATGGCTGGAATACCACTTGACAAATGACGTCATCATTATCACCCGACACAACCCACGGGAAGTTGATGACAAATTCTGTTTCCTTTTTTTCATTGAGCAGTTTAGATGTTTCAATTTTCCTTTAATCCAATATGGCTGCTAGACCATGTGTCCTAAGACATTGAAATTTTCAAACTATATTCCCAATGGCTAGTCGATTTTATATACAGTATGAAGTTTTGCATCGATCTGTTAATCGATTATTGAGCAAATGTTTTTTTAACGTTTATATTTTATTAATTTTCATTTTTAACCACTATTGATTAAAAAAAACATGTTGAAACGTTTGGGAAGTGATGCCAACCCCCTTAGTGTATTTACGTCAATGTACACATCTCATCAACGAATATCGTTGAGAGAGAGGAAGACAAATGATGAATTGCGAAAGATGATGGGAATAGAGCCTGTGATGGATGCTGTGAAGAGAAACAGATTGAGATGGTTTGGTCATGTGTTGAGGAAGGATGAAAGTGACTGGTTGAGAAGAGTGATGGAAATGAATGTAGAAGGAAGTGGAGGATAGGGAAGACTGAGAAAGACTTGGCTAAAGGTGGTGGAAGAACAAATGCGGGCAAGGGGGTTAACAAGGGGAGATGCAGAAAATAGGGCAAAATGGAGAAGATTGTCATGGGGACCGCAAGGAACACCCCGGCTCTCGCATGGAAAATGGCCTTAAAATGCCTGTTATTGTTGTTGTTGCTGTGTTGTACACGCTGCCGCATCTGTGTGCGTCCTTAGTAAATGAGAATTCATGGATATTTTAATTGTACTACATATAATTTGAGAAGGATCTAGGGAGTAAAAAAAAAATTCATAGTCCTGGGGAATCAGGTTGAGGATGGTACCACTATTCTCTTTTTTTTCTTTTTTTTTTGGTATACAGAGTCGAGGCTCGTGAAAGAGCTAACATTTATCAAACAAACAAATCAAACAAACAAGCAAACAAAGTATATAAAAAGGGGAGCGGTCGACAAGATGGGGAGAGAAGGGGAGGAAGCACACAAACACAACATTTGAGGGCAGGGACATCGGGAGATGTGTGGGAGGCAGAGGGCCTGGGGGGAGTGCAGGATAGGTATAAAACGCAAGGACACCAAGGACTTCCAGGAAAGAAGTCAAAAGTCACCTCAAAAAAGTGGATTTGGGGTGAATTAGCGGGGGTAGAAAAGATCAAGGTTTTGGATTGGGGAAGATAAGAGATGGTGGTGAACAGCCGTTTTAAAGACCTGGAGGGAGGAGTGGGATTGAAGAGAGTGAGGGAGTTTGTTCCAGAGGCGGGAGAAAAGAGGAATGAAAGAGTGAAGGTGAGCAGAAAGCCGAGATTTCGGCAGTTTAACCATCAGAGGGTGGCTGGCAGATCTTGTGCGACCTGTAGGAATATTTGCGGGACAGAGCCCAGAGAGAGCTGGGGGGGGGGGGGGGACAAGGCCAGAGAGGAGTCGGTAGAAGACGGAAAGACCACCAACCTGCCTGCGGTGAGTGAGTGAAAGGTCCTTGGAGTTAGCTTCATTGCGGGAGATTCCAATTATTCTGAACGCTTTGGTTTCAACAGCGTGAAGATGAGCTAGGTGTGAGGCAGGAGCACCAGCCCAGAGGGGAGAGCAGTATTCCATTGAGCTGCGGATGAAAGCCTTGTATGTGGTGAGGAGCTCAGGTGTGCCAAGGAAGGACTTCGCACAATGGAGGATGCCCAGTCGGCGACTGGCTTTGGAGGCCAGCTTGGAAATGTGGTTTTCCCAGGAAAGATCATGGCAGATAGTGAGACCCAAAAGCTTGAGTGACAGAACTTCTTGGAGAGGATTATTCAGAAAGTAGATGGGAGGGTTGTCCATTCAGTCTTTTCGGAGAGACATCGTAAGAGTGTGAGATTTGTCAGGATTGAAAGACATGTTCCACTTGTTTGCCCAGTCTGTGATTTTGTCCAGGTCTGCAGAGAGTGAGGAGGCTGCAGACTGCCGATCTGAGGGATGAGGAATGGAGCGGCAGAGAGTGGAGTCATCAGCAAAGAGATAGAGAGGATTTTCAAGAGAGTCAGAGAGATCATTGATGAAGACCAGAAAAAGCACAGGGCCCAGAACACTGCCTTGGGGAACTCCAGCCTGAACAGGAAGAGGAGATGAGAGAAACCCATTCAGGGCCACACGTTGACTACGACGAGAGAGGAAGTCCGCCAGCCATGCGTGGAGATTTCCATGGATACCAAAGGAGGAGAGTTTGGTGAGCAGAGCGGGGTGCCAGACCGTATCGAAGGCACGTGATATGTCGAGGGAGACAGCTCTAATTTCCTGTTTGGCATTGAGGACCTCCATCCATTGTTGAGACAGCAGAAGTAGCATGTCCAGAGTAGAGTGACCTGGTCTGAAACCAATTTGATGATCAGAGATCAAGCCATTGGAGAAGAGGAAAGATTTCATATCCGAAGCGAAGCGATATCTATGCAAATGTGTATTACGGCACTCTAGGTGAGGGTAATACAAGTCTCACTAAAATACACCAAATCTGGGCAAATTAATCTGTCCATACATATGGAAGAATTAACCCATTCATAAGGATGGCTTCTTTGCTAGTTTAGATTCATTTAGTTTGAAGTGCCATGTCACACATATCCGGTGTCCACAATTTTTCCCACGTACCATTTAGAATTTAACTTTATTTTTTAGCTCACCTGGAGCGAAGTTCAGGGGAGCTGATGCAATGGCGCGTTGTCCGTCCATCAGTCCGTCTGTCCGTCCATCAGTCTGTCCGTCCGTAAACACTTGAAACTTCTCCGAAACCGCTGATGGGATTGCGACCAAATTTGGCACAAATTATATTTATTGAGTTGTGACTAAAGTTTGTTCACAGCATTAAACAAAATCGGGGTCGAAGGGGGTTTACCGGGGTCAAAGTGGATCTAGGGTTGACCCCGCAAAATAGATATTTGCTTTTTCCTCTGAAACTACACGCACAATTTCGATGAAACTTGACCACAACCTTCACCACCCATGCTGTACCAAAGTTTGTTCACGGCATGAAAAAAATCTGCCCCTTTGAGGGTCTCGGAGGGGGGGTTGCCCCCCAAAATAGGTATTTGCTTTCTTCTCAGAAACTACACATGCAATTTCAATGAAACTTCACCACAACCTTCATCACCTGTGATGTACCAATGTTTGTTCATGGCATTAGAAAAATTGTGGTCTGAGGAGGTATACAGGGTTGGGGGAGGGCCGGAGGAGGGCAGGGGGATTGCCCCCCAAAATAAGTATTTTTTTGTTTGTTTGTTTAAGGTCTTATGAATATGTTGGTATGATTCTACATGCTGCCCTGTCTTCTCGCAACCATTGAAATTGGTTTAAAATACCTTTAGTCAGTGCATATACTGTTTATTCAACCAGGTGCGCGCCAGGGGTATTGCCCTCATGTTTTATTCTCCGCATACCCGTCACTCTGGTGGCAAAATATGCTGCCCAGGGGTACCACAGAGGATTTGAGGGGCGGAGACTTGAGGACAATTATACATTTTTCAATGCAAGTGCAAAAGTAAATGCTTATTTTTCCATCGATAATACAAAACGGAATTTATTTTCTAAAATTATAGTTCGATTTTTTTGGAAACGGATGAGGCACTTTAAAAAAAGGAAAATCAATGGCTCTACGTCCATTATTCTGCCTTCCCGCTGATGCAGAAAAACACTAGCACTCTCAATCGGGACTAGTTTTCCTGTCAACATGAGTAGTGTCAACATAACAGACATGCAATGTAACAGTGTGATAGAGTGACCGTGGAAGTTCAACAACAAGAATCCCTGTTAAATCTAATACACTGGTGCTGGTTTAATGTGTTGAACAAGGCGATGAACTGAATGTCTGTATATAATGGTACACAGTCTAACTTCACCTTTACAGAACCTGAACTGACAGATAGTTACATTTGGCTTCACTCACCAAATTATAGAATAAATTTTAAAATTCCACTTGTTGAGAAAAACTAAATGCTTGAAAATTTCAGCCAAATAAAATTCGATTAATGGGTCGATAATTTTACTACTGGCATTCAGAGGCTTAAACATCATGTGACTTTAGCCATGTAAACAGAAAATTAAAACAAATTCTCAAATATGTGATGAGAGAAATTGCCACTCACTGCCAGGCGTCCAAGGTCTGAGTTTGGTTGTCGAAGCACCCGACTGGCGAGAGAAATTGTCTGCTGCAACAGCTGTTTTACCGTTGGGACATCATCAGAGGACTCTAGAAAATAAATATGGATTTTACAAAGAAGGAAGGGGAAATAATGCGAGACGCAGAGCAGAGCATTTTGTCAGATCATCAAAAAATATTTGATCATATCAGCAGGGTAAAATCGAAGTGAAATATTCCTGAATATCGCTTAATGGCACCCCTGTGTACCTTCCTGAACCTTCAGAAGTGCTGCATGAATGAGGCAAGGCAGAAGGTATTGGGCCACCTCAGCAGGCTTTAAACCGGCCAAGAAATGGAGAACCTGCCGGTAAAGGACGGGTCCAGTCATATTGTCTTGTATCAACAGCATAACCTTTTTGAGAGTTTAATATTTTTTTGCATTATCGTCAGGAAATGATAATTTGACAAATCATCAAGTTTGTCCGCTATAATTTGGTATTCCGCTCAATAATACTACATAATAATTTGACAAAAATTAATAATTTTCCAGTTACAGTTATGTCCACACATTCACTCACTAGCCTGGTGTTGGGCTAGCGTCTAGGGTGCCAGCTTAGGATCCTAGGATCCTGGGTTCGAATCCCGGTCGATCGCTGAATTAACGCCAGGGGGGTTGACTCAGCCTGTCATCCTTCCGAGGTCGGCTAATTGAGTACCAGTTCACTGGTAATTCCCTATTTGTCGTAAAAGGCGACAAAAAGGGTTGGCGGCAGGAAGGGCATCCGGCCGTAAAACATTGCTTCAAAAAGGGGACCAACAAAAACAACAACAACCACGGTGCCCGAAAAAGGCCAACCCCTGCTTTGCGGGGAAAAATGGCCTCTAAAGGTGTTTTTATTTATTTATTCACTCACATTAATCATTCAACCCTCTCACTACCTCTGTGTGCCTTCTCTCATACCCGCTCTGCTTCACGTGTATCATCAAAGAGTCTCTTCTGGCGGCGTGCTGGGATCGGCTTGCACGATTCCCAAGCCTCTGCCCACATGTTCCCTGGAATGCGCATGCGGGCGCTTAGCTCGCCTTTCCCATTGCCATCCACTGCTTCTGTGTAGTCTCGTGGTGAATACCAGCGCACAAAATCATCCAGCAAGCACCCTGGGTTGGCGGCCTGTGAGGCACACACAGACACGTACATCGAAAGTGAATTATTTTCACTACAACAAGCAACCACAATACAGCACCACAATGCCACAACACAGCACCACAATGCCACGATACAGCACCACAGGGCGACGATGCAGCACCACAGGGCGACGATACAGCACCACAGGGCCACGATACAGCACCACAAGGCCACGATACAGCACCACAGGGCCACGATACAGCACCACAGACACATGATACAGCACCACAGGGCCACGATACAGCACCACAGGGCCACAATACAGCATACTGGTATTACAAATCAATCATCTTCCTTTATTTTATGATATGGAGTATGACATGTTGTGATCAATACAATTCCATTCAAAAATGACAAAAACTATAAAGCGCATTTCCAAGACTGTCAAAGACATTGCCCACCGAAGTTGGGCCGAAAAGGGTACTCCCGCCGAGAGGGCCCGCTAGTAACAACAAAGAATGTTAGTGGATAGTAACTTCTAAATAAAGGATGAGGCCTTGAATATTATCAAGATAATTTAAAAATATACATCACTGCATTCTGAAAAAAACAAATAAAAAACAAACAGGTGCCGCAAAATGATGAGGTAAGAATATAAAATCCTGATATTCCTGCTCTGTTGATTTGATAGTGTATATTGTTTGAAAGTAACTTGATTCATGGACAAATACAAGTTTAAGGAAAAATATATCACATTGAAAAATTCCGTTAAATAGAATTTTGACTTTCACAAGGCAATTTCCAATTGGAGGCTCGCTATCAGGATCTCATGGCAGTCACAGACGAAGAAGGGTAAAACTAGGGGGTTTTTTGTATACATAGTTGAGGATCGTGTTAGAACTATTAATAGTACACTGAATAGATCAGGGCGTAACAGACAAAAACATGATGCAAAACATGCATGCATGGGGTGGAAAAGATAGATACAGAAGGAAACTACAAGGAGGGAAAACTGGAAAATTGGAAGGAGGGATTTGGATGGTGTTAACAAAGATAGAAAAGATCATGGTTTTGGATCGGGGATGATCTGAGATTGTGGTGAACAGCTGTCTTGAAGACCTGGAGAGAGGATTGAGATTGAAGAGAATGTGGGAGTTGATTCCACAGGTGGGGAAAAAAGAGGAACAAATTAGTGGAGGTGAGCAGTGATCTTGGATTTAGGTAGCTTCACCAGAAGGGGGTTGATGATGGACCATGTAAGCCATGCAGAAACCTGGGGGAGACAAAGCACGGAAAGAGCAGAGGTTGCAAGACCAGAAAAGAGGTGATATAAGACAAAGAGACCACCGACCTGTCTGCAATGGTGAAGTGATAAGTCCAGAGACTCAGCTTCATCGCGAGAAATTCCAATCATGGGAGATTGTTTACTTCCTCATTAGCATTCAATCCCTTTCAAGAGGCAATATGGTGGGGTCATTCCTTGCCTTTCAAAACAACAGAACATTATACTGTGATCAACTCTATTCCCTCAGGAATCACTCAAAAATTGGGAGTGAGACACAGCACCTTGAACGCCTCCATGTCTGATAGCAGGCAGGCACTCTGCATGCGGGCCCGCAAGTGCGCTCCTTCTGCAGATGTTCCCAGCTTGGCTAGCACCTCCGTCTGCTCATCGAGAAGATCTTCTGTCATTGGGGAAGACTCCTGCACTCCCACAAAATCACCATCACCACTACCACTACCACCACAAAAAAAAAACGTAAAACAATTTTTTTTGGTCCTTTCCCTCAAGAAATTGGCCATTTTCAGTGTTGAACAATTAGTGTTATTTCAACATACCCCACTGACATTATCCATTTATTTCATGCACCGTAAATTATAAAGAAAAAAACCACAGGTTTTAAACAAAGTAAAAACTTTAGAAAGAGTAGTCAAGATTGCAGACCCTCGGCATGACTTGTTTTGTGTGATTTTGTGGTACATATTTTAAAGACATACTCTCATTCTAATTGTACCATATGTACATTATAGAAGTATTCACATTCTACTTTGCCATACATACTGTATCGACGTACTCACATTCTAATTGTACACATTTTATAGTTACTCAGTTGAAAACAGATAAAGTATACTACTGACTACCACTAAGATGGTGTTTGTGGCCTATGTTAACACATTCTGTGCAGACAACCAAACAGACAGATCCAAATGCAATACCCTCTCCTCTGGTGAGGGTAAATATGCGAGTCAAACCAACCTGAGTGATAGGAATGTACAATGGCGCACCAGATGCTAGCAGGATAAGGCTGCTGTGTAGCTGGCAACGACCTTCAGCCTTCTTGGGGTTTTCCTTTGCTGGATCGTCCCCATCACTATTTACAACTTTTAAGGATTGCTCTCCTTCTTCATCCCCACTCAACTCACTCTCACATTCATAGAACTCATCCTCGCTGTCCTCACTCCAAGAGTCCCAAGATCTAAATCCGGGAGCATCTTCTGAAGGACCAGCACTGTTCCTGTCTCGCCTCTGTCGACCCCCAGTGTCCTTAGCTGACTGCTGCTGGTTCTGCAGTTCTTCACGATTCCTCCTCCTCTCAATGCAACAGTTCAGCATCTGGCAAAGAAAAGCAAAAAGACAGTTGACAAGAAGGTGCTACAAAAATGAGCAATCAGAGATCAACAGGCAGATATGTTGGTGCCATAAGAGTAAGGCCTTCTGATCTTTTTCCTGTGATTTAAACATAGATACCATAAAATTACCAATACCACAAAACTACCAATCAAATATGCTTACAAAGTCGCATGTCAGCATGGAAAAAAGACACCATTTTCCCAAATCAAAGAGTTATTGTTAACCACAATGAAATGATGCTCTTGTGGTTTATGCAAAGTGGATCACAGACATCCCGAGGGAGTCACCGAGGCCTGCTTTTCATCCGAAAAGTTGAAAACATCGTTCGAAATATTTATTTTGAAGGCAAGTTGTTCCAAATCACTTTGACCTAGGATTGGTATTTCAGCAGCAGAGTAGGATACTGAGGAAGGGCAGTTTCGGCCAAGTGAGGGAGCGCTAAGGGATGTGCAGATGTTTGAATGGACGCACTGTTACTTTCCATTCAGAAGTTATAGGGCCCAAGGTTGACATTCATTTGTTGTCAGGCAAATCCATTACCTGAAATTTTTGGTGCAACAAACAGCAGCTGAATTCTGGAGGGCCAGGATTCAACCTGTACAAACAAAAAAAATATGTGACATACTAAACTTTGGACAAAATACAATTTTCTGGAGCTGGACAGAGACAAACATTTTGTACTTTTAGCAAAGCAATTCAAACAAGCTAAGAATATCTGACCAAGAACATGAATCCACCAGCAACCTATCCACATCAGCCTCGTTAAAGCAGGTATAAAAGGTTCAGATACACTGTGTGTGAGATAATAACAGGTGACAACTCAAGCGCCAAAGTTACGAGTCATAAAGTCAATACTTATGAATGGCACATTATGAAGGTTGCTTGAAAAGCAATGCCTCTTATTAAAATAAAACTTGTGGTACAACAAAATTGTATCCTGTACAAAGTTTTAACCTGGTCTCTTTTGTTCTGTTTTGAAAGATGACAAGAGAGATCGAAGATGATGTGCGCTGATCTTCATTGGCATTACAAAAATGAAAATGGGACATTTTACTGAATGAATTGTCACAGGCGATGAAGCACTAGGTCGTCACTTTATACTTGAACCAAAGTATCTGGTGATGAATCGGAGTCTGTCAATGGTTCCATCAGAGATGAATTAAATAGAGCAAAATACATGTAAAACACCAGTGATGCATGTTTCGCAATCACCGTGCCGATGACATGGAACACGTTCCTGGATGAACCCAAAAACCCAGGCCTACGGCACACTTCCACTCTTTCATCCATTGCTTCTCACACATGTGGAACCACCTTCCTGAGATTACTCTCTTCTACTTTCCCCTCTTACACTTCAAGCAGGAGGTGCACCGACATATTATGTCATCCCCCATCACTACCCACAATCGTTTTTAACCATGCCTAACCCAACCCTCTTACTTACAGGTTACTGTGTTTCCTCCCTCCTCTTTTTCCTATTTTCCTGTTCATTCATTCCCTTGATGAATGTGTCCAATTGTTCACACAATGTCATTCGTACCATCCATCACCTTACTCTTCCATGAGCTTCGATCTTGTAAAGAAAATGATACGGCTAAGTACATCAAAGGCCATAGTAAAGATTGGCTGTACTGTGCCTACGTATAAAATCCAACCCACTCTACAGCTCAGACCTGGCATCTTGAGACTTCCACATTTTATCCTTGAGAACTGGATTCCATATATAGCAAGAGAACTATCAACCCCAATTGAAGTACTGCATTTATCTATAATTATTTTAATTATGCATTTCAATATTTTTGTGAAGGATCATTTACAAAAATGTTACATGAAACACAGTTTCATCAGTGGTAGTATAAGCATGTACGTGCACAATTGCATGAATGAAGTGTCTAAACTTGAAGCCTTAATCCTTCGAACCTTTGGATATTTTCCAATAAGTTTGGAGAATGTGGGTGTAAAAAGGCAAAGCATCCAAAAAACAAATGTTCTATTTTACGATCATTATTTGGCATACATGTTTTATGGATTGATGTACGATTGTATGATAGTAAATTTAGTGTCGAAAATATGTGGTTTGCTTTGAGACAGATAGATCTGCAAAACAATACTGTCAAGAATGTGAACAAATGATTGTGGCACCGTTACTGTGACAGCATACACACCCTTGCTTACAGCTCATGAGAGCACAGAGAAAAGGATTTTGACCACATGTAATGTCTACAGCACTTGAAAACAATTAAAACTACAACGGCACTTGGTAGAACGCATACCTCCACCAGGCCGAACAGTTTACGTTTTGTACCCCAATGATAGGCCGGATCTGGATTCGGATCTGCACCAAAATATAATCGGCGTGTTCTTGTCACCAATCCAACTCGTCCACCAAGTTTTGTCATAACTCGTCCATAACGTTTTTAAATATCATGTTATATAATCGCTTTTGCCTGATCTCTTAATGGTGAAGAATCACTGAAAAATTAAATAACTCTCGTATCCGAATTCATATTCAGATCTTCACCAAAATCGAATCGATTCATCCTTGTCACACACCCAACCCGTCCACCAAGTCTCGTCCAATCCGTCCACAACATTTTGAGATATCCCACAATGTACATTTTGAGATATCCCACAATGTACATTTTGAGATATCCTGCTGTATGTCTGTTTTAGCCCCATCACTCAATGGTGAAGAATCACTTTAAAAATTCCACCAGCCGTATCCGGATCTGGATCTTTACCAAAATTGAACCAATTCTTCCTTGTCGCACACACAACCTCTCCACCAAATCTCGTCCAATCCGTCCACAACATTTTGAGATATCCCACAATGTACATTTTGAGATATCCTGCTGTATGTCTGTTTTAGCCCTATCACTCAATGGTGAAGAATCACTTTAAAAATTATACTGGCCGTATCCGGATCTGGATCTTCACCAAAATCAAATCGATTCGTTGTTGTCACACACCAACCTCTCCACCAAGTTTCGTCCAAATCTGTCCACAACTTTTTGAGATATCTTGTTCACAGACAAACAAACAAACAGACAAACAGACAGACAGGGGAGAAAACATTTAACCTCCATCCACCTTCGGTGGCGGAGGTAACTAGAAAGCACCTGAAAATGCAAAGCTCGTCCAAATCCGCTTTGTATTCAGATTTCTTCCGTTTGATAAACATGACAAAAGCAGCAAAAAAAAAAAACACAAAAAAAAAAACATGATTTTAGGCGATCTTGACCTTTTCACCTCAAAAGCAATAGGTTTCAGTGACCCAATAGGCAACCCCTGCTCAAATTTTAAGTCAATCCTATCAAAAATTATGATGTTATGCAACCTTGACCTTTGACCTTCTGATCTAAAAAAAAAAACCCCCCAAAAAAACAAGCAGCTTCCAACACCTGATTGGTGAAGCAATTCAGTGACCCAATATGTAAGTTCTTAAAATTTCAGGTCAATTGGAAGAAAATTGGCGATTTCATGTGATGCTGACCATTGACCTTTTGAACAAATTATTAATTTGCCTTCTACATATTCTACATAATAAAGCTTTGTTGAAAATTTGATCTCAAAAACTCAAATGGTAAAAGTTACAGCCCGGACAGACACACATAAGTGATTGCAAAAATCCCATCCCCTGCGCATCAGAAGTGATGGCTAATAACTTAAAATAACAACATAGGAGGCACTACTCTTAGGGAAACTGACACACAATTAAACAGTACTATTCTGGGAACCCGGCAATGCATGGGGAAAAAAAACCTATGTAGGAGTTCCGGGACATGTTGTGCATTGAAAACTTATGGAGTTGTTGCCCTCATGGTGGTGAGCTTTTCCCAGCGAGGGGTTTGGCACATGTGGGACATTGAAAAGGTATGGAGTTATTGGTCTCACGGTGGTTACCTTTTGCCTTTGGGCCGGTGGCAGTACTGCCTGACCCCAGATCCCAATATAAACTTTATAGCGGCCTTTGCTGGCCTCAAAACGGACTTCAAGGTCAACGTGCGGCAGCTTAAAACCTTGTCCAGAATCTGCAGTACCTACACACAAAACTTGGGGCATCTCGGTGCTATGGTTCGGCTGTGAAAGAGTAGCAAATAAACACACAAACATTTGAAATTATTTAAAAGATAATAAGAGCAAACGCATCAACTCCCTGTACCCTAGCAATAAAGAATATGGGCAAGGTTAGACAAACATGTTTCAGATGACAATTCTTTTCAACAATTCTGCCTTGGATAAGTAATCTCAGTGATGGCCATATTTGTCCCATGTAAAACTTTATTGCTGGTACAACTAGAGGTTTTGCAAGATGGTCATCCTATGAATAGGACCTGAGCAGGAAGGTCGACTCACCGAGGAATGATGTTGTTGCTCTCCCAATAGCTTCTCAGGCGCTGCACAAACTCCTGCCAGACTTGAGCAACCCCTTTGAGCCCTCCATGGCAGTAATTGATCATGCAGAGGCACAGTGCAAGCCTATGAGTAAGACTATCCACAGGTGCAGACTTCAGGTTCCTGTGCATATTCTGCATTCAGAAAAGGTGATGCAAGTGACAGCCTGGTGGGAAATGATTGTATTGAACAAGCAACTTTTATATGCTTAGTTACTGATTATGACAATATTGAGAAATAACACAAAGAAACAAACAAACAAGAAATATGTCATGCATAGCACACTACTTGTGAAATCCCTGAAATAAGATGTTGACCTTTGTCCTGTTGACCTAAAAAATAAATTGGTGGTTGAATTCAGTGATCTGATATGCAAATCCAGCCTCTTCATATTTCACGTCAATCGGATGAAAAATTTAGGATTTTAAAAATCTCACCAAAGTTGTTGACCTTTGGCCTATGTTAACATTTTAGCCTACGTTAACCTCAAAAGTAATTGGTGGGTGAATTCAGTGACCTGATAGGTAAATCCTCTTCAAATTTCAAGTCAAACCCGAACAACCCTGCCTCCAGAGTGTAATGTTCTCTTCACTGTTGGCAGCAAACTAAAAACCTTTCCCATGAAATAAGTTTGCTATAAACAATAAAAAGAAATAGGGGCAATACCCCTGGGCACTCACCTGGTAGAATAACGCAGAATACTACACCGACTAAAGGTATTTCAAACATTATCACGGTATTTTAAACCAATTTCAATGGTTGCCAGAAGACAGGGCAGCATGTCAGGTAGTTGGTTGTAGACAGCAACCGCCCAGGGTAGTACTACCATCCTGACTTAGCAGCGTTAAAATGGTTCCCTACAAATATTGACGCATCACATGTGATGAAGGTTGTGGTGAAGTTTCATTGTAATTGTGTGTGCAGTTTCGGAAAAGAGACCAAATGGGGGGGAAACCTAACCCTCTCCTCCCCCTCCCCCGGCCATAGAGCCCTTCGGGCCCGATTTTTAAAAATGCCTTGAACAAGCTTTAGTACAACAAGGGTGATGGAGGTTGTGGTCAAGTTTCATCTAAATGGTGTGTGTAGTTTCAGAGGGGAAAGCAAATTCATATTTGGGGTGGGGGGTGGGGGGGGGCAAGGGGGGGTCAAACCTGGATCAAATTTGACCGCAGTAAACCCCCTTAGACCCAGATTATTTTCATGCCGTGAACAAACTGGAGTTGTAACATACCAAATATAATTTATGCCAAGTTTGGTCACAATCCCATCAGCAGTTTCGGAGCAGAAGTTCCAAGTAGTTGGCCAGCCAAGGGACGTAAAAAAAACTTTTGATGGCAAGGCGTGTTAGAAACAGTCATCCATGCTTAATCAACTCTACATGTGATGGGGATAAAGATGTGACCGGATGACATCCTCAGTTATGACCTTAAAGGTCATTTTTAGGTCATAAAAGTCACGTGAGGTCAAATAAGTAATATTTATCTGGTTTTTGCAATATATTTGGGACGAAAACAATTGACGCCCCAAACGAGGAGAGATTCGATAGGCCATTGTACTGGGCTTTTTTCCATCAATTTGCATAATCATAGATACAAAGCATCATGGGAAAATCCAACATGGCTGCCAATTGAGGTATTTAAAAAGTCGCTCTAAAGTAGAGTAATGCAGTGTTTTTTTTCTCTAACTTCTATACCATTCAATATTTTAATATGAAACTTCACAACTCTATAGCTCAACACCTGCTTCCATTTCAAATCTGATCTGCATAAGAATCTATGCAAAGGATCATGGGAAATTTAAAGGGCAACCATACAGCATCCTCAGAGATCATGTTTGTGTTGTTATTGGTCATTGTTGGCAATACAGAATAGCCATACAGAATATGGCATTCTAATGTTGATCCCTTGGTCAATCGTAATAATAGGTCATTCTAAGAGTCTTTTTGGGATCTTTAAGTGTCTGTATGGCAACTGACAGAACAAAAAGACGAAACATCGTTGTCACATAGCTGGTCATATCAGATACAAGTTACATTGTCATATTTGCAAATCATCGGGCATATATTTCAATTCTTGTAATATTTCTCTGGTAGATCCACATGTTGATGGTTTCCCACATATCTTAAAGCATCGTAGCATATCTGATTGCCAGAAATAGTGCTTTAACTACAGAATTAAAGAATGTAGCTAGAGGAACAAGAATCATCACTCCGTCCCGTCCTCCATCCCTGACATCTCTTCTGAGATCAACTATCGAACTAGAGAATTTACACGACTCAATCTATTGTCCTGCAGGGTTGCTACAGTCCTCTGCATCACAACCACAAGCAGGAGTGCATCTCAAGTTTTTCATGAAGCAACTACACCTTGCAGAGCCACATTTCGCCTTCCAACCACACGTGATCAATTCCAGACATGCATCTGGTACAGAAGGAAGTCTCTTCCATACAATTTGAAGGGCACCATCGTCAGCTGCTGTCCATGCCTCTGTGCTAACAGGGTCCTTGATCTCCATTAATTCCTTGTCGGCCTGCAGCCAGATTTTCGCCTGGTGATTAACTCTAGTGATATGAAGATATAGAGCATCCTTGGTCGCTGGAAGTTTCTCCAGGTCCTTCTTGCCCTTTGTGAAGAGATTGTTTCTAACTTTATCAATGTCCTCCTCGCCAGCTCCTTCCTACCATACAGCTGGCAGACAAACTTCTCGGTTTCAGTATCTGCCCCACCACGACCGACACCGCTCAGAAGACCAGGCTCTCTTTGAAATAGTTTCCAGCAGGTCTCCTTTCCATATCCAATGACGGAGGAGGTCGTAACGCAACCTGTCAACGCATGAAATCCAATGATGTTATCTTTCACATTTCGTGGCAAGTTATTGGCGATGAGATGCACTGGGTAGCAATGTCTGCTCTTGGCTGTACCTGAAACCATCCATACCTCTGCGGCCTGATCAGCAAGGAAATATAGCAGCATCACAAGAACATCGGTATCTGAACAGATGACAATGACTCTCTTGTAGTCACAGTTTACAGCCTCGTGTGCATGCAGAATCAATCTCGTGTCAGCCTCTTCATGATTGGCATGGAGACGAATGTCATCTCTCCTCGCTGACTTAGCATCTGTCGGGTCCGTAAATCCGCCGGCTGTCACAAGTTCCCATGGCTGCGGCAATTCACGTCCTCTTTCATCCAGAAATTCAGACAAGAATCTGTCAAGGTCAGCTTTGTTATCATTCATAGCTATGAACTGGTCCCATACCACAGGGAGTGGCACATGTGGACCGTCAATCATCCTTTGTATGGGTGTTTTCTTCCCAACACGCTTCTTTCGTGTGAATGCCTTGATAGAGCTGGTGCCCAAATACCTGTCGAATACAACGTCCACTCGAGTTGTGTGATCTCCAAAGTGGCGTGCCACTGATTTGACGAAAACATCCGCATGTTCACCAAACGTTTTACATCCATGTGGCTTGCCTAGTTGCTGAATAAGAGCATGTCCGTCAATACAAACGCAGGTCTGAAGATTTTAGTTCGGTACTTCCTTGGGAGCCTGAACATTTTCTGTTAGCAGACTGACAAGCGCAGATTTTGGGGTCGAGTTCATTTCGCCGCCAGCTTTTGCCAGTGCAGGTGGGATAGAAGAAAGTTGGTGTTTTAAAATGAGTTCCATCTCTATGTTTCTTCCAGCGGCAGCAGCATTCAAGATACGTTGGAATAGTTTCCTGTCAGCTTTGATGATTTTTTTCTCACTCTCCTGTCCAGACGTGGTGGCTTTATACAGGATAGTGAAGGTCTTTGACTTGTGCTTTTTGATAGGATCGTGGAAGGAACAGTTTTCTCAATCAATCGCTGTGTCACATTGGAGGTAACTTGTTGTATTCCTCTGTTCTCGGCTGTGAGAAGATTGGTTACAATTTCTTGGGATGCAGTGTCTTTAGTCGCCAAAGACACCATAGGGACAGAACAGTCACTTTTGTCATCGTCAACGGTAGTATCTCCAGTATTGCAGTCAATCCTGAATACGTTGAATTTCTTGAGCTGTTGAACCAATCTTTCAGTATGTGATGAAGTTGCAGCAACAGGAAGGTTAACAGGACTGACACGCGATTCAAGTCGTTTTTTAAGCCTGTTGATCTGGCTCTCGGACGTAAATGTACTGTAACATGCCTTGTGCCATTTCACTTCTTCTGCAAGAAAATTTGCTTCTGACACAATATCCAATCTATCTAGCACATCTAGATTGTTTGTATCATTAAGTTTTCTTCTCTGTGAAGCAACAATGAGAGTTTGGCGTTTTCCTTCGATAGACGCTGTCCGCAGATCGACAGATGTTGCTGTACATTCCTGGCAGAAGAAACAACATGTGTAGTCCGATTGATTCTGGCTTTTGCGCTTAATCACAGCTACTGGATCCATAATACTGATCTCTGTTCTGAAGAGAAGCTAGTGAAATCTGCAACGAGAAGAGAAAATATCATTGTAAAGATGCTTCCACAAGAAAATGCACTCCACATTCAATGTTATATAGTAAAACAGAGCAACACAAATCTGTGACAACACTGTGTGGCCGCGGCTTTGAATTTCCCATGATCCTTTTCTCGCACTGTCAGACAAATAGTCTTATGAATAGCCCAATAGTGCAAGCTACATACTTGATAAGTTTAATGTTCTTGGTTTGGGGAGTATATGGGTTACAGAAAGACATGTTGTACATTACTCTACACCAGAGATAGGTTTGGCAGCCATTTTGTGGACGCCATATTGAATTTTCCCATGATGCTTTTTACCTATGCGTATGCAAGTGACCTTAAAATAAGCCCAATACAATGCGCTATCTAGTGCCAAAGTTTGAACACGCAGGTATATTCCATTCATGAGTTATTGCAAAATTTAGATACATTGTCCTTATTTGACCCCACGTAACCTTTGTGACCTCAGAAATGACCTTAAAAGTCAAATTTGAGAATGTCATCCGGGCACTTTCTAATCCCCACGCCATGTAGAGCAGATTGAACATGGATGACTGCTTTTAACATGCCATGCCATCAAAACTTTTTCTAGCGCTCTTTTAGCTAGGTGGCTGGTCCACTAAAGTGTTTACGGACTGATGGAGAGTCGGACAACGCGCCATCGCATAAGCTCCCTGGAAATATGTTCCAGGTGAGCTAAATATCATCCTTATTAACAGCACAAGGGAAGACTGTTGAGCCCAAAAACCAAGAGAGGCCTTGGGTGAAAAGCAGAGAAAGAATATGGGGGGAAATGTAATAATTAAATAAGATCTAGAAACTGACTTCCTCCCCCCCTCTCCTCACACTACCCCCCTCCCCCCCATCCCCACCCCCTATTCTCCATATACTGCCTTCCCTTTTTCACTCTCTCCCTCCTTTCTCTCCTCCCCACTTTAACTCCCAACCTCTCTGTCTTTCCCCCACGCCTCTATGCCACCCCTCTCTGTCTTTACCCCACCCCTCTCTGTCTCTTCCCCCCCTCCCCCCCCCCCCCCGTCCTCTTTCCCCTCCCTTCTCACCTTCCTCTCCCTTCTCCCATTTTCCCCTCCCCTCTCTTTTTCTCCCTTCCTCCCCCTCCCTTCTTACCTTCCTCCTCTCTCCCCTCTATCCCCTCCTCTCTCTCACCTGCTCTCTCTCTCTCTCCTCTCTTCTCTCCTCCTCTCTCTTCTCTCCTCCTCTCTCTTCTCTCCTCCTCTCTTTTCTCTCCTCCTCTCTCTTCTCTCCTCCTCTCTCTTCTCCTCCTCTCTCTTCTCTCCTCCTCTCTCTTCTCTCTTCTCTCCTCCTCTCTTTTCTCTCCTCCTCTCTCTTCTCTCCTCCTCTCTCTTCTCTCCTTCTCTCCTCTTCTCTCTTCTCTCCTCCTCTCTCTTCTCTCCTCCTCTCTTTTCTCTCCTCCTCTCTCTTCTCTCCTCCTCTCTATTCCCTCCTCTCTCTTCTCTCGTCCTCTCTCTTCCCTCCTCTCTCCTCTTCCCTCCTCTCTCCTCTCCCCTCCTCTCTCCTCTCCCCTCCTCTCCTCTCTCCTCCTCTCTCCTCTCCCCTCCTCTCCCCTCCCTCTTCTCTCCCCTCCCTCTTCTCTGCCCTCCCTCTTCTCTCCCCTCCCTCTTCTCTCCACCTCTCATCTTAATAACCTCATCAGTGAAGCCACCCTGTGTTGCCCTGCAATGCCGGGTACCTTTGCTAGTCTATAATAATTAAAGAATATGTGTGTGTCTCCTCCATAACTTCAAAACCAGGAAAGCCAGTGGCCCAAAACTTGCCATGCATACTAAAGGAATTCCAAGGGATTGCATGAATAAAAACTGGATCTTTGGGTAAATGTAAACACCCCTTTTTTAAGATAAGTAATGGGAGTGCGCTCTACAGGCTGCTTTTCCAAGCCATGGTGATACAGTAGGCAGGGTTCCTTTTTATGGACGCAGTTTTTTATTACACGAGATTGAATTGTTTCACATTTTTATGTGAACTACTTTCATTATATTAATATATTTATATTAATATACTTATAAAAAATATACATATGAAAAATCAACATTGAATCAAACCTCGTGTTAAAGATTTCCTTTGGTGAAAATGTGTCTTTTCCTTCAAACGGCCTCACAACCTCGTTTTAACTCCGATTCAATTTCTGTTTTCAATTGTGGTCGTCACTAAGATAGATAAAGACTTGGTGAAAACAAATTGTGTGAAAATCCATTCACTTCTGAATGATTTACTGTGTCGAGTGACTTAAGATGGTGTTGTAGCGGCTACCGCTGGGTTTTCACAATCGCCTTGCACCTATCAAGGACGCGGAGCGATCACCATGCCGGGCTCGTCCAGGACGCCCGGGCAGGCCCGCGCTCAACTTGCCAGGCCTCGGTCGGGACGCCCGGGCATGCCCGGGCAGGCTCGCCCTCAACTTGCCAGGCCGCAGCCAGGACGCTGGGCCACGCCCCCTCTCGCCTTTCCTGGGCAAACGCTCCGGGATAATATGTATATATATTGCTGCCCGATAAACGGGCTTTTCAGAGTGCCTGAGTGTTTGGTTTGATTAAAGCAACTCGGATGAATTCCAGCTTTTTGTCGCGTCCATTCTTCCGATCGACGTGGGAGCCCCAGCTCCTTCATTGGTGACCTGCCGACATGGACACGGCAGTCGCCCTTAAACTGCCTACCTTCTGGGAGGCTCACGCGGCGGTTTGGTTCGCACAGGCGGATTCCCTGTTCGCCCTGCGAGGCATCACGGCCGACGACACCCGCTTCCACCATGTGGTAGCAGCGCTCGGTTCGGCCACCGCGGCCCGCGCCCTGAGCCTCCTCGAGAGCCCGCCAGCCGCTGACAAATACGGCGCGATTAAGAAGCTTCTCCTCGACGCTTTCGCCCTCCCATTGGCGGAACGCGCACGGCGCCTGCTCGACCTGCCCGAGCTCGGCGACACGCGCCCTTCCGAGCGAATGGACTACATGCTTTCACTGCTCGGCGAGCACTCTCCGGCATTCCTGTTCCGGGAGCTGTTCCTCCGTCAGCTGCCTAACCCGGTACGCCTCGCCCTGGCAAGCACGACGATCACAGATCCCCGGGCCCTTGCCAGAGAAGCCGACAAGATCTCCGCCGCAGGACAGCGCATCGCAGCGGCGACATGGGACCCACCGCCGTCCGACGCAACACCCATGGCGCCCGAGCACCCGGCACGGTCGACGACCAAACTGCCGACGCAATTGGCGGCCGCTACACCGAGCCGACCACCTCCAGCACGACGACCGGGGCCTCCACCTGACCAAGCGTGGTGTTACTATCATGCCAGGTTCGGACAGAAGGCCCGGACATGCCGACCCCGTGCACCTTCGGCAGGCCGGGAAACGGCCGGGCCGGCGTTCATTACCAGCCATAAGCGCCAGCCACACGGGCAACTTACTGTTCATCACGGATAAAGCGTCCGGACGGCGCTTCCTGTGCGACACCGGCGCCCAACTGAGCGTCATACCCGCCTCTGACCAGGACAGGCAATCCGTGGTTTGCGGCCCCTCCTTGGTTGCGGCCAACGGATCGACCATCCGCACCTTCGGCCCGCGCAACGTCACCCTCTGCTTCGGCGGCCAACGCTTTGCTTGGACGTTTGTAACCGCAAACGTGCCCATGGCTCTGCTAGGCGCCGACTTCCTCTGCGCACACGGACTGCTGGTGGACGTCCAACGGCGTCGTTTAATCAACGCCGAAACCTTCAGCTCCCTGGTATGCACATTGAGCAGCTCCGCGCCGACCGAGCTGGCATGCGCCGTCCCGGCGGCGAACGAGTTTGCTCGCCTGCTCACGGAGTTCCCGGCCCTCACGCGGCCGACGTTCTCGGCCGTCGCAGTACGGCATGGGATCGAGCACCACATACCAACCACGGGCCCGCCGGTCTACGCCAGGGCCCGCCGCCTCGACCCAGCCAAGCTCGCCGTGGCGAAGGCCGAATACAACGCGTTGGAGCACCTCGGCATCGTGCGGCGCTCCGATAGCGCGTGGGCCTCGCCACTGCACATCGTGCCAAAGCCGGGGGGTGGATGGCGCCCGTGTGGCGACTACCGCCGTCTCAATGACGCTACCACCCCCGACAGGTACCCGATCCCGCATATCCAAGACTTCTCCGCCCATCTGGCGGGACGGGTCATTTTTTCGAAAATTGATCTCATACGGGGATATCACCAGGTACCTGTCAGGGCGGCCGACGTCCCTAAAACGGCAGTCATCACGCCGTTCGGCTTATTCAAATTCTTGCGGATGCCGTTTGGTCTCAAGAACGCGGCTCAGGCGTTCCAGCGCTTGATGGACGGCGTGCTGCGTGACCTGCCGTTCCTTTTCGTTTACCTGGACGACATCCTCGTCGCCAGCACGTCCCGGGCCGAGCACCTCCTCCACCTCCGAACACTGTTCGGGCGCCTCAGCGAGCACGGCCTCATCGTCAACCCGGCCAAATGCCACTTCGGCACGACGGCCGTTGATTTTTTGGGCCACCACATCACCAAGAACGGGGCCGTGCCGCTGCCAACCAAGGTCGAGGCCATCACCACGTTCCCGCGTCCCCGCACCATAAAGGCCCTGCAGGAATTCCTGGGAATGGTGAATTTTTATCACCGCTTCGTGCCCCGCGCTGCTCAACTTATGCGGCCCCTCTACGAAGCCCTCCGGGGCAAGCCGGCCAAGCACGACATCGCCTGGTCCGCAGCAATGGATGCGGCCTTCCAAAGCTCAAAGCGGGCCCTCGCCGACGCAACACTGCTCGCTCACCCGGTGCTCAACGCTCCCATCGCCCTCACCACGGATGCCTCCGACTACGCGGTGGGCGCCGTACATGAGCAATGGGTGAACGGGGTTTGGCAGCCACTCGCTTTTTTCAGCCGGCAGCTCCGGCCGAACGAGCTCAAATACAGCACGTTTGACCGGGAGCTCCTCGGTCTACACCTGGCCGTCCGCCATTTCCGCTACCTCCTGGAGGGCCGACCTTTCACGGCGTTCGTCGACCACAAGCCGTTGATTTACGCCATGGCCAAGGTCACGGAGCCGTGGTCGGCCCGCCAACAGCGCCACCTCTCCGCCGTGTCGGAGTTTACCACGGACATCCGGCATGTCGCCGGCAAAAACAACGCCGTGGCCGACTGTCTTTCCCGGGCCAGCGCGAACGCGGTCCACCTGGGCGTGGACTTTGCGCTTATGGCAGCGGACCAAACCACCGACACCACGGTGCAAGCCCTCCGGGCGGCGGACACGGGCCTCCGCCTGGCCGACATCCCCTTCGCGGACACTGTCCTGCTCTGCGACGTCTCCCAAGGCCAGTGTTACATATTTATGTGAATGTATGTGAATTACCATTCAGGTCTTTGCTTATCCGTGTGTAGTATATTAAGTTGTTGTGTAGTTGTTGTGGTTGGAGGGTCAGGAGCCCTTCGGAAAGAGTGGCCGGAAACGGAAGTGACCGAAAACGGAAGAGAAAAAAGACACGAGGAAAAAAGGACGAGAATTCTTCTTCCTCGCCCCGCTCCGAAAAAAGGTGGAATCGACCTTGCGCTGCGTGGAAAAGCGGCGTTCCGAAGCCTGTCTGGCGAGAGGAAGTACCGGGACGTGTACCTGCCCGGTGGAGACGTCAAGTTGACGTGGGGCCGTGCATCGACCCCGCGTCTGGCATCCTTCGCGGCACCGTCCAAACAGACGCGTGCGGGTCGCACGTTGGGGCCTAACGCGCCTTGCAAGCGGCGTGGAGTTTGGCTTGCTCTACCGTATCCGCTTCGCGTGGCCACGAGGGGCTGCAGCCACGGTGCCTGGTACGATACCTGCCCGGTGGAAACACGTCCACCCGGGGTTCGTTCAACCGCCCGAGTGCGGAAACGCCGACTATCATCTTGGTCAGGAGGGGCCCAGAGACATTGTGCGGGACCGAGACCAAAAGGGTGTCGTGAGTACTCACCGGGACACACGTATATAAGATGGCCATCTTACTCATAGGGAATTGATTGTGGCTGGGGAATTGTGGATGGTAGTGTATTGTTGATTGCTCGGGGAAAATCTCCGTGGTTGTGTCATTGAAATATTGTTGATGGTTGTGTATTGTTGATGGCTCGGGGAAAATCTCCGTGGTTGGGTCATTGAAATTGTATGGTATCATTACCATTGAAATATATCCTTGAACGTCAATTGTCTCTTGGGTGAAATTCATATGGATTGCGTGGCGAAAGCGCATATATAATACAGCTTTCTGGCGAAGTTCCTCTCACGGTCCGGGGGTCACTGAGACCAGGTATTCACCGAGGGGACCACGTAACAGAATTGGGGGCTCGTCCAAATTACGATTTGCGGTTTCGCAATTGGGTCTACGTCCGGGATTTAAAATTGTATAAAATAATAAAATAATAATTTTTTTATTAATTAAAATTTATTAATTAATTATTAATTGGTAAAAAAAAATTTGAGAAATTGGGGTAAAGTCTTGGGTGAAGGTTAACAGGTGTTAACGATAGGCACCATGGCGTTTGTGGCACAGAACTTTGGGGTAACCCCGAGTGAGGCACAGTTCCGAGCGTTGCTAAAGTCGGACCTCTTGAAATTGGCCAAACATTTTAACTTGGAGGTCCGAACTAATTTGAGGAAGGCAGAGTTGCAGGCCACGGTGATACAATCTATGGTGGGATTAGGAACATGGGACGAGTTAGCCTGGGAGTGGCTACCCGAAGAACCAGAAGACGTTGAGCTCCGGAAACTGGAGTTGCAATTACGGAGCCAGGAACGGATTAAAGAAGAAGAAAGGAAAGCAGAAAAGGAAAGAGCAGAAGAAGAAAGGAAAGCAGAAAAGGAAAGAGCAGAAGAAGAAAGGAAAGCAGAAAAGGAAAGAGCAGAAGAAGAAAGGAAAGCAGAAGAGAGGAGGGAAGAGAAACAAGCGGAGGAAAGGAGAGTGGAACGAGAACTCCAGGAAAGGTTAAAAGAAGAAGAAAGGAAAGCAGAAGCGAGGAGAGAAGAGAAGCAAGCAGAGGAAAGGAGAGTGGAACGAGAACTCCAGGAAAGGTTAAAAGAAGAAGAAAGGAAAGCAGAAGCAGAGGAAAGGAGAGTGGAACGAGAACTCCAGGAAAGGTTAGAAGGGAGAAAAGCAGAGGAGAGGAGAGCTGCAAGGGACCTCGAAGTAGAGGAGAGAAAAGCGGAAAGGGAATTAAAGGAACGTGACCTGGAGCTTCAGCAAGAAATCAAATTCAAGGAGCTGGAGTTAATGAGAGAACGGGGAGAGGCACCACCCTTGCTGACGGGGTCGACACCTAACCAGAAAACCTGGGATGTGGGCAGACATGTGAGGCTGGTTCCACCGTTCAGTGAAAAAGAAGTCGCGAAATTTTTTCCACACTTTGAGAAAGTGGCTCGACAATTAAACTGGCCGGAGGAGGCCTGGACCATACTCGTGCAAAGTGTGCTGGTGGGGAAAGCTCAGGAAATTTATTCGGCGCTACCAATGGACCAATGTGCAGATTATGAGGTACTGAAGAAGCACATCCTCAAGGCCTATGAGTTGGTTCCGGAAGCTTACAGGCAAAAATTCAGGAATGCCAGGAAGAGGGAGAGTGAGACCCATGTGGAGTTTGCCAGAGTGAAAGAAAACATGTTTGATCGGTGGTGTGAGTCAAAAGGAGTCGGGAAAGACTTCGAAACATTGCGGGACTTGATCCTGGTGGAGGAATTCCAGCAGTGTGTCCACGAGGACATCAAAGTGTATCTGCAGGAAAAGAAAGTACCAAAGTTGTGGGACGCAGCCACCATGGCAGATGATTATGCCTTAACCCACCGAATAGGGGTCCACGAACCTAACTCCTCGCCTAGATCTCCGCAGGGGAGGTGGGGAACAGCAGGTGCGGAGAACGACCATACATGGCGGCGGCCTCGAGATGATTATGGGGACAACTATGATACCCCACCGGTTCGAAATCAGAGGGATGCGGGCCCAAGACAAACTTATAGTTCGGGGGGCCCGAGGCAGACCCCGAGTTTTCCCTCCGGGCCTACTTGCGCGTTTTGCAAGAAACCTGGACACTTGATGTCCAGTTGTTACCTCATGAAAAGGGACAACCCAGAGCGGAGTCCGACTATTACAACTCCGAATGCGATGGCTAGCGTAAGAAATCGCCATCAAAAGGGTTACCAACCATTTATTTCAGAGGGGTTTGTGTCACTGGATGGAGCCTCGACTAACCGGAGACCGGTTAGGATATTGAGGGACACAGGGGCCCATCAATCTTTAATGCTTGAAGGCATTTTGCCATGGTCCGAGGAGACGGCAACGGGGGATAGTGTTCGTTTACAGGGGATCGGGGGCGGTGTTAGTGCTCCCCTTCAGGTCATCCAGTTGGAGTCCGATTTGGTGTCAGGACCGGTCACCGTCGGTTTACAAGCCACGCTTCCTGTAGAGGGTGTATCTGTGGTTATCGGGAATGATTTGGCCGGGGGTCAAGTTTATGGTAACCTGAGGGTTGGTAAAGAGCCCAGCAGGGAAAATAACACCACACCAGCTTGGGATGGCGACAAAAGTGCCAAGTTATTTGTAGGGGGACTGAACTTCAAAACAGAGGAAGAAGTTCTGACCTCTGTCTTCAACAGATATGGGCCGCTGGTGGAAGTGCGGTTGGTAAGAGACTGGGAAACGCAACAGTCAAGAGGGTTCGGCTTTGTCACGTTTGCCAGCACAAAAGACGCCAGAGAGGCAGAGAAGAATTGGAATGGCAAGGATTTGGAGGGTCGGACCATAACAGTAGGGAAGGCATTTCGTAGGCGTCGAGAGGTCTACAGGAGAGGACAACTGGGCGGTAGTTTTGGTGGTGGCCACAATCAATATTATTATGGAGGCTCCCTGAGTTACGGCCGCTCCCGAAGGAAGGATTGGCAAAGTAGTGGCCGAGAAGGAGACCGCTATTCATGGGACTACAGGGACCAGTGGTCCCACCCTAATTATTAGGGAAGTTCTGAGAAGCTGAAGCACTGAAGGCGGCGGAGCCGCCGAGCCAAGATTCCTACACGAATTAACCGTGAACGCCGTTCCTAAAGGCGTCCATGTAGTGAACTTTCATGCACGGACTAACCGTGAACTCCACGTTCCTCAAGGCGCCCATGTAGAGAACTTTCCTGCACGGACTAACCGTGAACTCCGCGTTCCTAAAGGCATCCATGTAATGAATACTCGGCTTGGCCTCCCGGAAAAAGTGCTATCGAGTTGCTTAACTTTGGATCTTTGATCAACCCCTTAACCTTCATTCCCAAGAAACTGACGGTCAAAGTCAGAGGGTCATGAGATGGAGTTTGATTTGGCAGGGACAATGTCGTTGTTGGTACTTAGTCCAGAGGGAGTAATCTGGAGGGGTTGGGGTGAAATTTTGGTTGTTTTATTTTTAAGTGATAACTGTGCCCGGGGGGAACGGATAATGTGGGGGGGGGTTGAGTTATCTGGTTTGTTTCTCCAAATTGGCCGGCAAAGAAAGTTTTCGCTGGGTTCAAACTTTCTTTCTTGAAGGGGAGGAGTGTTACATATTTATGTGAATGTATGTGAATTACCATTCAGGTCTTTGCTTATCCGTGTGTAGTATATTAAGTTGTTGTGTAGTTGTTGTGGTTGGAGGGTCAGGAGCCCTTCGGAAAGAGTGGCCGGAAACGGAAGTGACCGAAAACGGAAGAGAAAAAAGACACGAGGAAAAAAGGACGAGAATTCTTCTTCCTCGCCCCGCTCCGAAAAAAGGTGGAATCGACCTTGCGCTGCGTGGAAAAGCGGCGTTCCGAAGCCTGTCTGGCGAGAGGAAGTACCGGGACGTGTACCTGCCCGGTGGAGACGTCAAGTTGACGTGGGGCCGTGCATCGACCCCGCGTCTGGCATCCTTCGCGGCACCGTCCAAACAGACGCGTGCGGGTCGCACGTTGGGGCCTAACGCGCCTTGCAAGCGGCGTGGAGTTTGGCTTGCTCTACCGTATCCGCTTCGCGTGGCCACGAGGGGCTGCAGCCACGGTGCCTGGTACGATACCTGCCCGGTGGAAACACGTCCACCCGGGGTTCGTTCAACCGCCCGAGTGCGGAGACGCCGACTATCATCTTGGTCAGGAGGGGCCCAGAGACATTGTGCGGGACCGAGACCAAAAGGGTGTCGTGAGTACTCACCGGGACACACGTATATAAGATGGCCATCTTACTCATAGGGAATTGATTGTGGCTGGGGAATTGTGGATGGTAGTGTATTGTTGATTGCTCGGGGAAAATCTCCGTGGTTGTGTCATTGAAATATTGTTGATGGTTGTGTATTGTTGATGGCTCGGGGAAAATCTCCGTGGTTGGGTCATTGAAATTGTATGGTATCATTACCATTGAAATATATCCTTGAACGTCAATTGTCTCTTGGGTGAAATTCATATGGATTGCGTGGCGAAAGCGCATGTATAATACAGCATTCTGGCGAAGTTCCTCTCACGGTCCGGGGGTCACTGAGACCAGGTATTCACCGACGGGACCACGTAACACCAGCCTCGCCCCATCGTGCCCGTCACCTGGCAACGCCGCATCTTCGCCTCCCTCCACGGCCTTTCCCACCCGGGCCGGAAAGCTTCCCAGAAGCTGGTGTCGGCGCGATTCGTCTGGCACGGCCTTCGTCGGGACGTCCGCGATTGGACCAGCACCTGCACGGCCTGCCAACGGGCCAAGGTCCACCGACACACCCAGGCCCCGCTGGCACCTTTCACCGTGCCCGAACAACGTTTCGACCACGTCAACGTGGATCTGGTGGGCCCCCTCCCCCCATCACGGGGGTTCACACACCTGCTCACCATGGTGGACAGGACCACCAGGTGGCCGGAGGCCATTCCCCTCGTCTCCACCACCACCGCCGACGTGGCGCAGGCTTTCATCGCCACCTGGGTCGCCCGCTTCGGCGCACCGGCGGACATCTCGTCAGACCGCGGACCACAGTTCAACTCCGAGCTGTGGGGCGCGGTCGCCAGCAACCTGGGGGTCAAGCTCCACAGTACTACGGCCTACCACCCCCAAGCAAACGGGTTGTGCGAGCGATTCCACCGCTCCATGAAGGCCGCGCTCATGGCCGGCCTTCAAGACGGCGGTTGGGCCGACCGGCTGCCGTGGGTCCTTTTGGGCCTCCGCACGGCCCCCAAGGAGGACCTCCAGGCATCCACCGCCGAGCTTGTCTATGGCCAGGCGCTACGCGTCCCGGGCGAATTCGTGCCCGACGCTACCAGTCCCTGGTCCGCAGCTCACCAGCGCTCGGACCTCCAGGAGGCCGCTCGACGGTTTGCCCCCGTGCCAACATCCCACCACGGTGACCCCCAGTCCTACGTCCCCCCAGCACTTCGCACAGCGGAGTATGTTTTTGTGCGTCACGACGCACATCGGGGGCCACTCCGGCCGCCGTACGACGGGCCCTTCCGGGTGCTGCGACGGGACGACAAGTCGTTCGTCATCGACATCGGCGGCAGGTCGGACCGGATTGCGGTGGACCGCCTCAAGCCGGCGCACGTGGACGTCGACCACCCACCACGGGTGGCCCTTCCGCCGCGGCGAGGCCGCCCCCCGTCCACGGTGCCCCCCACTCGACCGCCCACCACCACACCGGACCCCCTCCCACGACCCGCCAGGGGTCGCTTCGGCCGGGTCATCAGGACCCCCCTCAAATTGACCCTGCCGGTGCAAGTCGATTCTGGGGGGACGTGTGTAGCGGCTACCGCTGGGTTTTCACAATCGCCTTGCACCTATCAAGGACGCGGAGCGATCACCATGCCGGGCTCGTCCAGGACGCCCGGGCAGGCCCGCGCTCAACTTGCCAGGCCTCGGTCGGGACGCCCGGGCATGCCCGGGCAGGCTCGCCCTCAACTTGCCAGGCCGCAGCCAGGACGCTGGGCCACGCCCCCTCTCGCCTTTCCTGGGCAAACGCTCCGGGATAATATTTATATATATTGCTGCCCGATAAACGGGCTTTTCAGAGTGCCTGAGTGTTTGGTTTGATTAAAGCAACTCGGATGAATTCCAGCTTTTTGTCGCGTCCATTCTTCCGATCGACGTGGGAGCCCCAGCTCCTTCAGTGTAATGCCTAAATGCTCTCTGTTTAGGCCTTACCCAGAACTCCTCCCTCCCTGCTACTTTTCCCCTCTTCTCCTCTCTCCCCCTAATCCCTATATTCCCCTGCCCTCACCTCCCTCTACCTCCTCTCTTTCCTCTCTCTCCCCACATTCTTTCACACAACACCCCCCCCCCCCCCTGCTTAATATTCCTTTCATAAAGCGACTGCATTGCCTGGCTTTAGCTTTGCGAGTGAAAAATAAAGGAAGATAATTTTTATCAATTAAGGCAGAATGAGCAATCCAACAAAGAAAAACATAGCTATCCAAACAAATGCAGAACTACTGTTTTTGCTTAACAGATTCCTTTTCTGTTCCTGGTATGAGGGGAATCGGATGATTAAAAACTTTTGGAAAGTCTTTCAATCCCCCACTGATATTGCATGCTTGATCATTGGTTCCAGTGAAGGAGAGCAAAAGAGCAAAATGGTTAAGAAAACAAAACCACATGCTGACTCGCATTAAAATGAAGGAGCAAACTTCACAACACCCTGCAAGTTGATTGAGTGCAGCACAAGGCTGCAGCCTTGCATCATTGGCTGAGGGCACGACTGTGCCTCGGATGCAATAGCCTCTGCTGGTTTGAGCAGGAATTTGGAATTTGGCTGAGGTGCCGGCGATGGCTCGCCGACTCTTCACAAAAGACACCACGGGACCTTTAATGTCCACCAACTAATGCTGGCAGATGGGAGGCTCGTTTAACGTCCATTCGAGGGGTGGCACACACATTGATGAATCACCCTGCCTGTGAAACACCACGATGTTAGTTTCTAGTTGGGTCGGGATTCAAACCCAGGCTAGACAGCTTGGAGGTGAGTGTGCGTAACTCTGGCCATTCCGTCAGTTCAACCAATAGCTAAAGGCAGAACATAAAATTACCAAGGTTTCCTGCAAACAATCTTTCCAATATATCAGTCACTATTCATGAACAGTCAAGCTTACCCATGCTTCCTGATCCTGGCAAGATGCTGCAGCTTCGTTTATCCCTGGATTTGTCTCCATCATCCCATTTGCATCCGAGAACATAAACTGGAAAACACAAATTTTAAGGAATGAATCATGATGATATTGAAAGTGAAATCGGATATAAACTCTTTGGCAAGCTGGAGTTGGGGAGTGAAGAAGCGTCAGTATTTTCTCATCTACACGGATATACCAGCAGCAACAAAATACTATCCTGCATAATTTACTGCAACTGCAAAAAGAAACTGGTCCACATTAAAATGTACGTCTAGAATACATGGTCTAGCGTGTTCAACGGGTTGTGGTGAATGCAGGGGTATTGGCTGTACAAACTCAACTTCAAGATCTGAAGCTTACGACTGATGATGATATGCAGTAACCAAAGGAAGCTAATTCAAAAGGAATTGATGTTGATACAAATCATGATCCTCAAACATTCAAACCACTTGAGCTCTGTCACATATCTAGTTGTTTGTTTGCACTTGTATTGATGAGTCTGCATTAAAAAAAAAAACCAAGAATGACCGCACTGTGGTCACAACGTGAGACGCAAAATATATAATTTCGCCTCCTCTGTCCACTCAACTATCTCATCCTTGCTGTTAAAGGTATTATACAATTAATCTCCGAGGATCTTCATGGTTTAGTTCAACATCAATTAGGAGTCTGAAGGACAGCTGGGACTTGTATCGGGCAACAAGTGCACCCACTCCGTACAGGAGCGGCAGGAGGGGTCATGCTATTATCCTCTCTGGGGTATAGAGATTACAGTAGATCTAGGCTCGGGCCTCAAGAAAGTCGGCTGGTTAAGGAACGGCTGGCTTCGCAAGCGCTAGCTAACTTAGTAACTGAGCACACCCCGGGTTTCTTGTTCGTGTTATTTCAGGCAATAAAAAAAAATGGACCTCACGGCTCAGCTTACATCCTCTAATCCGTCTCATTAACCTTGTGCCGTGTCTGTCCGGTGTTTCCATTTGAATGAATAAGATTAGATAGAACCGTGTCTGTCCTGTGTTCCCATGTGAATGAATAAGATTAGATAGAGCCGTGTCTGTCCCGTGTTTCCATTTGAATGAATAAGATTAGATAGAGCCGTGTCTGTCCCGTGTTTCCATTTGAATGAATAAGATTAGATAGAGCCGTGTCTGTCCTGTGTTCCCATGTGAATGAATAAGATTAGATAGAGCCGTGTCTGTCCCGTGTTCCCATGTGAATGAATAAGATTAGATAGAACCGTGTCTGTCCTGTGTTCCCATGTGAATGAATAAGATTAGATAGAGCCGTGTCTGTCCCGTGTTCCCATGTGAATGAATAAGATTAGATAGAACCGTGTCTGTCCTGTGTTCCCACGTGAATGAATAAGATTAGATAGAGCCGTGTCTGTCCTGTGTTCCCATGTGAATGAACAATTTTAGATAGAGCTGTGTCTGTCCTGTGTTCCTATGTGAATGAATAAGATTAGATAGAACCGTGTCTGTCCTGTGTTGGCTTATCGCTTATCGGCTTGGGATCCTAGAATCCTGGGTTCGAATCCCGGTCAATCGCTGAATTAACGCCAGGGGGGTTCACTCAGCCTGTCATCCTTCCGAGGTCGGCAAATTGAGTACCAGCTTGCTGGGATGAATGATCCCGGTGTGCACCCCGGTTTAGAATAGGTACACCGTATCCCTGCGCATCGTAAGAGCGTGACCAAGGGTTGGCGTCAGGAAGGGCATCCAGCCATAAAAACATTGCCTCAAACAGGGAACCATGATTGTCATGGGGCCCGCAAGGCTATCGGCCGCTCTAGCAGGGAAAATGGCCTTAAAACGATCATTCATTCATTCATTCATTCGTGTCTGCCCTGTGTTCCCATGTGAATGAACAATTTTAGATAGAGCCATGTCTGTCCTGTGTTCCCATGTGAATGAATAAGATTAGATAGAGCCATGTCTGTCCTGTGTTCCCATGTGAATGAATAAGATTAGATAGAGCCGTGTCTGTCCTGTGTTCCCATGTGAATGAATAAGATTAGATAGAGCCGTGTCTGTCCTGTGTTCCCATGTGAATGAATAAGATTAGATAGAGCCGTGTCTGTCCTTTTTTTTTTTTTTTTTTTTTTGTATACTGAATCGAGGCTCGTGAAAGAGCTGACATTTACTTCACAAACAAATCAACCAGACAAACAAAATATATGAAAAGAGGGAGCGGAAGACAAGAGAAGGGGAAGCACACAAACACTTGAGAGCACACAACATTTGAGAGCAGGGAGATGTGTGGGAGGGAGAGGTCTTGGGAGGAGGAGGCGTGGGAAGGGGGGGTGGGGGGGTGGGCGAAGTATAAAACACAAGGACACCAAGGACTTCCAGGACAGAAGTTGGTATTTCAAAAAGGGGAATTGGGGTGAAATTAGCGGGGGTAGAAAAGATCAAGGTTTTGGATGGGGGAAGAAAAGAGATGGTGGTGAACAGCTGTTTTAAAGACCTGGAGGGTGGAGTGGGATTGAAGAGAGTGAGGGAGTTTGTTCCAGAGGCGGGAGAAAAGAGGAATGAAGGAGTGAAGGTGAGCAGAGAGTCTTGATTTTGGCAGTTTAACCATAAGAGGGTTGTAGGCAGATCGTCCAATGGGGGCTCGTCCAAATGAATTCCGGGATATAAAATTGTATAAAATAATAAAATAATATTTTTATTAATTAAAATTTATTAATTAATTATTAATTGGTAAATTTTTGGGAAATTGTGGTAAAGTCTTGGGTGAAGGTTAACAGGTGTTAACGATAGTCACCATGGCGTTTGTGGCACAGAACTTTGCGGTAACCCCGAGTGAGGCACAGTTCCGAACGTTACTAAAATCGGACCTCTTGAAATTGGCCAAACATTTTAACTTGGAGGTCCGAACTAATTTGAGGAAGGCAGAGTTTCAGACCGCGGTGATACAATATATGGTGGGATTAGGAACATGGGACGAGTTAGCCTGGGAGTGGCTACCCGAAGAACCAGAAGACGTTGAGCTCCGGAAACTGGAGTTGCAATTACGGAGCCAGGAACGGATCAAAGAAGAAGAAAGGAAAGCAGAAAAGGAAAGAGCAGAAGAAGAAAGGAAAGCAGAAAAGGAAAGATCAGAAGAGGAAAGGAGAGTGGAACGAGAACTCCAGGAAAGGTTAGAAAGGATGAAAACAGAGGAAAGGAAAGCAGAAGAGAGGAGAGAAGAGAATCAAGCAGAGGAAAGGAGAGTGGAACGAGAACTCCAGGAAAGGTTAGAAGGGAGAAAAGCAGAGGAGAGAAAAGCCGAAAGGGAATTAAAGGAACGTGACATGGCGCTTCAGCAAGAAATTAAATTCAAGGAGCTGGAGTTAATGAGAGAACGGGGAGAGGTACCACCCTTGCTGACTGGGTCGACACCTAGCCAGAACACCTGGGATGTGGGCAGACATGTGAGGCTGGTTCCACCATTCAGTGAAAAGGAAGTCGCTAAATTTTTTCCACACTTTGAGAAAGTGGCTCGACAGTTAAACTGGCCGGAGGAGTCCTGGACCATACTTGTGCAAAGTGTGCTGGTGGGTAAAGCTCAAGATATTTATTCGGCGCTACCAATGGACCAATGTGCAGATTATGAGGTATTGAAGAAGCACATTCTCAAAGCCTATGAGTTGGTTCCTGAAGCTTACCGGCAAAAATTCAGGAATGCCAGGAAGAGGGAGAGTGAGACCTATGTGGAGTTTGCCAGAGTGAAAGAAAACATGTTTGATCGGTGGTGTGAGTCAAAATGAGTCGGGAAAGACTTCGAAGCATTGCGTGACTTGATCCTGGTGGAGGAATTTCAACAGTGTGTCCACGAGGACATCAAAGTGTACCTGCAGGAAAAGAAGGTACCAAAGTTGTGGGACGCAGCCACCATGGCAGATGATTATGCCTTAACACACCGGATAGGGGTCCACAAACCTAACTCTTCGCCTAGACTTCAGCAGGGGAGTGATGGAACACCCGGTGCGGAGAACGACAATACATGGCGGCGGCATCGAGATGATTATGGGGACAACTCTGATACCCCAACGGTTCGAAATCAGGGGGCTACGGGCCCAAGACAAACTTATTTTCTGGGGGGCCCGAGGCAGACCACGAGTTTTTCCTCCGGGCCTACTTGCGCTTTTTGCAAGAAACCTGGACACTTGATGTCCCGTTGTTACCTCATGAAAAGGGAAAACCCAGAGTGGAGTCCGACTAGTACAACTCCGAATGCGATGGCAAACGTAAGAAATCGCCCACAGAAGAGTTACCAACCATTTATTTATGAGGGGTTTGTCTCACTAGAGGGAGACTTGACTAACCCAAGACCTGTTAGGGTATTGAGGGACACAGGAGCCCATCAATCCTTAATGCTTGAAGGCATTTTGCCATTGTCAAAGAGTACAGCAACTGGTGATAGTGTTCGGTTACAAGGGATCGGTGGCTGTGTTAGTGCCCCACTTCATGTCATCCATTTGGAATCCGATTTGGTGTCAGGACCGGTCACCGTCGGTTTACAAGCCACGCTTCCTGTAGAGGGAGTATCTGTGGTTATCGGGAATGATTTGGCCGGGGGTCAAGTTTATGGTAACCCGAGGGTTGGTAAAGAGCCCAGCAGGGAAAATAACACCACACCAGCTCGGGATGGCGACAAAAGTACCAAGTTATTTGTAGGGGGACTGAACTTCAAAACAGAGGAAGAAGTTCTGACCTCTGTCTTCAACAGATATGGGCCACTGGTGGAAGTGCGGTTGGTAAAAGACAGGGAAACGCAACGGTCAAGAGGGTTCGGCTTTGTCACGTGTTCCCATGTGAATGAATAAGATTAGATACAACTGTGTCTGTCCCGTGTTCCCATGTGAATGAATAAGATTAGATAGTGTTATGTGTTACTCCCCCCCCCCTCCCCCCCCCCCGTACCCCTTACCCCGTACCCCTGTTACGGTGCACCTCAAAGTCTGGAGCAGGAACACGGCAGAAAGATTTGTTATTTTGAGTGTTCTAATAAACCCTGGTAAAACCACACCAATGCAATTATTGTATTGAACAAAACAAGTAATTGTATGAAGAACTCTCACGTACACAATGATAACACGATGAAAGAAAGTACAATGAAAATGTCACTTGCATCAAATGAACAATACATTCCCCAATGCTCTCAAACCCCTGAGTACAATGAGTGTGCATCCATCACCCCTGAGTGCACTCCCTCCATCCACACCCCTGCTATCAATGCATCTTCAGCACTCCCTGCTCTCAATGCACCCTCACTCACGACACCCTCACCACTGCACCCTCAGCAGCACAACCTGCTCTCACTAAGCCCTCATCACTGCAACCTCAGCACTGCCTGCTCTCAATGCATCCTCACTCATTACACCCTCACCACTGCACCCTCAGCAGCACAACCTGCTCTCACTAAGCCCTCATCACTGCAACTTCAGCACTGCCTGCTCTCAATGCACCCTCACTCACTACATCCTCACCACTGCACCCTCAGCGCTACCTGCTCTCACTAAACCCTCATCACTGCATCCTCAGCACTGCCTCACTTGCTACATCCTCACCACTGCCTGCTCTCATTTCACCCTCACTTGTGACACCCTCACCACTGCCTGCTCTCACTGCACCCTCACCACTGCCCCCTTACTCACTACACCCTCACCACTGTCAATCTACTCTGTAGACCCTTCCACAAACGTAACAAACTTTCACCGACAAATTTGTTCTCCTGCAAAGTTTGTCCTCCGTTTCCTCCTGCAAAGCAGCCATCCATTCATTCAACCAATCTATAACAATCCTCATGGGTACCATTTCCTACAGCAAAGAATACCCTCAGTCTCCTCTATCCCCAGTACGGACCACATCAAACATTTAACACAGTTTATACTCTTCCTCTCTTCTCCTTGTTCCCCAAATTAATTGCTCTGCATTGACTCGTTTTACAACCATCTTTTAACGACCTTTCTTTCCCTCCAGTAACCACCAAATAATCCAATGCCAAGATAAAAAAGACTTGTAAAAAAAAAAGTACCTTTCCACTTGCTGCTAAAATGAGTGGGCCTTAGAAAGCATGCAGAAAGCATGCAATAAAAACAATACAATTACCTGCCAATCTGCTACTAAAACTATTGCAACTTAAGCAATTTCTAATACATCACATTTTTTTTTTTTTTTTTTTTTTGTATACATAATCGAGGCTCGTGAAAGAGCTAACATTTATCACACAAACAAATCAAACAGACAAAGAACCAAAGTATATAAAAAGGGGAGCGGGAGACAAGATGGGGAGAGAAGGGGAAGCACATAAACACAACATTTGTGAGGGACATCGGGAATGTGTACACCAAGGACTTCCAGGAAATAAGTTGGTATTTCAAAAAAGAGGATTTGGGGTGAAATTAGCGGGGGTAGAAAAGATCAAGGTTTTGGATGGGGAAAGATAAGAGATGGTGGTGAACAGCTGTTTTAAAGACCTGCAGGGAGGAGTGGGATTGAAGGGAGTGGGGGAGTTTGTGCCAAAAATTTAAAAAAGTTTTTGTTCCAAAAACAAAAGTTTGTTCCAAATTTTATACAAAATAAAAAAATAACCACATTTAGAGGCCATTTTTCCCCGCAAAGCGGGGGTTGGCCTTTTTCGGGGACCGTGGTTGTTGTTGTTTGTTTTTTTTTGGTCCCCTTTTTGAAGCAATGTTTTACGGCCGGATGCCCTTCCTGCCGCCAACCCTTTTTGTCGCCTTTTACGACAAGCAGGGAATTACCAGTGAACTGGTACTCAATTTGCCGACCTCGGAAGGATGACAGGCTGAGTCAACCCCCCTGGCGTTAATTCAGCGATCGACCGGGATTCGAACCCAGGATCCTAAGCTGGCACCCTAGCCGCTAGCCCAATACAAAATGATGATAGCAAATACTTAAATGTAATAATAAAAATAACCACTTATCACGCTCTGGAGTAGGAACTCTGAAGCTACCAACTACACCCTCCGGAATCTGAAGATGACCACAAAGGTTTCTCCAATGACCTGGATTTGAACCAGCCTGGGATGTATTTGGGATTAAATTCTCTGCGGTCTGCCACTCTACCTGCCTAGGTATCAGAACGCATCCTTTCTGATAATTAACCTTGTAAAACATTCAGGCAGATATAAAATGTGATGAATGAATGATATAGGATGACAAGACATCCAATAATATTTAAGAGCATGGCAAATTGTGGACCAGATATGATGCCACCCTCGAAAATAGCAAATTTCAATGAAGTTGTATTTGCTCTTAATGCCACGATATAATGGTTTTTTTAAATGAAGCAATACAACGAATTTTTATTTAACGTGGAAGAGAGGCCAAAAAATGCGAGATGTTTAAATAAATAAAAATGTTTATTGAAATACAGGATAAAAAAGTTTGCGTGTCTTAAACTATTGCGAATATCTCGTTTGAAGTACATTCTGAATGCCTCTCGCAAGATAAAAGAATACTAATATTTATCAGACTAAGTATCTCTGAGTTGTAGAAACTTCAATTCTTCACTTTAACTATGAATCCAGAAATTTATGTCTTGTTAGCATGCAAAGGATGATATCCATCCAACCAACCAAACAACCATTCATTCATTCATTCATCCATCAACTCTTGTCCAAATCATACCTTGAAAATGGAGGAAAGCACAACTGGTGTGACAGGTACACCGTCACTTCGGTGTTTCCGTGGGATGCGCTGCCTCGCTTCGTGCACCATACTGGAGACAGTGGGCAGCAAAGGCAAATGCAAAGGGATGGGCTCTGTCAGACGCTGCAAAACTTGCCCAATGTCCCCAACCTCTGAAAGAGTTAGACGTGCAAAAGAAAATAGAGCAAGATGGGCATCAGGCAGAACACAATCAAAACAAAACACGAATAATGAACTTAAACGAATACGCAGCTGGTGTCACAGCAGCCGCATGACACACTCAAATATGCATGATGTAGCCAAAATGAGCCAATTGTTACTTTCAGTTCTTAATAGATAGGATTGCTTTTATACAAGAATTTTGGTTCATGAAATGGCAGAGCAACAGAGCATGGAGAGTCAAAGGCGCAAAGTGGGGTGAAGGGGAAACATGTAGAATCTAGAAAATGCATTAATGCACAACAACACAAAGAGAGGAGTTCCCAGGTGAAAGCAGAACATGGTCTCAGGAGGTACCGTAAAGCTTAGAGAGAGAAATGGGAGAGAGCACAAGGTTACGGTGGCAACAGACCTGAAAGTCTGGAGGGAATAATAACAAGGCAGAGCAGACGCATGAAGGTATCTTATTAAGACAGAGCAGACCCAAGAAGGTTTATTATGCCATGTGGTGATAATAATTAACAAGTTTCAGTGTACTAGAACTTGCTCTTCCACGAACCTCGACTATGTATACAAAAAATAAAAAAGATGGCAATATGGCCACGACATAAGGATTATTACATTTACATAAAAAAATTGCTTTAATGCAGCCCTTTCTTGTGCCACATATTGCAACAGCTGTTATGACAGGATGGTTCAGAGACAGTGATTTAGCTTTGAGCTGTCTCCTCTGGTTTTGATTCGCTATTGCCTCTTGCATGGATTCACTATGTGTACTATAAACTGTCGGATTGGTGCTTTGCAGGCAGGGCATGGCATAAATTGTGGTCTCTTGCATGGACATTAAGCTGGGGACCCATCTGTAAGCGTTCCATTGCGTCTTTCGATGAAGAGTACGCAGGTTATCGGCAGCATCCAAAACAAATCCCAAATCCATGCACGAAGCTACAAGGGCACTGTATCAACAGATTGATCATGTATCAATCTGTTGATACCTTGATCAACAGATTGATGATCTGTTGTGGTCTGATTGATGATCTGATTGATGATCCATGTTTTTTGACATTGATGATCTGATTTGATCTGATTGATGATCACAGATCACATCACAGATGATCACAGATGATCTGATCACAGATGATCACAGATCTGATCACATTGATGATCTGATTGATGATCCATGTTTTTTGACATTTGACCTTTTGACCCCCATGGCCCCAGAGGGTGGGGCCAAAAAGTAACGAGGAAGATAGAAACGAGATAGTTTTGCTGAGTGTTTTGTTGAGGCCCATGTTGATGAGGTCATACGTTTCAGAAACAGTATTTTAAGCTGAGCACTGGTGGCGGATAAAGAGGGATGAGGGTGGCATCAAAAGGGCTAAGGGCCTGACATTTGTACAGACATACACTACATGGTCAAAAGTATGCGGACACCCATTCTAATTAGTGGATTTGGCTGTTTCAGCCACACCCATTGCTGACAGGTATACTGTATATAATCAAGCACACAGCCATGCAATCTCCATAGACAAACATTGGCAGTAGAATGGGCCGTAATGAAGACCTCAGTGACTTTCAACGTGGCACCGTCATAGGATGCCACCTTTCCAACAAGTCAGTTCGTCAAATTTCTGCCCTGCTAGAGCTGCCCCGGTCAACTGTAAGTGCTGTTATTGTGAAGTGGAAACGTCTAGGAGCAACAACAGCTCAGCCGCGAAGTAGTAGGCCACACAAGCTCACAGAACGGGGCCGCCGAGTGCAGTTGTGCAGTTGATCATACCTCCCCAAAATTATTCTAGCTGTGGGCCGAACCTGAAACTGATTCCCATATGAGTGCAAGTGAAGATTCAGCTGTTAAAGTGTGAGGGTGAATGAAAAAAAACATTTACCACCAGAGTGGCATAGAAAGGATTTGGCAAAGATTGCAACCTATGTTTAAAGAATATTCAGAAACCACCAAATGCCTCATCCAACTAATCCACCAAGATTAAGTGAGAAAAAGTAAAAAAAACATTACATGGCTTTGTAAGATCACTGCAAAGGCAAAAGGTCACGGTAAGCTATTGCCTTTAGCACAAGTGAAACAACGCCAGTAAAACAACAAAAAAACTTGAGCAAAACCCACACTTCCAAACTAAAGCAAAGTTGAAAATGTTCTACCAGAAATGACAAAAAGTTCCAAAATATAAAATTTTGAGTTAAAAGAAATCTTTCATTTTAACCCGCAACCCCAGGTCTCCACCCACTGGTACATGAACCAGGGATAAAATCCAAAACTCGTTACATATTTCATGCGTCCTCCAATGTTGATTGCATAGCCAAAGTTTCACTTTAAAAATGTGTCCTTAATTGTATTTTTTGACATTTGACCTTTTGACCCCCATGGCCCCAGAGGGTGGGGCCAAAAAGTAACGAGGAAGATAGAAACGAGATAGTTTTGCTGAGTGTTTTGTTGAGGCCCATGTTGATGAGGTCATACGTTTCAGAAACAGTATTTTAAGCTGAGCACTGGTGGCGGATAAAGAGGGATGAGGGTGGCATCAAAAGGGCTAAGCGCCTGACATTTGTACAGACATACACTACATGGTCAAAAGTATGCGGACACCCATTCTAATTAGTGGATTCGGCTGTTTCAGCCACACTCATTGCTGACAGGTATACTGTATATAATCAAGCACACAGCCATGCAATCTCCATAGACAAACATTGGCAGTAGAATGGGCCGTAATGAAGACCTCAGTGACTTTCAACGTGGCACCGTCATAGGATGCCACCTTTCCAACAAGTCAGTTCGTCAAATTTCTGCCCTGCTAGAGCTGCCCCGGTCAACTGTAAGTGCTGTTATTGTGAAGTGGAAACGTCTAGGAGCAACAACAGCTCAGCCGCGAAGTAGTAGGCCACACAAGCTCACAGAACGGGGGCCGCCGAGTGCTGAAGCGCATAAAAATCGTGTCCTCGGTTGCAACACTCACTGACGAGTTTCAAACTGCCTCTGGAAGCAACGTCAGCACAACGTCATCGGGACCTTCATGAAATGGGTTTCCATAGTCGAGCAGCCGCACACAAGCCTAAGATCACCATGCGCAATGCCAAGCGTCGGCTGGAGTGGTGTAAAGCTTGCCGCCATTGAACTCTGGAGCAGTGGTAACGCGTTCTCTGGAGTGATGAATCACGCTTCACCATCTGGCAGTCCGATGGACGAATCTGAGTTTGGCAGAAGCCAGAAGAACGCTACCTGCCCGAATGCATAGTGCCAACTGTAAAGTTTGGTGGAGGAGGAATAATGGTCTGGGCTGTTTTTCATGGTTCGGGCTAGACCCCTGAGTTCCAGTGAAGGGAAGTCTTAATGCGACAGCACACAATGACATTCTAGATGATTGTTTGCTTCCAACTTTGTGGCAACAGTTTGGGGAAGGCCCTTTCCTGGTTCAGCATGACAATGCCCCCGTGCACAAAGCGAAGTCCATACAGAAATGGTTTGTCGAGATTGGAGTGGAAGAACTTGACTGGCCTGCACCATACCCTGACCTCAACCCCATTGAACACCTTTAGGATGAATTGGAACGCCGACTGCGAGCCAGGCCTAATCGCCCAACATCAGTGCCCGATCTCATTAATGCTCTTGTGGCTGAAGGGAAGCAAATCCCTGAAGCAAGGTTCCAACATCTAGTGGAAAGCCTTCCCAGAAGAGTGGAGGCTGTTATAGCAGCAAAGGGGGGGGGGACCAACTCCATATTAATGTCCATGATTTTGCAATGAGATGTTCGACACATACGTTTGTGATGTTCGGGTGTCCACATACTTTTGGCCATGTAATGTATGTGCATGAGAGCTAGGAACCAGATGTTTAAGGCTCTGAACCTTACCTCCACTGGCCTGCTCAAATAAGGACTTTCCTAAAAGCTGGTCTGTTGACTCCTTCCTGTGGCACAAGCCATGGAATTCATGCAGAAAATCACCTGGAAGGAAAAGAGTGCAAAGGGCAACCATTGAAAGTGCTCAATATACAGTCATATACACTTACATTATCACTCCTTGTACCTTTGCAAGCTATAATGAAACTGTAGACCCATGCATTGCCTATTATCCTGCTGTGCTTCGAGTAAGATGGCAGGCAGTACAGATCGAGTCAGGTTAAGGATGTAATCCACTTGGAATACATTTGAAGGAACAGATGAGCGGACATGAAGTCAAAACAGAGAATGGACGTGTGTAAGTGTGAATAACAAGTGAAACCAGAAATGCAAGAAAAATAACTTATCTAATAATCAAAAGCTCTTCCACGAAAATCAATACCCCTTCTCTTACACAATACTGTATGATTGTAATGGTTGTAATTAAACAGAAATGTGTCACCTGCCCTTTAAGACTTGCTGGATCATCTGCTGTCATTTGGGCTTTTGATAAATCAAGTTCCAAATTTAAAAAGGCAGCAGGCTTACACCAGAAACACCAAATGAAAGAGTACACCGTTGGTGCTGCAATTAGTCTCTCCATACAAGCTCTCCTCGATTTCCTCTTTCATCAGTGTTTTCCCCCATCCAAGGGTTAAGATTTAGATATGTAAAACTACTTTCACCACTGTACAGTTAAACTAACAGGACCACTGTCTCATGGGTATTCTTACATAACAGGCACTGTGGATTGTCTGCCATGCGCACCCTCACAGACCATTGCGGTGCTTGAAGGGGGTCCAAGTCCCTGGAAAATTAAAAGAATGACAAGGTGAGAACAAAATAAAGCAGCCTCTGTTACCAGCCTCTGTTACTCACTGTAAACAAAATTGGAAATTATGGCATTGCAAGAGTTATTTACTGCCGCAGCTCTTAAAACAATATCGGAAGTACTTTGACATTGAGGTATGCATAATCAAAATCTGTGGTGAAGCTAAGTGTCATCGTTTGCAGGACTTGTATAATGCAGAGATGGGTACATACGAGTACACATCATTGTCAACAATGATGTCCTCAGTCAGGTGTGGCCAGGTGGCAGCAAGATGAAGTTCACTGCAACAAAAACATGCAACATGAACAGACAGTACAGTAATTGAGATGCTCACTTTAATCAGAACCAACAAGAGCAAAATAACCAATGTCATAGGAACATATGCTGGCTGAGATTAGATATATGATGCAATGTGACCAAAACTTTATCTGATCTGACCTCACAGGGTCCGCACAGGCACCAAAAGGTAACTTGCCAATCTCCAGGCCCCCAACTTCACCCACACCACAGGCGTCGATATCTACCATAAGAGGGAAAAAGCACAAACCAGACATACAATGATCCCTTTAACAATTAAAACAGTTGCACAATACAGTACAGTGCCTTCAGAAAGTATACCAACCCCTTGACCTTTTTCACATTTTGCTGTGTTACAGCCTGAATTTAAAATGGATTAAATTGTGTTAAAATTGATTAAAATTAAATTTAGATTTTTTGTCACTGATCTACACATTTTTTGTCTTTTTGTCACTATTATGTCAAAGTGGAATTTTTTTTTTTAGAATTTTTTTACTGAATAATTATAAATGAAATACAGAAATATTTCATTCACATAAGTATTCAACCCCCTGAGTCAATCAATACTTCGTAGAAGTGCCTTTGGCAGTGAATGCCATATCACATAGCTTTGAGTATTTTTGGATATGTCTGTATCAGCTTTGCACATCTGCATTTGGGAGAGTTTCTCCCATTTTTCCTTCCAGATTTGCTCAAGCTCTGTCAAGTTGGATGGGGAGCGTTGGTGAACAGCAATCTTCAAGTCTTTCCACAGATTCTCAGTGGGATTCAAGTCTGGGTTTTGGCTGGGTCACTCAAGGACTTGCATGTCATTGGTCTGAAGCCATTCCAGTATTGCTTTGGCTGTATGTTTGGGGTCATTGTCCTGTTGGAACGTAAATCTTTGCCGCAGTACAAGGTCTTTTACACTCCGAAGCAGGTCCTCCTCAAGGATTTGGCTGTATTTGAATCCATTCAATGTACCCTCTATCCTCACAAGTCTCCCAGTCCCTGCCACTGCAAAGCATCTCCATTGCATTATGCTGTGGCTGATATTTGAAGGGCTCAGCTATAATTATTTGGCAAATTGAAGAATCTTTCTTTCTTTTTCAGGATAGTTTTTGAGCAGAGAGTTCATTCCAGCAACAAAGCAATGCCTGCTGAAATTTATTGCACAGAAATATTTCTTATCATGAGCGACAAGTCAGTAGATTTTATAGCTGGCAAATGCCACAACTTGAGAAACTCATATTGCTTCATCCCTTAACTTCTTCTTTTGAAGTTGAGTTTTCAGTGCCTCAATTTATGATTTCCACAATTACAATGGTTCTTCATAATGTCTGACTTATATTCAAATATTCTGCAGCACAGAAGTCAAAAATAGCTTTCTAATTCTCAATTTCATTCAATAACAGCAATATTCTTCAATCCTCCCAATTTGCTTGCACAATGCACTTTGCAGCAGTTGTAGTATGGGACGGACTTGCTGTTCTATCTTTTCATGGCCATCACCAGCAATTACAGTCGCACCACGCTATTCAACGGGGGATACGTTCCTGGAAAATGCCGCAAATTGTGAAACCGCGAATGGCAGGGCATTGTTTTGATGGAAAAGGGGGGATTGGTTCCTGAATCGTGAAAATCCACGAATATCGAAGAACAAACCACAAATGGTGAGGCAAAATCCGCAAATGGTAAGGCAATCCCATGAATGTCGACGATAATCAGCGAATGTCGATGAAAGTCCTGGAAATAGTGAGGCAGCTAATTGCACTAATAGATACTGTGGAGTGTTTTCATTCTGTACAATAACTCGCAGGGATGACGTGTTATGCAGCTTGTGGAATATCCCATGAAGCATTGTTTACCTGTGAACGGTGGCGGGATATCACATGAAGCTGCTCAGTGTGAATGGCGGGATATCCCGCAAAAGCCATGAAAACGCGAAGCACACGGCAGTGATTGCAGAAGCAGGTCATGCTCGCGGCTCGTAGAAGATGTTTTTTGCGTATGTCCAGCTGCTTTGTGCATGGCTGGTGAAAGATGGGTTTTATAAATGTCATGCCAGCGGATCGTGAAAATCTTTTTTTGCATCCGAGAAAAACCGCAAATTCGTGAGACACGGCCACGAATAGAAAAAAAAACCCATGAATTCACAGGACACTTTTCCGCGAATAGAGAAACAGGTCGCATTTCATCAACCGCAAATATGCGGCACCCACGAATAACAGAACCGCGAATAGCGGGGTCCGACTGTACTTCCATTTCTTTTCCTGAATGTTGTGTCCTTACAACATGAATCAAAATCTTTCCATTTCCCAACTAACCTGATAATAAACAGAAACAGTCATGCACAACCATGCCGATTTATGATTATACATATTGGTAGTCTAGTAAAATTTTTACCATATAAAAATGGAGGATATTATTTAAATAATAAAAATTATAACAATTAATCGTCATCATTATGAAGGAAATAATAATAATAATAATAATTATTATTATTATAACAATCCTTGCAAGACAACACGTGCATTTGCTTTTTCTAAAACTGAAGGAAACTTGCGCGTTTTGACCCATACAATTTAGGAGTCACTGCAACATAACTAGGCCATTTGATTTATTGTCTCGTAAAACGGCCATACATTCAGTTTGTGGGGCCATCAATTTGAATAATGAATTTTGGATAAAACAACCAGTCTGCAGAGCTTATCTTTTTGGGAAAAGACCCTACTGCGTCAGGTGTATGATATTTGGGTGAAATCCAGATACTCATCGGCAGTTAGTTGCTCTTTTGGGTCACTAGGCACAGATTTCTAAAAAATATATATTGGGCAACAATGTAGCTCAAAAGGAAAGAGTTAGACCCATCCATGAGGAAGATTTATCACCTGGTGGTAGTTGTGGCCACTGGTACTGCTGGCAGTCTTGGAGCACGTATGTAAAGCGCACACACACGTTCACGGGTGGCACCGATGATAAGGGGCACGCCTGTGTCACAAACAGGCACAAACCCAATCCTGTTTTACAATGCGATCTGGAATTGTGACTCTCACTCCTAAAATATTGTGCATACAGGTCACAAGCAATGTGAGCACTGCAATATCTGGGAATACAAATTGTGAAAATAACATAAACATTGAGAAAAGCAACTTTTAACAAAAACAATAAAGGAACACGTGCTATACTGAACTAAGCTGACCAATTAAATGTATGTTTCTTTGAAATGAATTTTTGGTGATACAAATTACGGGCTAGTGATGTAGTCAATGAAATGTTAAGATAGGATAAACGGTGACGTGTCATTGATCACAAATTTTTCACAATATTTTTGTCACACAATCACAATATCACAATATTTTACAATACACAATATTTTCATCACAATATTTTCACAATATTTTTGTCACACAATCACAATATCACAATATTTTACAATACACAATATTTTCATCACAAATTTTTCACAATATTTTTGTCACACAATCACAATATCACAATATTTTACAATACACAATATTTTCATCACAATATTTTCACAATATTTTCACAATCACAATATCACAATATTTTCATTTTTACAAGCGCATAGGGATACAACAGACAAATCAACACAGTACTGTGCATGAGATCATCATTTCATATGCAACATGTGGCTGCTGGTTGCATCATTGCTAAGAGCGCGGCTGTGCTATTGATGTAGTGCCCCGTTTCCACTAAACCGGTTCCACTAAACTCATATTGCCGACCTCAAAAGCATGGCAGGCTGAGTCAACCCACCTGTTGTGTTTTAACGACACAACAGAGGCTGAAACTCAAGACCCTAAGATCTTAAGCCAGCCACCTTAACCATTAAGAAAACACCAGGCGTACAGTACATGAAATATGAACCAGGGATCTCAAAACCATGATCTATATGCTAAAAAGGGAATGGCAAACAGGCACCTGACATTATTCCTGGACATTTATCTGTGTTTGTTGGTTATTTCCATTTTATTATGTGTGGAGACAGTTGAGTGGCATAATCCCATTTAGTTCAATTCAGATATGTCAAATCCGGTCATCCATATATGATTCACTAAGACAATACTACGTATTGCCCATGAACTTTAATGCTTGATGCTCTATGGCCAGTGGTCTTACACTCTACCTTCTTCCTCCCCTACAATAAACCGCTCATCCACAATTCCCTTACTATCTTGGACTTGAAGACATCCAGCAGGCCTGATAAATGACCATAATGGGCGGGTGCCTTGCGCAGGTGAACCATCTCAAAATCGGTGCGTACGCCTGGACCCTCACACTGCCCCACGTACATGCGTCGCCACTTCTGCTGCACCTGGACAAATACTGGCACCTGGCTGCATGCACAAGTACAGCCAGGTGTGTATGCGCACACACACACAGACATTCATTTTATGTAAAGAAATGTGCTTATTCCTAGGAATATTATGTGCACTGGTGTTGGGATATCATGGAGTGGGAGATTTTTGCTTTACAGACCCTATTAATTTCTTTTTTGAAGTATGTATTTGATATCCACCATGCACAATCATGATGAACACAATCAGTGAAAGATGTTGTACAAAAGCTGATTAATGGGAGGAATACTGAACTAAGAACCCATATTGAACCTGTTGTCCAATATGACTACATACCGATATTACTTATGGCTTTCTTGTCCTTCATCGTGTTCTCCAATAGCCTTGTGTCTACCTGTATGTTTGCACCTTCATTCACCAGATTTTTGACATATTTTTAAATAGCAGTATCTATGTTAAAGTGGCAGCGTAAACACCTTGTTGGGACCTGCAATTTTGTTTCAACGTCCCTGTACTTTTCTTTGTACTTTCATTCTTCAAAGCATGTTAAATGAATTCAAACGATGGTTCATTGGTAATTCTAATCTTATCTAGAACTCGAGTTAAAATATTAGTGTCACCAAAACAACTGTCCTTCCCACATGCATTGTTTGTCCAAGTCACCCTCTATTTTGTCCTTCAACTCCACTGCGGGTGTCACCTCCTACCCCCACTCTCTACTATTCCTTCTGTCCTGTGTCCTGATCCGTTCAGTGATCTATGTCTTCCACGAGCCTTGACTGTGTATACAAAAAACGAAAACTGTTATTTTCAAAGATAATTCGACCAAAATTTATACACATACTTCAGGGATTAGAAGTAGTGCTTACACTAATAATTCACTGGTAGGCCGAAAAATACCAAAAAATCATCCTTTTACACAGCAAGGAGAAATCTTAATATAATGGAGCAATTGTGGATGTCGCCAAAATTCCAAAATTGACATTTTATAACAGTTATTGGCATACGAAGAGGTTCCAAACCTGGTTATAACTTTGGTTCCAACCCCAATACTGGCATTAAGTGGCCATCCAAGGCCAGCAGACGAGAACGTACTTTAGCCTTACCCCAGTGCACATACTCCAGCATGAACTGGGGCTCGAGTTTTTATAAACCGATAAACCCCGTGACCGGGTACAGTCCATGAGCCTGGCTTTGAGTACCAAGAGAAGAAGAATTGTGCATAAGTATTTCTATGTGTAACGTAATAATATGTTGTTTTAAGAATCCTTATTTTACAATGGCAAGATGTTCGCAAGGAAATGAAGCGGTGGGCCTAGAAATGGACGGAAGTGCCCGCTAGTCTTTACAAATATAAAGAAACGGGCAATTCGCCCGTAATGTTTGCGTTTTATGCACATACCATGAAAATAATGAATGACCTAAATTGTCTTCTATGTACTAACACTATTCTTACAATTAAGCTTGATTCCTTTAACATCTGCAGGCAGTGAACTTGGCCAGGACGACAGCATCCAATGACCAACTGTTACGGATCCCGGATTTGGAGGAGTTACTATTCATGTCATTGCTTATTAATGTTTATTCTATTAAAGGTTGTTGTGGTTAAAGGGTTAGAGAGGCTCCGGATAACAGGAGACCGGAAACAGGATAGTGAACCGGAAGAAGAAAAAGACACGAGGTCCGGGAGAAGCGGCGATCTTCCTCTTCCTCGCCCAGCTCCGACGCGAGTGGTGTCGATATTGAGCAGCGTGGGGGACACTGCGTTTGAAAGCCCGTCTGGCGAAAGGAGTTACCTGCGCGGGGTAATTACCGATTACACGTCAAGTTGCCGTGGGTTCGTGCACGGAACCAAGCGTCCGGCACAGTTCGCCTCCACGTCTACAAGGACGCGTACGGGTCGCACCTTGGGCCTCGCGCGCTTTGCAAGCCGCGCTTTGCTTTGCCCGCGTTGCTTTGCAGGGAGGTGTGTGCTGCAGCAGCTGTTCCCGGTACGCGACGTGCACGTTTGGAACACGTCAGCCAGGGGTTCGTTCAACCGCCCGTGTGTGGAGAAGTCGACCTTCACCTTGGTCTGGAGGGGCCCAGAGACATTGTGAGGGACAGTGACCATTGAGGGGTCGTGAGTGGGGAAAGGGGGGAAATATATGAGATGGCCATCTGAGTAATATTGTTGATTGATTGTTGAGTGTGGTTGATTGATTGGGAATATATTATCCATTAATCCAGATCCTTGGTGTGGGGGTTTCTTATTGACTTGAATTGTTGTGTCTTTCATATTGATTGCGTTACGAAAGCGTATAAATCATATATCTTTCTGGCGGGGTCCCTCCCACGGTCTGGGGGTCACCAAGACCAGGTAGTTACCGGGAGGACCACGTAACACAACTCATGTCTACAGACATGGTGGAATCGTTAATGTCCGCAGCTTGAATGCAGACATTATAACAAACAAAACAGAATACAACTACTATGTTACAAATGCTATCATCGTATTATTTTGAGAATAATCTAAGGAATCACTAAATGCAGTATAAGTTACACCAGCATAAAATTAAAGGGCGACTGACACAATCTCACCTACAGTATAATATGGGCATAATGTTTAGGACTTAGAAGGATCACAAACAACATCAGTGAAACCCATTAAACATGAAAAACTGCAGGCCTAAACTTATTTCATGCATTTCAATCGCCCATCACAATCAAATGCTCTGACCATCGGCTAAAAGTGTACTCTGAAGAAGAAGTCGGAGGTTACAGTTAGTTGAGGCTGTTTCTCAGGTTGAACAGTGGAGTGAGAACAAGGCCATTCTGAGCGTTCTCCAAGAAGGACGTGGTTTTATGAAGCTGAGAATAGAAGTACGAGTGGACTCTGCTAAAATTCAAACAACGAGGGTTGTTATACTTTTCTATTAGACCCACCAATAACACAAATCTTGCATCACCAACTACCGAATGCTAGGGGGGAGGTTGGGGTGGGAGAGGGTAGGGGCATAGGAGGGAAGCGGATGTTGGGGAGGAGAGTGGTTTGTTTCCCTGTTTAACATTTCCACTGTTTAATGCAGAATAATAAAGGGCTTTTTCGAGTGAGAATACTCATAAATAGAGGGCATCCATTTTGCATACATCCCTGGCACTGTGAGCGCAAAGCATATAAATAAATACTGCAATGACAAATATTGTGTGGAAAAGCTGATAAAAACCTGGGGGAATCCTCAATTTGCACAACAAGTAAGCAGCAGTCAGTTGCCCTTTATTTCCTCCCCTTTTTCCTCCTCAAACTGAAGATAACGCTTTTACAATGTGGAACCCCATTGATGGCTCGGTTGTTTATAGGACACAGCACACCAATTAAAAGATTTCCCAAAAATGCAAGGCTCAGGCCTACTGGGCAGCTATACTAGTTGGTGGTGCCTTCAATTTGGAATATGGATGTTCTCAAAAGGGTGGAGAAAAAGCCAGGGTTTTCCAGCTCTACACTCATCAACATAATTAGGCTTTTTTTTGCATTTCACCATCTCAAAATGACACTGGATATGATAAATATGTAATTTTGAGGCTGAGGCATATATGGGAGTGTTCAAGATAATAATGACCAATTAGAACGGCCTATATTTATTGTTTGCCAGAAGACGTTGTTGGTACTCTTCCTGGAGTAAAAGCAATCCAAGTATAAAGTATGACAGCTATATAGTCATGTACTAATCAATTAACAAAATGTTGACAGTAAATATGGTGGTGACAACAAACCAGAGATTTTTTTTTACATCATTACCAGCCAGTGTTGCCGAGGGCAATGCTGATGGAACTCAGGAGGAGGTTACACTTCGACTCAGTGATCACAGCCTCGGCTGGTGCTGCTGGTACTATTACCACAAAGTTTCGGAGCCCAAACCTGTTCGGAAACAAAAGTTGATACCGCCAAAGAGTCAGTCACATCATGGCTATACTTAATGATCATAAACATTGAGAAGCCCATGGGGAACAAGATAATAGCAACATGACCTCATGGTAGCCCAAGCCAAACATAATAATTCAGGTTCTGCAACGTAACATCTCTTTGACGACTCTATTTCATCTCATCATGGAGAGATCCATGCCATCATGTCTAATACGGCCCCAATCCCAGCATGCCTACACTACTCAAGTCAAGCACCATGAAAGCAAAAGAGAAACTGTAAAATAGCAAAATCACTTAACTATGTTCAACTTTTTTTTTTAAACAATGGGGGAAACCTTTTCCAGCCATTTACTGAAAACTCTGCAAATAATGTTTTAAGGAGGGCAAACAATGAGGCCAAGGCAATTTTTCAAGATCAACTAACAAAATAGTATGCACCAGTGATATTATGGGCACAAGTCCCAGGCAGTTTCCAGGAAGATCATTTCCAGGAAAAACCATGACATCATTTCCTGCCTTTAAAAATTCCAGTGTTTAAAACGAAAATAAACTAGAACAATGCGACTGTGTCACCAATATGCCTCCGCATAGTCCCACAACGGGTAGATGCCCTCGTTCACTGTCCTAAAAATAAACAAGTTTAATTCATCATTATCATGCTTTTGTTCCCCATTGGGAGTACTTGACAATGTGCCAAGTTTCAAATTTTTCCATTCGGCGGTTTCCGAGAAATAATTTTTTTATTATTTGTTTTTAATCCAATATGGCTGCCATATCACGTGAACTATGAAGTCACAATTATCATAAAAACATTCTGCATGGGTGTCACTCCTACCCTGAAAGTTTCGTCTCAATTGGACATGTGATTGCTGAGAAAAACGAGGGTTAGCATTTACAGATTGACGGATTGACGGACCTACGGACGGACAACCCGAAAAATAATGCCTCAGGCCACCTTCGGGGGCGGAGGCATAAAACGGCAGAATCTACTTTTGGAGCGCTGACTTAGGGGCCATTACATTGTATGGTGTGATGGTGTGAAACACAGGTGTGATGTTAGCTGCTTGTATAGTTAACCAATTGACATCAAAGTGCACTCTTTTAACCAAATTTTAAAATGCAAGCCATCACGATCTCTCGATTCCTCATCCACGACTCTGGTAACACAAAATTGATTATCAAAACTTCAAGAAGAAAACTCTGATCTGGCCCCAAGTAATTTTTTTGTGAGAAATAAAAACATAACACCACATTGATTATAATTAATGATAAATGGTAAGTGCTTCTTTATCTGTATGTTTTATAAGATACCACATAGAAGGTTAGGTGAGGGCTTGTGGAATGGCTGGTAGAGTATAAAAATGAATTGGAAACTGGCTTAGTGATTGGAAGCAAAGAGTGGTTGAGAGTGGGAAGATGTCTGGCTGGGAGGATGCAAGTAGTGGGGAACCTCAGGGATCAGTACCAGGACCATTATTATTCATCATTTACATCAACGATTTAGAATAGTGGGGTTAAGAGTCGGCTTTCCAAAGGAAATGCAAGGTGCTGGGGTTTGGTAAGAATAATGAAAATAGGGACTACATAATGCAAAGGGCAATCTTGGAACATGTCACACAGGAGAAGGATCTGGGATTATCAATACATATGGGGGGGGGGAGGGGTATGGAAGAAGGGGGTAAGCAAACAGTACAGTGACAGACAGACATAGTTAAAGCTAACAGGGTTTTAGGTTGTATTCGTAGGTTGATAAATTACAAATTAAAAAGGTAGTGATAACTCTGTACAGGAATCGAGTGAGGCTTCATCTAGAATATATTGTTACGGTTTTTAGAACCGGCACTTGTAAATAATAATCCATGGTAAATAATTCCCTGTAAATATTCCCATCTTCTAAAGGTTAAAGGTCGCACCCTAATTAGTCCGTATACAACACGTAGGGCACCATAGGAACTCTAGTTATTTCATTAGTATGTGTTTTAGGTAAGGCTCTGTTTCCAATAGCTGGAATCTGCGTTGCATTAATTAAATAAGATAGGTCCTTCAATCCCATTCATTTTGCGGCTTGACTCTGTCCAAGTTGTGGTTACGCGCCTTTGCTTGCCAGCAGCATTCGCTGCCTGGCTCCAAACGCCATTACGCACGTGGTCAAGCCGGAGAAGAAGGGGGCGGAGCGCTCAGAACGAGGCGTGGCCCTGTTAGGGGCGGAGCCGGTGAGCCCTCGCGAACCAACGAAGGCTGAGGTGAGCTCACCGGTGGGCGGAGTGCGAGGATACGTGGCTTGATCTAAAAGCGCACGATATAAGCACCCGTGCAGAGCCCTTTGATGGACTACTTGTTGGACTGCTTCTCGCCACGGACTTCTGGCTGGAGCTGCGCGTAAAACTTCCCCGGGGACTTCTGTTGAACTTCGGCCCTTCATGCATGTTCAGAGAGAGAGGGAGAAAGCCGAATACCTTCCCCGATATATGAACCCCGACAAATAAGGTCCGCTCGCATTCCAACAAGACACGAACACCGCTGCCTGCTGGGTTTCGCCGCGGAACCGGAACGTGGATCGGAACTGGAGCGTGAACCGGGGTGGAGCGTGGATCGGAGCCGGGGCCCACGCTGTCCATCTGCTTGGACCTTCCTTCCCTGCCATCATTACCCCTACGTGTAAGTCTGTTTGTGTCGTCCTGGGGCGTGATAATTAAGACTGTTTAAGACTGCACTGTGTTCTGCTTCTTCTTCTTCCCTTGTACAATCTTCCTTTCGTTTCCTCTTTAATTATTGTTGTTAATAAATTCCTGTGTTCTTCCTTTACACTTTGGTTTCTTGTTTCATTCGATCGTCTTAGTCTTTTCTGTCCATTGGGTACCCGCGGCACGATTTGGCCAACCGCTTAGGATCGGGTTAGTCCTTTTGTTAATGGCTCGGGCTTCGGATTGCTAACCGCTCGGCAAATTCCATCTTGTCCGTGGTCCAAGCGGGAATTATCTCCCTGCTTTGCGGAGAGATTGGTACTCAGGTATTTGGGACCTCCATTGACCAATCACCCTGGCCAGTCTCGACCGCAGAGGAGCGTTATAGTTTCCAGGATCGGGGGACGGCCAGCTTAAAAGACAAGGGGATTAACCCTCCCCCCTCTCCCCCCCCCCCCCCCCCTTGGTAACGGGAGTGCCGAACCCCGAATCCGCAACAATATTATACAGTTTGTCACAGCCTCTGAGGACAGACATAGCTAACAAAGAGAGGGTTCAACATAGGACTTTTTACATTATAAAGGAAGTGATTGTGAATGAAGGGATCTGATGGAGATGTTTAAGATAATGAAGGGTAGAGACAAAATAAGTGGAGAATAATTTTTTTTCAGCAGAATGGACACTGGCAAGACAAGGGGACACAGTTTAAGAGTAAAGAGGAGAGTTAGGACAGTAGTAACTCGAGAGCAGGGGTCTTCCCTCAGAGAGTGATGAATGCATAGAAAGGTCTCCCCACAAGGGTAATGGCAGTAGAGTCAGTGGATAGTTTTGAAATTCATTTTGATAGGTATCTGAAATTAGTGGGGATGGGGGAGTACTAAGATATTGGCATGATTGCTCAAGCTTGATGGGCCTAATATCTCTTCCTGCATTGAAGTTTCTTGTACAATCTATATTATAAAAGGAGCCGTGTCTGTCTGTTTGTCGTGTTATAACTTCAGAACGGATTAACGGATTTCAATAAATCCAATTCGGTCTTTCGGCAAAATCGGTAAAATTCGGTAAAATCAATAAATCCAATTTCAATCAATGGATTCGGGTAACTCCCGGGAGAGTTTTAATCCAAAAAAATAAGAAATTGTTTAAAATTTCTTATTTTTATGGGTACATGGACACACGTGTCAAAACTGCAAATGCCAACACCTGACGTCGGTTATCCCTGCATGGAGAGCAGGATCTCCCAGGAATCCTTTTTTTTCTTGCCCCACAGATTAGCCATCGCAGAAAAGATTGGTATTTCCGTCAGCGAAGCGACAGGTCTTATATTCTGGTTTCTAAGATACAAGTAGACAATGAATAAATCAACACAATATAGAGCATTTTAGAGCGGTAGGGTAGCCTAGAGATACGCACACTCGCTTCTATGCTGTCTATTTTGAGATCAAATGTCGTCCCAGCTATAAACTGTCATCCCGGTGTTTCACATGTAGCGTGATACATCAATGTGTGTGTCGTCAATCCAATGGACAGTTAAAAGGGCATCCCGTCTGCCAGGATTAGTTGGTGGACGTTAAAGTTCCCAAGGTGTCTTTCGTGAAGAGTAGGCGAGCTATCGTCGTCACCATGAACAATTTCCAAATTGCTGCTCTAACCTTAGTCAAATGTCAGGCATGGCCAACAGGTTCGTGAAAGCCTTGGGCCAAGCTTCGCCCGACCAACCCCACAATAATGCGGGAATAATTATTGCTGTTAAAGAATAATAATAAGAAGAATATGGAGAGTGGTAATTTGGAATCCCAGTACATGAACTGTGTACTCGGATCAGAACACTAAAGACGCGTACTAAAAGGGTCACGGAGGAGTATCCGATTTTAATCTATTCATTATTGATTCGTGGTACTAAGAGGGATAATTGTTATTAAAGGCCATGTGGGATCTACACCATGGAGGGAAGAGGCGGGGTTTGTAATTCTGTATTTGCGGTTCAATACAAAATGGGGAGTCGGGGAGGCTTTGGGGGAACAAATTGAAAATTAACTATTTATATAAATGTAAAAGGCAAATATCTCCTAATACTCGTATAGGTGCATCTTGACTACCATGGAGAAAACAGGTTTCCACATCAGGGATCATTGAAAACGTATTCAACTGACAAATACAAACGAAAAAGAACAATAACCCAATTTTCAGATTATACAACATGTTACTTGAACTGCACAGCCCTGATCCTGAATGCGTGCTTATTCAGATCGTTTTGCATTACCAACGGACAAGGCAATGTGCTCGTGGAGTAAAGTCGTTATCCATAGACATTAGGTCCAGCATAGCTTCAGGTAGAGCATCTGCAAAGAAGACAAGGGAGATCAAAATGTCACTAAATGTGACACAGTTTTTCAAAATGTTTCACTAAGTGGTGACTCGCTGTCATGACATGTGACAAAACACATCAAAGACAAAATATACACTTCAAATGGACCTCTCGAGTCCAAACACGCGAGTGTCATGATGTTTTACACTTACCTTCACTATCTTCATCTGGAGCCTGGTCATCCATTTTCTCTGGCACATCTTGCTTCAGGGAATGGTGGTTAATCATGAACTTAAAGTTGGCAAAAAAAATCTCCTGAGACTTCTCCTCCCATGTTCCCTTCAGGAACTCACCCTGTAAGATAAATGGTGGAATTATCTGGGAAATAGCCACCAAGATGTAGGCCAGAAAAGGAAATCAATCATGTGGTCATTGCACTACTGGCCTGCTTACACTGCCTAGGCTGTATGTGCGAAGGTTATTGTTTTAACCAAAATTATTTCAACTTTAACCCTTTTCCTTGGAATATCAGAGGTAGCTGACAAATAACCAGGTGTGGTTATCTGTCAGCTAGCTCTCTGGCTTACATGCTTCTGTGTGTACAGCTGCACTGAACATCATCAGTATGTATTGTGAAGCGGTGTTAGTTTGGAGTTATTTTAAAATTTTAAGCCACAATGGCATTTATTAGTCCTACTGGTTTCACCGGAGGGGACCACAGGTTTGCTCTCCAGATGTATGTCCGTGCGTCCGTCGGCTTGTCCGTCCCACCTGTGGTTTATAGACTTTTTCCCATACCCTTTAACATATTCAACTGAAGCTTGGTACATGGCTTTATTATAAGTTACAGGACAATTTTGAGTTTTGGGGCATTTCCACAATTTTACATGGAGATCTGCCCTTTTGGAACTTGGGAAATATCACATATTATCCATGGGTCAGTTTTCAGCTACCCTGACTCCACCAAGCTGCTTTACATGCATTGGCTGGACAGCCGGCCTGACTCCACGTCAATTAAATCCATGTGCTGCCATTCCATGAGGCAGCACAGACTCGCAGGCCTCAGGCCTTAGTGTTAGTCCATGCCCCAGTGCAATTTTAATGATTTGAGGTATATAACCACAATGTATTGCATATGCTCATAAGCCAAAAGGATGTTTTTGCTTCATGTACGTATGTACATCGGGTTATTACCTCTGCCACCAAAGGTAGATGGAGGTTATGTTTTCACCCATATCTGTTTTTCTGTCTGTCTGTCTGTGAACAGGATATCTCAAAAAGATGTTGACGGATTCGGACAAAATTTGGTGGACATGTTGGGTATGTAACAAAGGCGAAATGATTCGATTTTGGTGAAGATCAAAGCCGGATCCAGATAGGAGAAATTTTTTAAATGGTTCTTCTCCATTGAGAGATAGGGCAAAAAACGATATATCGAGCGATATCTCAAAAAAGGTGTGGACGGATTCGGACAAAATTTGGTAGACAGGTATGGTGTGTGACAAGGACAAATCGATTCAATTTTGGTAGAGATCCTAATCCGGATCTGGATATGAGAATTTTTAAAGTGATTCTTCGCCACTGAATGATAGGGCTGTAACCAATATATAGCACTATATCTCAAAACGTTATGGTGTGGAGCTATGCTCGCACGATAAAGCCGGACAAAATGGACGACACCAGGAACGAAGTTTCACTGAGCTATTTATTCTAGCTCAACTCGAAAGAACTCAAGAGCACTGAATAGCCCGTTAACACGGGCGGCAATTTATATCAAAAGTTCACCACACAAAAGCCACGCCTCTCAGGCGGGGCGTGGTATGCAAATAAGTCAGCCACGCCTCTCAACGGGGCGTGGTATGCAAATCGAGAGTCCGCCCGGGCAAGGCAAGTCCGGACACGTCCGGGCGAGTCAGGGCAAGTAACCGCCCGCCGGTTACGTCATCGGCCGGTGCAAGGTGATTGTGTCATGCTTCCGGTAACCGCTACAATGGACGGATTTGGACGAAACTTGGTGGATAGTTTGCGTGTGCAACAAGGACGAATCAATTATGTTTTTGTGAAGATCAAAATTTGGATCCGGATACGAACATTTTTAATTTATTAATGCTTCTTCACCATTGAGTGATGGGCCAAAAAGGATATACAGCATGATATTTCAAAAAGTTGTGGATGACTTATGACAAAACTTGGTGAATGAGTTGGATAGGTGACGATAACAAGCTGATTAGCTTTGGGTTTAGGTCCGGATCCAGATCCAACCCATAAGTTGGATACAAAATGTAAACTGTTATGCCTGACAGAGGCATGCTCTCTACCGAGTGCCGTTCTAGTTTTTATTATGTTCGGCAGATCGCCAGGCCTCAGGCATGGGTGTTAGTCCATGACCCAGTGCAATGAACCCAGGTATACATATACACCAGGTATACCCACGATATACAGGGTGTCTATAACGTCCCTATCTATTTAAGTGAAATAGATAGGGACTTTATAAACACCCTGTATTATATATGCACATAAGCCGTACACACGCTTTTGCTTCATGTATGTACATCGGGTTATTTTTTATTATTTTCACCAAATGCAGCATTATACACCACCCAAATAAAGGGATGTATTCACTGATATTGAACTGAAACATGGTAAGGGGCATGTATTGCAAAGCAATTCTCCCTCTTGTTTTATTCTTTTCCATCAACATACAAGGAACGGTACATCCTCATGGCCTGTGCTTCTTAGGCAGGCTTTGGGAATCAGTGATGCAAGCATGCAAGCTTTAATGATGCATCAGTAACGTATTGAAGCAGGCAATGTGGATTTACTCACTGATCTCATCAGGGTTACCACCAATACATTGAAAAATAAATTTGAGGTTCTGCTCACAAAATAACACTATTTATAGAGCATATTGTCAAGAAAAAGATTTTTCATTTACATTCCCACATGAATGAGCTATCATTAATTCAGCTGAGGCCAAGTGAAGCAAAGTCGAGGCTGTTTGTTCTTGATAAGTGAAACACCCTGAAACCCATGCTTACTGAAAACAGACTTTTTAAAATGCCAGCCGCATTTTCCATCCAATCATCAAGTAATTTTGTTTAAAAAATTATCCATGGGTAGGAGCTTTTATGTTGAAAGTTTTGTGATAATCACTCAAGCAAGTGTGGAGAGAAAGAATTTAAAAACGAATAAAGGTGAACAAGTGAGGGTGGAAGAGTGAGGGCATCGGCTGACGTTCCACAACATGGTCAAGGATGGTTGTGGACACCTATTGCTAGTACATATTGGATTCAGCATTATGTCAGTAGTCACATAAGTAATGCAATTTTAACACCTATATAATAGGTGGATCCAGGGGAGGGGGGAGTGCACACCCCTCCCCACCCCCTTCGGATTTTTGACAATAAATTATATGCTGTGATATTGGATGTAGTCCAGTGACAGATATAGAGGGGTGCACACCATTCAACTTTTTCGTCATGTGTGAGGCAATTATATGTGTGTTTATATGATACACATCTGGTGAGAGGTGCTGAGTTAATATTTTATTAGCGCATTAATTGTGTGTTTCACAATTGTGCTGCTCATCGTTTATGAGTGCTTTAAATGCACGTTTCCCAATCGACCCGTTATCAGATTTTGTCTCAGGTTGTGACCACAGTGCAGTCATTCGTGTTTTGACAAAGAAATGGCTGCATAAGTCTTCTCTGGTGAGTACATCCTCATGGTTATTCCCATTAGTTATTGTGAATTTGCTGAACTGTCGGGCCAGGGAAGAACGCGAGGAACTGCAGAAACTTTCAAGAATGCAGGAAAGGCCGTTTCCAACGATCAATCTTAAATAAAAAAAATTAATGCGGGAACCCCATGACCACCACCCCCCCCCCCCCTTGCTCCCCCCTGCCCCCCCACACACACACAGACCCCTCTCCCCATTCAGCACTATAGATTGGTGCTTACACCTCCTTCCTCTCTCCCCCTCCCCAATACGTCCGTCTTTAAATTCCTGGATTCGCCCCTGTATGATGGGGTTCGCCCCTGTATTGTATTCGCCCCTGGATTCGCCCCTGTATGAAGAACATGATCAATTGAAATATAAATGGATCCTTTGGATGGAAAAACATGAAAAAAAAGTTTCAACGCAAAGCTTGCAAGGATACCGTTTTTGGAGATTGCGAGATGAGATAGCTTCTCCCCTAACCATATGAAAAACAATGTATTTTCTTATGAAGGAAACATGTATCACGTAACCTTTTAATGATCCGATCTATCCTATAGAAGGAGCCGTGCAGGCGTCCGGGTTCCACCCATTGATTGGACAGTTCGCCTGACTCCACCCACAATATCTGTACTGCGGCCGCCATGTTGTTGATTATTGTTATGCAAAATCAAAGATGTCATATTCACAAACACCACCCAAGCCCTCCCTACAAGTTTTCCCTTCAGTGTAAAATGACCAAAACAACAGTGAAAATGATTTTGAACCGATAGACATCAAGGGCCTTGTGAAGATAGGCCTCAGAGATCAAGGCAGCTTTCTGTTGTTTATACACTTGCCAAATAACTTTGTGGAATTCTTTCAAGCAACGTTTTTACAGCGGAGGTTACAAGGGGCCTTGATATCATTTCCGACTATTTCCTCTTAAAATTATGAGTTAGACAGGTGACTTTGAAAGGTTTCTGTGGAGTCGGTGATAGCATGATAAGAGAGTGGAGAACACTAAACTTATATTGTTTGGGGGAGCTGAGGACTGTTGGTGGGCGGGGAATGGGGGTTGAGTAGTTGTGGTGGGAATGAGTTTTAAGGCCCGAAGAAGGGAGAGGATTGAAGTCCGCAGGGGTGGTTTGGGGAGGTTGAGGACTTGGGGTTTTGTGGGGGAAGAGGAGGGGAGGGGGGGGGGGAAGCAAGGATGGGACAGAGTTGGGAGGAGGTGGTTGAGGCTCTGGGGGGGGGCGGGGAGGGGTGGAGGGGAGTGGGGGAAGGACTTTCAGTGGGAATGGGGAAGGTGGTTGGGTTGCCAAAATTGTATGTGTAAGTGGAAAATATTGGAAAAATGACCAATCCACAAGTAGATCTACATTCAAAGTACATCGCCCCCATGGCAATTAAATAAATAACATAATCTTGCGTGCGACATTGCCGGGGAGCCTTCAGCAGCTGGCGATGCCGCTGTGCAGCACATGGAGACAGAATTTGGAGGGAGCGGTTTGGAGAGATTTGGAGGGAGAATTTGGGAGAATTTGGAGGGAGAATTTGGAGAGAGCTTCCTGGAGTGAGGGTACAATAATTGATTGATTAATTGATTAATTGCTTGAATAAAATAAATAAATAATAATCATAAAATAATTAATTTCTTAATCAATTGGCTAATAGCATACCTTTACCACCACTGTTTCATATGAATCTGTAAAGTTTTTGAAAATTAAGTAATTAATCAAAATTTTAATATTTAATCGATGAATTGCTTAATCAATAAATCAAAAATACCCCTTACAGTCAAATCACTTGGCCATTGTCATGTCCAAATATCAGTTTCCTATCTCAAAAGGTGCTTGAGATAATTCCTAGATGCGAAAGAAAATAATTAATTAATTAATAAATCGATAATAATTAAGTAATTCATGAATTCATCGATTAATCAAAAACAAAAAATACCGTTTTTGCCAAATCACTTGTTCACTATTGTGCCCAAATTCAGCTTCCTAGCTCAAAGTATGGCTGAGATATCACCTGGCCAAACAAGAAAACAAACAAACAATAAAAAAAAACGTAGTGGAACCTGAGTTCGCCCTTTCAGCGTGTCATCGCCGGGTGCGGAATGCTTTCGCTTTTTTAAAGAAACTTTTGCTGAATCTAAATTAATATGTGTGTCCACAGAGATTTTATAAGCTGTTAGCATACGATAGAAAAAGGCACCAACACAATTACCGAACCCACATATCAAGAGAAGCGTTACCTTTCCAACTGGCTTGGAGCGAACCAATCCAATAAGCTTCCAGTCATTGAGGACTTCCTCAAGGCGAGAAATAAATCTGTGATGAGAATTATATCATTCAATTTGATTAAAGAACACATCACATAACAATTTAAATGTCTAACACTTTATTTTGGATGCGACCATGATTAAGAATACTCAAGAAGAAGATTTTTAATAAGATGAAACACAGAGTGCCTTTGGAGGGTTGTCAGACAATGTACATGGAGCTGAGAACAAATTATATATATATATATATCTGCATGTATGTATGAATGTAACTATGTATGAATGTAACTATGTATGTATGTATGTATGTATGTATGTATGTATGTATGTGCGATTGTGCGTGTGTGTGTGCACGTGTATTTTTACATCGAGATGAGGTGGCTAGGATTACTCTGTTCAGAAATCAGAAAGAGGCACAGGAAACCAACAATTTGCACAAATATTATTCCACCAATTTGAAATAAACAGGAAAGAGCAGACTAGACATCAAACAGCATTTGATTTGAGGTCTAAAAGCTCCCTCAACCTGATACTCCAGCTCTGACACGCAGCTATGTTATATCTGAATCACAGCGCATTTCTGGCCACACGTAGAAACATGGAATCGTTTGGGTTCAGAATAAAGTCCCACCGTTATCATTGGGGTTATGCTCCTTTTTACATCGCAATGGCATAATATACTATTAAATGGATTTATGTGAGTGGTTATGCAAGCATTTCCTTGCTCACACACTTCCTGGAGTGAATGAATGAATGAATGATCGTTTTAAGGCCATTTTTCCCCGCTAGAGCGGGGGTTAGCCTTGCGGGCCCCATGACAATCATGGTTCCTTGTTTGAGGCAATGTTTTTATGGCCGGATGCCCTTCCTGACGCCAACCCTTGGTCACGCTCTTACGATGCGCAGGGATACGATGTACCTATGCTGAATCGGGGTACACACCGGGATCATTCATCCCAGCAAGCTGGTACTCAATTTGCCGACCTCGGAAGGATGACAGGCTGAGTCAACCCCCCTGGCGTTAATTTAGCAATCGACCGGGATTCGAACCCAGGATCCGAGGATCCCAAGCCGGCACCCTAACCGCTAAGCCAACGCCAGGCTAGTACACTTCCTGGAGTGAGGGTTACAATCAAGGGAAGCAACTAACAACAATCACACACTTTCCTCCAGGCTTCCAGGTATGTTTGGTCGGGCGATGGGTATAGCCTACTTAATATTTCCTTTTTTTTTGGAAATACAAGGTTCTAGACTCATGACGGTGGTAAATGACATAGGGTTGCATGTTCACAAATTATACGGGATGAACATAAGCAATGAGTGAAAGGAGGACTAAAATAAAGCCGGGTAACAGTGGCCTGAAAGGGAACAGAATGAGAAATAATCAGCGTATATTGAAGAGATCATAGATGTGCATGGGTGAGCGCATGAGGTCGTATTGGCAGTGAATGTGAAGGACTAAAATGAGGACGAGACAATGGACAAAGAGAGATGATCCACAATAGAGATAAAAAGGAGGCAAATTAATGCAGGTGGGCAAACAGCTTAGATTTAGGGAAGGTAGGCTAGCAGGCAAGGGTTTTTTGAGGAGTGGGCATGACCTAAGGTAGCTTTGGGAGGGCAGAGATATAAGAGGGCAGGAGGATCAAGGCCTCATACACCATGATGAAGTCAGTGATTGTAAGGCATGTCTTAGCTCCAAGGAGAACACCCAGATGACAACTAGCCTTTGACAATAGCTTGGGGATATGATCTTCCCATTAAAGGTTACAGCAGATAGCGAGGCGGTTGAGTTCCTGGGAGAGCAACTCTTCCAGTGGCTGTCCAGTGCATAGTTTGATTGCCGATCCTTGTGGAGAGACTGTGAGAGCATGTGACTAGCTGGCATTGAATGTCATGTTCCAAGTAGCTGGGCCAACGCATTGCCTTGTCCAGGTCTGATTAAAGGGATTCAGCGGCAACCAACCTTTCACAACTGTTATGTATCGTTCTGCAGAGGGCATCGTCATCGGCAAAGTGGTAAATTAAGTTTTCAAGAGAATCAGACAGATAGATAATGCAGGTTCCAAGACATTGCCTGGTGGAACCCCAGCCTGAAGGGAAAGGTCATGGGAAAGGCAATCATCAAGGGCTACCTGCTGTTTTCATTCACATAGGAAATCAGACAACCAATTGAGGAGAGGACCCTCGATACCAAAGGAGAGAAAAATATAAAACAAGGCTGCATGTCAGGGAGCATCGAAGGCTTGAGAGATAGTCCAGAGAGACGACTCGAACCTCTCGCTTTTTGACCCCCGTCGCACCGTGGAGCGAAAGGGGGACTATGGTTTTCCCCTCCGTCCGTGTGTGCGTCCGTCCGTGCGTGCGTGCGTCCGTCCGTCCGTTTGGGCGTGCGTAAGCGAAGGACCGAATTCTAATTTGGTGTGTGGGTGCAACCCACGTGAAAATCCAAGATGGCCACCGCCATGTATGTCTGAACCTTGTGAGCGGAATATCTTGAAAAATAAGCGAAGTACCAACTTCTAATCTGGTGTGTGGGAGTATCTATGCATAAGGAAGAACGCTATTGAAAATTGGGTCGCCACGTCAAAATCCAAGATGGCCGCCACCATATATATGTCTGAACCTTGTGAGCTAAATATCTTGAAAAATAAACGAACTACTAACTTCTAATCTGGTGTGTGGATGTATCTACGCATAAGAATGAATGAATGAATGAATGATCGTTTTAAGGCCATTTGTCCCCGCTACAGCGGGGGTTAGCCTTGCGGGCCCCATGACAATCGTGGTTCCCTGTTTTGAGGCAATGTTTTTATGGCCGGATGCCCTTCCTGATGCCAACCCTTGGTCACGCTCTTAGGATGCACAGGGATACAGTGTGCCTATTCTGAATCGGGGTACACACCGTGATCATTCATCCCAGCAAGCTGGTACTCAATTTGCCGACCTCGGAAGGATGACAGGCTGAGTCATCCCCCCTGGCGTTAATTCAGCGATCGACCGGGATTCGAACCCAGGATTCTAGGATCCCAAGCCGGCACCCTAACCGCTAAGCCAACGCCAGGCTATTGGAAGAACGCTCTTGAAAATTGGGTCGCCACGTCAAAATACAAGATGGCCGCCTTGCGTCTTCCACTTTGTCAACTCACATCACTTCACCGACCGGGGACCTAGGCGTAACGCTTGTTTCTATGATTTTCAGATGCACATCCATACATACACATATATGGGGAATTGCCTTATTTGATATAGGAGGATAGGATGATGAAATCTAGGATGAAATCTCGTACACCAACTATTTTTTGTCCATAATCTAGTACGGTCTTTGTAATTAACGTAAAAGTACACAAATATCTTCAAGGGTCTTCATCTTCACATGATTTATGTACAAGCTCCAACACGAGCCTTTGATCAATCTTACCATTAAAATTTTCAATTGGTCACTGGCTTTGACACCAATACAAGTTTTTATTATGGACCCCAGGCATCAAAAAGCCACATATAATTGAACAGACAGTTTAAATTGGAGCACCTCGCCACAATTAGAGCATTTAAACTGCATCAGATGCAGCATTAAATGTGAATTGTTGCTCCAAGTTTTCCGGCTCAATGACAGAGGACACAATTTGCATTTTGCCACCTCCATCCCAACCACGTTTAGAATGCAGTGCGGGCACGGACAACTTGCTTGGATAAATAATAAACATAGGTGCAATACCCCTGGCGCTCACCTGGAAGAATAAACAGTATACTACACTGACTAAAGGTATTTTAAACCAATTTCAATGGTTGCGAGAAGACAGGGCAGCATGTAGAATCATACTAACATAATCATAAGACTTTAATCAAACAAACAAAAAATACAAACAAACAAAAAAAATACCTATTTTGGGGGGGCACCCCACCCCCTCCCTCCCCCAACCCAGTATACCTCCTCAGACCCAAATTTTTCTAATGCCTCGACCAAACATTGGTACATCACGGGTGATGAAGGTTGTGGTGAAGTATCATTGAAATTGCAAATGTAGTTTCTGAGAAGAAAGCAAATACCTATTTTGGGGGGTCAAACCTGGATCCAATTTGACCCCCGGTAGACCCTCTTAGACCCCAATTTTTTGTTAATGCCGTGAACAAACTTTAGTCAAAACACAACAAATATAATTTGTGCCAAATGTGGTGGCAATCCCATCAGCAGTTTCAGAGAAGAAGTTTCAAATGTTTATGGACGAACTGACGAACGGACGACGCGCCATCGCATAAGCTCCCCTGTACTTCGTTCCACGTGAGCTAATAATAATAAATCGAGGTCTGGTCTCCACTGACACCTCGTCGTTTTCCCCATTACTATTTTGAAGTTTTTTTTACACCCACCAAGACCCTCTCCAATGATCTGCAAGTATTTCTCCCCACGTTGAGCTCGATGCATATATTCATTGTAATCCGTTTCCCCTTTGGTCTGCCTTCTATTACTTGGAGCCTTCTATTACTTGGAGCCTTCTATTACTTGGAGCCTTCTATTACTTGGAGCCTTCTATTACTTGGAGCCTTCTATTACTTGGAGCATTCTATTATTTGGAGCCTTCTATTACTTGGAGCATTCTATTATTTGGAGCCTTCTATTACTTGGAGCATTCTATTATTTGGAGCCTTCTATTACTTGGAGCCTTCTATTACTTGGAGCCTTCTATTACTTGGAGCATTCTATTACTTGGAGCCTTCTATTACTTGGAGCCTTCTATTACTTGGAGCCTTCTATTACTTGGAGCATTCTATTACTTGGAGCCTTCTATTACTTGGAGCCTTCTATTACTTGGAGCCTTCTATTACTTGGAGCCTTCTATTACTTGGAGCATTCTATTACTTGGAGCATTCTATTACTTGGAGCCTTCTATTACTTGGAGCCTTCTATTACTTGGAGCATTCTATTATTTGGAGCCTTCTATTACTTGGAGCCTTCTATTACTTGGAGCCTTCTATTACTTGGAGCCTTCTATTATTTGGAGCCTTCTATTACTTGGAGCCTTCTATTATTTGGAGCCTTCTATTATTTAGAGCCTTCTATTAATTGGAGTCTTCTATTATTTGGAGCCTTCTATTACTTGGAGCCTTCTATTATTTGGAGCCTTCTATTACGTGGAGCCTTCTATTACTTGGAGCCTTCTATTACTTGGAGCCTTCTATTACTTGGAGCCTTCTATTACTTGGAGTCTTCTATTATTTGGAGCCTTCTATTACTTGGAGTCTTCTATTATTTGGAGCCTTCTATTACTTGGAGTCTTCTATTACTTGGAGCCTTCTATTACTTGGAGCCTTCTATTACTTGGAGCCTTCTATTATTTGGAGCCTTCTATTATTTGGAGCCTTCTATTATTTGGAGCCTTCTATTATTTGGAGCCTTCTATTATTTGGAGCCTTCTATTACTTGGAGCCTTCTATTACTTGGAGCCTTCTATTACTTGGAGCCTTCTATTATTTGGAGCCTTCTATTATTTGGAGCCTTCTATTAATTACTTGGAGCCTTCTATTATTTTGAGCCTTCTATTACTTGGAGCCTTCTATTACTTGGAGCCTTCTATTATTTGGAGCCTTCTATTACTTGGAGCCTTCTATTACTTGGAGCCTTCTATTATTTGGAGCCTTCTATTACTTGGAGCCTTCTATTACTTGGAGCCTTCTATTACTTGGAGCCTTCTATTATTTGGAGCCTTCTATTACTTGGAGCCTTCTATTACTTGGAGCCTTCTATTACTTGGAGCCTTCTATTATTTGGAGCCTTCTATTACTTGGAGCCTTCTATTACTTGGAGCCTTCTATTACTTGGAGCCTTCTATTATTTGGAGCCTTCTATTAATTACTTGGAGCCTTCTATTATTTTGAGCCTTCTATTACTTGGAGCCTTCTATTACTTGGAGCCTTCTATTACTTGGAGCCTTCTATTATTTGGAGCCTTCTATTATTTGGAACCTTTTATTATTTGGAGCCTTCTATTACTTGGAGCCTTCTATTACTTGGAGCCTTCTATTACTTGGAGCCTTCTATTATTTGGAGCCTTCTATTACTTGGAGCCTTCTATTACTTGGAGCCTTCTATTACTTGGAGCCTTCTATTATTTGGAGCCTTCTATTATTTGGAGCCTTCTATTATTTTGAGCCTTCTATTACTTGCAGCCTTCTATTACTTGGAGCCTTCTATTATTTGGAGCCTTCTATTACTTGGAGCCTTCTATTATTTGGAGCCTTCTATTACTTGGAGCCTTCTATTACTTGGAGCCTTCTATTATTTGGAGCCTTCTATTATTTGGAGCCTTCTATTATTTTGAGCCTTCTATTACTTGCAGCCTTCTATTACTTGGAGCCTTCTATTATTTGGAGCCTTCTATTACTTGGAGCCTTCTATTATTTGGAGCCTTCTATTACTTGGAGCCTTCTATTACTTGGAGCCTTCTATTACTTGGAGCCTTCTATTATTTGGAGCCTTCTATTATTTGGAGCCTTCTATTATTTGGAGCCTTCTATTAATTACTTGGAGCCTTCTATTATTTTGAGCCTTCTATTACTTGGAGCCTTCTATTATTTGGAGCCTTCTATTATTTGGAACCTTCTATTATTTGGAGCCTTCTATTACTTGGAGCCTTCTATTATTTGGAGCCTTCTATTACTTGGAGCCTTCTATTATTTGGAACCTTCTATTATTTGGAACCTTCTATTATTTGGAACCTTCTATTATTTGGAGCCTTCTATTATTTGGAGCCTTCTATTATTTGGAGCCTTCTATTACTTGGAGCCTTCTATTATTTGGAACCTTCTATTATTTGGAGCCTTCTATTACTTGGAGCCTTCTATTACTTGGAGCCTTCTATTATTTGGAATCTTCTATTATTTGGAGCCTTCTATTATTTGGAGCCTTCTATTACTTGGAGCCTTCTATGACTTGGAGCCTTCTATTACTTGGAGCCTTCTATTACTTGGAGCCTTCTATTACTTGGAGCCTTCTATTATTTGGAGCCTTCTATTATTTGTAGCCTTCTATTATTTGGAACCTTCTATTACTTGGAGCCTTCTATTATTTGGAGCCTTCTATTACTTGGAGCATTCTATACTTGGAGCATTCTATTATTTGGAGCCTTCTATTACTTGGAGCCTTCTATTACTTGGAGCCTTCTATTATTTGGAGCCTTCTATTATTTGGAGCCTTCTATTATTTGGAGCCTTCTATTACTTGGAGCCTTCTATTATTTGGAGCCTTCTATTATTTGGAGTCTTCTATTATTTGGAGCCTTCTATTATTTGGAGCCTTCTATTATTTGGAGCATTCTATTATTTGGAGCATTCTATTATTTGGAGCATTCTATTATTTGGAGCCTTCTATTATTTGGAGTCTTCTATTATTTGGAGCCTTCTATTATTTGGAGCCTTCTATTATTTGGAGCATTCTATTATTTGGAGCCTTCTATTATTTGGAGCCTTCTATTACTTGGAGCCTTCTATTATTTGGAGCCTTCTATTATTTGGAGCCTTCTATTATTTGGAGCCTTCTAATATTTGGAGCCTTCTATTATTTGGAGCCTTCTATTATTTGGAGCCTTCCATTATTTGGAGCATTCTATTATTTGGAGCATTCTATTATTTGGAGCCTTCTAATATTTGGAACCTTCTATTACTTGGAGCCTTCTATTATTTGGAGCCTTCTATTACTTGGAGCCTTCCATTATTTGGAACCTTCTATTACTTTGAGCCTTCTATTATTTGGAGCCTTCTATTATTTGGAGCATTCTATTAATTGGAGAGTTCTATTATTTTGAGCCTTCCATTATTTGGAGCCTTCTCCATTATTTGGAGCCTTCTATTACTTGGAGCCTTCTATTACTTGGAGCCTTCTATTACTTGGAGCCTTCTATTACTTGGAGCCTTCTAATTTTTGGAGCCTTCTATTATTTGGAATCTTCTATTATTTGGAGCCTTCTATTACTTGGAGCCTTCTATTACTTGGAGCCTTCTATTACTTGGAGCCTTCTATTATTTGGAACCTTCTATTATTTGGAGCCTTCTATTACTTGGAGCCTTCTATTATTTGGAGCCTTCAATTATTTGGAGCCTTCCATTATTTGGAACCTTCTATTACTTGGAGCCTTCTATTATTTGGAGCCTTCTATTATTTGGAGCATTCTATTATTTGGAGCATTCTATTATTTGGAGCCTTCTATTATTTGGAGCCTTCCATTATTTGGAGCCTTCCATTATTTGGAGCCTTCCATTATTTGGAGCATTCTATTATTTGGAGCCTTCTATTATTTGGAGCCTTCTATTACTTGGAGCCTTCTATTATTTGGAGCCTTCTATTATTTGGAGCATTCTATTATTTGGAGCCTTCTATTATTTGGAGCATTCTATTATTTGGAGCATTCTATTATTTGGAGCATTCTATTACTTGGAGCCTTCTATTATTTGGAGCATTCTATTATTTGGAGCATTCTATTATTTGGAGCATTCTATTATTTGGAGCATTCTATTACTTGGAGCCTTCTATTATTTGGTGCATTCTATTATTTGGAGCCTTCTATTATTTGGAGCATTCTATTATTTGGAGCATTCTATTATTTGGAGCATTCTATTATTTGGAGCATTCTATTACTTGGAGCCTTCTATTATTTGGAGCCTTCTATTATTTGGAGCCTTCTATTATTTGGAGCATTCTATTATTTGGAGCATTCTATTATTTGGAGCATTCTATTACTTGGAGCCTTCTATTATTTGGAGCATTCTATTATTTGGAGCCTTCTATTATTTGGAGCATTCTATTATTTGGAGCCTTCTCCATTATTTGGAGCCTTCTATTATCTGGAACCTTCTATTATTTGGAGCCTTCTATTACTTAGAGCCTTCTATTACTTGGAGCCTTCTATTACTTGGAGCCTTCTCCATTATTTGGAGCCTTCTATTACTTGGAGCCTTCTATTATTTGGAGCCTTCTCCATTATTTGGAACCTTCTATTATTTGGAGCATTCAATTATTTGGAGCCTTCTATTATTTGGAGCCTTCTATTATTTGGAGCCTTCCATTATTTGGAGCCTTCTATTATTTGGAGCATTCTATTATTTGGAGCCTTCTATTATTTGGAGCCTTCTATTATTTGGAGCCTTCTATTATTTGGAGCCTTCTAATATTTGGAGCCTTCTATTATTTGGAACCTTCTAATTATTTGGAGCCTTCTATTATTTGGAGCCTTCTATTATTTGGAGCCTTCTATTATTTGGAGCCTTCTATTATTTGGAGCCTTCTATTATTTGGAACCTTCTAATTATTTGGAGCCTTCTATTATTTGGAACCTTCTATTATTTGGAGCCTTCTATTATTTGGAGCCTTCTATTATTTGGAGCCTTCTATTATTTGGAGCCTTCTATTATTTGGAACCTTCTATTATTTGGAACCTTCTATTATTTGGAACCTTGTATTATTTGGAACCTTCTATAATTTGGAACCTTCTAATTATTTGGAGCCTTCTATTATTTGGAGCCTTCTATTATTTGGAGCCTTCTATTATTTGGAGCCTTTTATTATTTGGAGCCTTCTATTATTTGGAGCCTTCTATTATTTGGAGCCTTCTATTATTTGGAACCTTCTATTATTTGGAACCTTCTATTATTTGGAACCTTCTATTATTTGGAACCTTCTATTATTTGGAGCCTTCTATTATTTGGAACCTTCTATTATTTGGAGCCTTCTATTATTTGGAACCTTCTAATATTTGGAACCTTCTATTATTTGGAACCTTCTATTATTTGGAACCTTCTAATTATTTGGAGCCTTCAATTATTTGGAGCCTTCTATTATTTGGAGCCTTCTATTATTTGGAGCCTTTTATTATTTGGAGCCTTCTATTATTTGGAACCTTCTAATATTTGGAACCTTCTATTATTTGGAACCTTCTATTATTTGGAACCTTCTATTATTTGGAGCCTTCTATTATTTGGAGCCTTCTATTATTTGGAGCCTTCTATTATTTGGAGCCTTCTATTATTTGGAGCCTTCTATTATTTGGAGCCTTCTATTATTTGGAGCCTTCTATTATTTGGAGCCTTCTATTATTTGGAGCCTTCTATTATTTGGAGACTTCTATTATTTGGAGCCTTCTATTATTTGGAGCCTTCTATTATTTGGAGCCTTCTATTACTTGGAGCCTTCTATTATTTGGAGCCTTCTATTATTTGGAGCCTTCTATTACTTGGAGCCTTCTATTACTTGGAGCCTTCTATTATTTGGAGCCTTCTATTATTTGGAGCCTTCTATTATTTGGAGCCTTCTATTACTTGGAGCCTTCTATTACTTGGAGCCTTCTATTATTTGGAGCCTTCTATTATTTGGAGCCTTCTATTATTTTGAGCCTTCTATTATTTGGAGCCTTCTGTTATTTGGAGCCTTCTGTTATTTGGAGCCTTCTAATATTTGGAGCCTTCTATTATTTGGAGCCTTCTATTATTTGGAGCCTTCTATTATTTGGAGCCTTCTATTACTTGGAGCCTTCTATTATTTGGAGCCTTCTATTATTTGGAGCCTTCTATTACTTGGAGCCTTCTATTACTTGGAGCCTTCTATTACTTGGAGCCTTCTATTATTTGGAGCCTTCTATTACTTGGAGCCTTCTATTATTTGGAGCCTTCTATTATTTGGAGCCTTCTATTATTTGGAGCCTTCTATTATTTGGAGCCTTCTAATATTTGGAGCCTTCTATTATTTGGAGCCTTCTAATATTTGAAGCCTTCTATTATTTGGAGCCTTCTAATATTTTGAGCCTTCTAATATTTTGAGCCTTCTTTTATTTGGAGCCTTCTATTATTTGGAGCCTTCTATTATTTGGAGCATTCTAATTTTTGGAGCCTTCTTTTATTTGGAGCCTTCTATTATTTGGAGCCTTCTAATATTTTGAGCCTTCTATTACTTGGAGCCTTCTAATATTTGGAGCCTTCTAATATTTGGAGCCTTCTATTACTTGGAGCCTTCTATTATTTGGAGCCTTCTAATATTTGGAGCCTTCTATTACTTAGAGCCTTCTATTATTTGGAGCCTTCTATTAATTACTTAGAGCCTTCTATTATTTGGAGCCTTCTATTACTTAGAGCCTTCTAATATTTGGAGCCTTCTATTATTTGGAGCCTTCTATTACTTTGAGCCTTCTAATATTTGGAGCCTTCTATTATTTGGAGCCTTCTGTTATTTGGAGCCTTCTGTTATTTGGAGCCTTCTGTTATTTGGAGCCTTCTGTTATTTGGAGCCTTCTATTATTTGGAGCCTTCTATTATTTGGAGCCTTATGTTATTTGGAGCCTTCTGTTATTTGGAGCCTTCTGTTATTTGGAGCCTTCTAATATTTGGAGCCTTCTATTATTTGGAGCCTTCTATTATTTGGAGCCTTCTGTTATTTTGAGCCTTCTGTTATTTGGAGCCTTCTGTTATTTGGAGCCTTCTGTTATTTGGAGCCTTCTATTATTTGGAGCCTTCTATTTTTTGGAGCCTTCTAATATTTGGAGCCTTCTATTATTTTGAGCCTTCTATTATTTGGAGCCTTCTATTATTTGGAGCCTTCTATTATTTGGAGCCTTCTATTATTTGGAGCCTTCTATTACTTGGAGCCTTCTATTATTTGGAGCCTTCTATCATTTGGAGCCTTCTAATATTTGGAGCCTTCTATTATTTAGAGCCTTCTATTATTTGGAGCCTTCTATTATTTGGAGCCTTCTATTATTTGGAGCCTTCTATTATTTGGAGCCTTCTATTACTTGGAGCCTTCTATTACTTGGAGCCTTCTATTATTTGGAGCCTTCTATTATTTGGAGCCTTCTATTATTTGGAACCTTCTAATATTTGGAACCTTCTAATATTTGGAACCTTCTAATATTTGGAGCCTTCTATTATTTGGATCCTTCTTTTATTTGGAGCCTTCTATTATTTTGAGCCTTCTGTTATTTGGAGCCTTCTATTATTTGGAACCTTCTAATATTTGGAACCTTCTAATATTTGGAGCCTTCTATTATTTGGATCCTTCTTTTATTTGGAGCCTTCTATTATTTTGAGCCTTCTGTTATTTGGAGCCTTCTGTTATTTTGAGCCTTCTGTTATTTGGAGCCTGCTGTTATTTGGAGCCTTCTGTTATTTGGAGCCTTCTATTATTTGGAGCCTTCTATTTTTTGGAGCCTTCTAATATTTGGAGCCTTCTATTATTTTGAGCCTTCTATTATTTGGAGCCTTCTATTATTTGGAGCCTTATATTATTTGGAGCCTTCTATTACTTGGAGCCTTCTATTATTTGGAGCCTTCTATCATTTGGAGCCTTCTAATATTTGGAGCCTTCTATTATTTAGAGCCTTCTATTATTTGGAGCCTTCTATTATTTGGAGCCTTCTATTATTTGGAGCCTTCTATTATTTGGAGCCTTCTATTATTTGGAGCCTTCTATTACTTGGAGCCTTCTATTATTTGGAGCCTTCTATTATTTGGAGCCTTCTATTATTTGGAACCTTCTAATATTTGGAACCTTCTAATATTTGGAGCCTTCTATTATTTGGATCCTTCTTTTATTTGGAGCCTTCTATTATTTTGAGCCTTCTATTATTTGGATCCTTATTTTATTTGGAGCCTTCTATTATTTGGAGCCTTCTATTATTTGGAACCTTCTAATATTTGGAGCCTTCTATTATTTGGAACCTTCTATTATTTGGAGCCTTCTGTTATTTGGATCCTTTTTATTTGGAGCCTTCTATTATTTGGAGCCTTCTGTTATTTGGAACCTTCTAATATTTGGAGCCTTCTATTATTTGGAACCTTCTATTATTTGGAGCCTTCTATTATTTGGAGCCTTCTATTATTTGGAGCCTTCTGTTATTTGGAACCTTCTAATATTTGGAGCCTTCTATTATTTGGAACCTTCTATTATTTGGAGCCTTCTGTTATTTGGATCCTTTTTATTTGGAGCCTTCTATTATTTGGAGCCTTCTGTTATTTGGAACCTTCTAATATTTGGAGCCTTCTATTATTTGGAGCCTTCTATTATTTGGAGCCTTCTATTATTCGGAGCCTGGTGTTGACTTCGCGGTTAGGGTGCCGGCTTGGGATCCTAGGATCCTGGGTTCGAATCCCGGTCGATCGCTAAATTAACACCAGGGTGGTTGACTCAGCCTGTCATCCTTCCGAGGTCGGCAAATTGAGTACCAGTTTGCTGGGATGAATGATCCCGGTGTGTACCCCGATTTAGAATAGGTACATCGTATCCCTGCGCATCGTTAGAGCGTGACCAAGGGATGGCGTCTTGGCGTCAGGAAGGGCATCCGGCCATAAAAACATTGCCTCGAACAGGGAACCATGATTGTCATGGGGCCCGCAAGGCTATCGGCCGTTAACCCTTCATCGGGGAAAATGGCCTTAAAACGATCATTCATTCATTTATACTATTCATTCATTTATTCATTCTATTATTTGGAACCTTCTATTATTTGGAGCCTTCTATTATTTTGATCCATTAACCTCAATGATTGGGTATTAAAAAAAACAAATTCTGTGATCTCGAATCATGATCATGTACTCAGATGGGAATGCGAAACAGATCAGAACATGTTCTCAATCTCATCAAAAATGAGAAACATCTTTAATTCATAGAAGAATCATCATGATGGAATTGAGAATGTCTTTTTCAAAGTCACAAAACTCTCGGTCCATCAAAATAATAATTAAAATATTTCACTTTGAATAAACAGAGAACTACATGCAATGTAAGTCATTTGCCCCGACAGCATTTCGATGGTTAATTTTCACAACAAATCGACCATGCAAGTTTAAAGAGATATGCTCATAATGCACCATGAACATGTTCATCATGGGTTCACGATACGATGTGATAGGTTAGAATCCAAGTCTGGTACCTTTCCCACTCTGATGCTGTGGTGAAGTCTGAGATCTCAAAAACTTCTGATTCGGTCTGTCGGTGAGAATCAGGCAAGAAGACAATAACTCAGCTTGCACACTAGTTTTATACAAATCGAGGGGAAACATGCAGTGGCTTGAAAATAAATGTACCATCAAATACATCGTTCATAGATTCATGCTGTTTGACGTGTTTAGTACTCATGGTGTGGGGAAGCCAGGTTCACATGCAATATATGATACGAGTTTGGCCTTTGTTTACTTGGCTATTCAGGCAAAAGTACACTGATCACAACTAATGTCTTCCTGTATGTGGTTTAGGTAAAAAGCCATGTGATTTTTAGGTTTCTCCAGGAGCCTTACGCCAATGCCAAAAGATTAGGTTTTAAAGCACACGCGCACACACACACAACGTGCCCTCATTGCAACACACACACACACACACACAGTGCCCTCATTGCAACACACACACACACACACACACACACACACACACACACACACACACACACACACACACACACACACACACACTGCCCTCATTGCAACACACACACACACACACACACACACACACACACACACACACACACACACACACACTGCCCTCATTGCAACACACACCCCGTGCCCTCATTGCAAAACACACACACACAATGTGCCCTCATTGCAACACACACACACACACACTGTGCCCTCATTGCAACACACACACACAAATTTGCCCTCATTGCAACACACACACACAACGTGCCCTCATTGCAACACACACACACAATGTGCCCTGATTGCAACACACACACACACAATGTCCCCTTATTGCAACACACACACACACAACGTGCCCTCATTGCAACACACACACACACAATGTGCCCTCATTGCAACACACACACACACACAATGTCCCCTCATTGCAACACACACACACACACACACACACACACACACACACACACACACACACACACACACACACACACACACACACAATAAACATCATTGAACTTTTTTTGAATTTGACACATGACTTGCTCCATCGTTGTTGCATTTTGCCACAAATGTATCTACCATATCCAGTTGTCATCTGCTGGTACAAACATTAAATGATTAAAAACATTAAACGGTCAATCGCTCCCACTGTACCGGTACGTACTGAGGAATCTCCACAACTCATAACTGTGCTTGAGTGTAATCGGAGTTTATACTGCGACACTAAAACACAAATTCAGAGATGCAAAGTGCAGACGATCAAAGACTGCTTGCTGTGCAATGTGTGCTGTCCTATCAATATCATGCTGTACGATCGTGCTGTGGTGTGCTGTGCCGTGCTGTACCACACCTCACTCTCCCCAGCCATGACAGCTGGTCGCTTCAAGGCTCAAGCAGAATGGGCGCCTCCTATTGGCCAATTAACGCCGGGAGAAAACTAATGAAAACACACAGTAACGTCGATTGTGATTTGCTGCTTCGCTTTGTTGGAAGAACATTATTCTTTTAAATTTATTTATGTTATTTTTTATTGTGCATCGGTTTAAAGTGCATTAAAAAGCTATTTTTAATCAGTGATAAAAACGCGAATCATTATCGATAGCCTGCGGCACATTTGACCGCCATGGACATCTTGTATTGTACCAACGGAGAAGAACTGTTAAGAGCAGAAAAAATGAGAAAAGTGATTAAATGATATCTAAGAACGTAAGGAAAACATACAGGCAAAGGGGACAACTAAAAGCACACACACACGCGCACAAAGACTCAAAACACCCCGAAGACCCAAAAGACCACGAAGACTCAAAAAGACCCTGAAGACCCAAATGGCCCCGAAGACCCAAAACACCCCTAAGACCCAAAACAGCCCCGAAAACCCAAAACACCCCTCAGACTCAAAACACCCCAAAGACCCAAAACACCCCTAAGACCTAAAACACCCCTAAGACCTAAAACACCCCAAAGATCCAAAACACCCCTAAGAACCAAAACACCCTGAAGACCCCAAAGACCCTTTAGACCCAAAAGACCCTTAAATACCCCGAAGAACCAAAATACCCGAAAGATCCTTAAAGACCCAGAGGAAACAAAAGACCCTTAAGACACAAAAGCCCCTGAAGGCACCGAAGACCGAAAAGACCCCAATCACCCAAAAGACCCAAAATACCCTTGAAGGCCTAGAGGATCCAAAAGACCCTGAAGACCCAAATGGCCCTGAAGATCCAAAACACCATGAAGACTCAATTACCCAAAAGACACCGAAATGGTCAAAGATGCCTATCCCTCTGAAACGACGTGTGGTAAGTCACGCTAGTCTAATCAATTCGTAATTATCACACATCCAACCTGTCCACCAAATTTTGTCTGAATCCGTCCACATCTTTTTGAGATATCCTGTCCTGAGATAAAGGATAAACAGACAGAGGTGAAAACATAACCTCCGGCCACCTTTTGTGGCGGAGGTAATGAAGAACTAGCTAAGGCTTGAACAGATAGATGGCTTGTGACAGATGGTGTGCGTTGGCTAAATGTAGAACGATTGATGACGTTACCAGGATGTTGATTAAGGTAGCTCCCGGAACTGTCATGGGAAACAAGGAGAAGCTGACGTTTCAGGTGTTAACCCTTCATCTTGCTCCGATGAAGAGCCAACGACTGAAACGTCAGCCGTGCTTCCCATGGTGGTTCGCATATTTCCATCAACATCTTCCTTTAAATCATCAATGAAAACAAAATACACAGATTTAAATTATCTATAGGATTGATTGTATGTTGGAGTAACAGTCATTAATGGCACATGGCGTCACACACATTGCAGCACCAAAGCAGCACAGCAGGATTCCTCCAGGCAATAGTTCCAGGTGATTGCATCTGAAAACAAGTGCAAAGTAGTTGGAAACATGCCACCTGCTTCCAGAAATACGAGAAGGATTGGTTTACTCGAGGGAATAACGAAAGTAAGGGTCTGCCAAGCATGCTGACATGTATACGAGCTAAAGAACCAGTTCACCGTGAATTGGTGCTGCACCTGCACCGTAGGTGCAAATAAAGAGGGACACCGCTCAAGCGCCATCCCAGAGCAGCTGATTGTTTTCTGGCTGGAAATGGAGAAGCAGGAAAAAAATGCCGATACCTATATCATTGCCTTCCAGATTCAGAGGCAATAACAATCGATGATACCTATAGCCCAACCTGCACTGCCATACTTTCTAAGCATGAGGTGAAAATGCATGCAGGCGTTTGGACTTGTCTATTTATTGCATACTCACTGGGGTAAAGTTGTGGGGATAGATTGAAATAATTTAAATTGAGAAAGGGAAGAGGAGTTAAGGCAAGCTTGGAAGAGGAAAACAATGCAAATGGGAATGCAATTGGAACATATTGAGAGTATGGGGTGGGTGTCGTGTGGGAAAGTGACAAAAACTCCGCCATCCGTATTTGCATAAGTAATAAATAGCGCCTTACAATTATTCTTCATGCTGATGAGTACAATGGCCATCATGCTGGAGAGAGAGGGACACCATCGAATAGTGCACCAACAGAAACCATCAAGCTATTTTTGTTGTTCGCTGTATATAAACATAATAGTCCTTGAGCCAGACCAAAAGTAATGCTCCGGCGGGGGGAGTAATTCTCATTATGATTTTCCATTAGACCAATGTCTCAAGTGTCAGAAAAGGTGTGATGGACATCTGAGAACGGTAGCTTAGTGCCCGGATGGACGCCATCTTTGAAACCACCCAGCTCGAAAATGCCCATTTGGTGGGGTACATTGTTGCACGTGTATCTGGACTTCTATACTAGCTATCGATGTGCGGTTGACGACTAAATATACGTCCGATGTGTACCGTCTAAATAAAAAATAATATGAAGCATTTTGTTTTAGATTAATTATTATAAAAATCAATTATCGAAAAAAAATCATATATTTTTCAATATTTTATTATTAGACTTGTACTTTTTTTAGTGAAACAACACTGGTATGATTTTCCAAATTATGCATTGTGCTACACCGTTTATCTGTCTATAAAAATAACTCAAAAACTAAAACATATCATCCACCACGAGTTTACAACAAATAAATGTAAAGAGGCATAAAATGACTTAGGCCGCCGCTGGCATTATCTATTCTGACGATAACGCAAGTTAGGAATGTCGTACGGAGAGGATTTTAACACCATACGATATCTAATAAGCAGGCGGAAATTGTTACATAGGAAATCTGCACTTTGGTGGCCATCTTGGATTTCAAAATGGCCGCCAATTATATTAATTATTCATTACTAGAGTTTGGAAAGACGTATGGAGCTGATTTTAACACCATACGATGTATATTCCTAATAAGCAAGCGGAGGTATCATTGAACATGTCATGTTTTAGTCAAATAACACCGGTATGATCTTCCAAATTATACATTTTGCTAAACCGTTTATCTGTCTATAAAGATTTTCAGGCAATTTGGCCTGCATTATAATAGAGAACAACATATGCTATACAATATACAGTGCACACAAAGTTAATCATCAGAGTCGCCATCAGAGTCATTGGCATCCTGAGCCACGATAGCATCATCCTGCACCATGTTGGAGCATCCCTGCAGCTTACACACAACAGTGCACTTCAACCCATTCAGTATGCAGGAGCAATCTGACGGTCGACACGTCCTTCTGCATGTGCATGAGATGAGATTCAAGACGACATCTGGAGCTGGTAGACCCGCCATCCATCGGATTGTGAGCGAACCGCCATCATCGAGTTCCCAACCATGTCCTGCTGATGGTGTTGGGACGTCTGGTAGGTTTTCAAGGCTGCGTCGCCAGATAGCCGCCTGATAGTTGGCCCTAAGCGTATGCTGCATCAAGGAGTCTTCACAAGGCGGCAATTGTCCAGATTCGATCTGGCCCTTCTTTGCACAGAACATGTGATAACGGAGCGAATTAACACCGACGACCTTCGTGTTCTTGGCGTACAGCTGACACGTGAAGGCCTGAATGCTATTGAAGACGTCTGTTGGTACATTCCACGAAGATCCCAGATCTGTGAATGCTTGAAGATACAGCTCATTCGCTTGCACAAGCTTCAAAGCCTTTATCTTTCCTTGGCTAGCCAGAGCACTCACAGTGTCACACCCGCTCCATGCATGAAGCCCTGGCAATGCACTGCAAACTCCAGACCCCAATACCGCAGCCAACTTTCCAACGTCGATCATTCTGACTCGAACCTTTGTTCCTCGTCTGATGAAGAGCTGACTATCGGTGGTTCTGCTGAGATGAAGACTGATGATCAGAACGTCGGTGTCATCTGCCACTAAGATGATCGTCTTGTAGTGGGTAGCGGCGTGCTTTGCGTGGAGAAACATAAGCGTGTCTGCTTCCTCGTGGCTACATTCGAGTGCTTGCACCAACTTCCACCTATCGCGGGTCAGTACCAGACATTTTTCACCACAGGTGACATACAGTGTTCTGTTGCCTAGCTTTTCGCGATTTGTTTCATGTTTCCACGACTCCGCCAGAAACACAACCTGTTTCTCCTTTGTCTGGCTGCAAGCAAGGAGACGCCGCCAGTTCATGATTTTGTGTGCGGGTCTGATCTCGCTGAAACTGATGCCTTCATTTGAACCGCGGTTCACATGCTCAGCTGCTTTGATGGATTCTTCTGTGTATGTGTCAAAGACAACATCGATGCGCTCACTGCCTTGACCAGCGTGAAGCGCTGCAGCAAGGATGCGGTCAGATAGTTCTTCGAACGTGTCGTTCTCGCCATGCATCTTTTGTATGAGAGCCATCGCATCAATTATTGTTGCACTTCGCTTGTCAACGTTCTCGGCTGGTTCCACAAGACCTTCCATGTGTTTCGCAAGTGCAGCTTTGTTCGTTTTTTTCATTGACCCATCAACGTTTGCCAAAGACCATGGTAACGGCCCTAGTGGGTGACAAAGGACAAGTTGCATGTCGAGGTTCCTTGTCTTGGCGATGAGTATCATGGTGGCAAACAGTTGTCTGTCAGCTCTCAGGACGATCTCCTTGTTTGTGCCCTTCACAACTTTCTGCTTGATCTTACCAAAGGTCTTCAAGTTTAGCTTGTTCAATGTGTCATGAAAGCCTGTTCCCTCTTCAAGACGTTTCTGGAAGCTTTGATACGCCGCTTCCCCCTTTTGCAGGGTGTTGAGTAGGTCATTAGAAACGTCCTCCCTCGCAGCCGCTCCGGTAGATATACTGAGAAGACATGACGGATCATCGGCGAATGGATTGGTTCAGTCATTTTCCAGTAGATCACAGATAGCTGTGACGCCAGACTCATCACGTTTGATGCGAGAAGTAGACAAGTCAGGGTGCTTGGCGTGAGATGTGTCGCTGCCATTCACAAGGATAGTTTCTCGTAGTTGCCTCAGTGCAGTAGCCCGATTTTCTGCAGTTAGATAGTATCGTGACACAGCCCCTTGTCGAAGACTAAAACCTCGTGTTCCTCCAGCTGTTTGCGTATCTTTGTTTACTGTTTCTTCTGTTGTCTGATAAACAGCGATTCTGGCAAATGGATTCCCTGGTCTAAGCTGTACAGAGAAGTAGCCTTGATTGAAATGCCTGTACAACTCGGGGCATGTTTCGTGGAGTTGCGTCATCTGTGCATAGTACACTGGTAGATATCTAGCATAGTTCACCTTGTTCATTGCGAAACACCAAGGGATCACTCTTCTGACACAAGCCAAGTGAAGCATCCAGTCGCCTTCTCTATCCGCACGAATCAACCCCAGCAGGGTCTCTACCATATCAATATACATCATCCAGAAGCGAGCCAGGTCTCCATGTTTGGTTCGCAGAAAATGTAGGTATTTCGCGAACATGTCAAAGCTCTGTACACATGAATCATCATCGAGAGCAGCAGCGAGAGTCTCGTGGCAAACATCCTCCTTGATGCTGCGAATTTTGAGGTCAGTGCTTCGAATCTGGGGTTCCTTGTCAGGATGATTGCTTTCTATCCACACCTGGAAGCCCTTCCAAATCATGCGCATTAGTGCCTCGTACATCAACTTGTGGAGTCGCACAGCACGGTTGTATTGTTTGCCTTCCAGAACCCTGTTGATGGAACCTTCAGCGATTACTCCTGACTCAACAGCTACATCCCGAAGGCCTGCATCTCCAAACATTTTCCCAATGCTCGACATGAAGTTACAGATGGTATGGAAGTTCCCCATCATGAGCACGATTCTTCCATATCGATCGACATCTTTCCATGCTATTTCGGTCGCCTTAGCAAATAGTGCCTGGTCTAGCACCACCGGTATACGCTCAAGCTGAAGTGATGACATGATGTTCAGAGCTTCTCTGAGGATTTCTTGCACTGTTGCCATATCTGTGGCAGGCGCGTTTATAGTCGGCAGGTAGCCAACTACATCTTCCGTCACCTGAACACGATCTCTAGTCATGATGTTGAAACCAGTCCACGAACTGATTGTCTGGTCGCATGGTTCCAGCATGCGAGTCATAATCCATACGTGATTTCGGCGCTGCGCAAGGGATGTTGCGCCTGCAAGAGTGTCAGAAAGATCTGCAGGCTTGATTGCAGGTGGGCCCTCTCGTTTCCCACCGCTGTATATTGGAACTAAATCGCTGGATGACGGGATAGATCGCTTCTTATCTGCTTTGGATACTGCCGATGGAGGTTGGGGCGGCAAACACGACTGCGACTTCGGTTGGACGATGATACCGTTGACGCGATGCGATGTTCCGCCACCACTCAGCGATTCCTCTAGCCTGTCGATGTTATCGAATGCTAATACAGTCGGGACCGAAGGGTGCACATGTGACGGAAGTGGTACTGTATCTTTCTCCACACTTGCTAATTTGTCTATGCATAGCGCTGTCTCGATTTCTTCCAGAACTGTGTACGAACATCCGTGCCCGAGTCGATTCAATATTCTGATGACCTCTGTATTACCGGTGAGCGTTTTCATGACCCACGGAAGTAGGACATGCTTCGATGTGCTGATGGTACCCCGGTGTACAGCATTGATGATATCTTGAGCCATCGACCATACCAGTGTGTCGGCACGCGCAGAGCTACCCCCACTCCCGCAAATCAAAGTATGCAGAAATACACGAAGAGAATCTGGTATCTTCACGTAATCTGAAGTGAGTTCTGCTGGCTGAGGCGGCCAACGTTCATTGTAATGAGCATCTTTGATCTGGTGTCGCAGTGAAGTAGCTGCACGCACAATGTTACTTTCACCGTCCGTTCGTTCAAATGCTTTCACTTCTGCTTTCAGGTTTACGCACTCTGCAGCAATCTCTCGCTTTGTCAGATTATCGGGCATCAAGTATACACGGTGTTTCACATTGAAGAAGATGAGCGATTCTCCAAACTCTCTTTGTAATGTGCGCTGCAGATTCTTCTTGATGGAGTCACGAACATCAACTGAAAATGTATCTGAAGACAGGATATCTGTTGCAACATCAACTATTGGAACAATCCTCGGGTTCAAGAACAAGTCAGTGCGAATGAAATTGAATATACATCGTATCATTTCTTTTTTCTCGATATTATCTTCAATGTCAGTTTCTACTTGAGGTTTTTGGGGCCGTGTGTAGTTTCTATAGCAGGAGAAGTGGTAGTGAGCCTCAGCTGCAACCATATCTCGTGTAGTCAATGCCAAAACTCTCTCATCATTGCGAGCTGTCGCAGCATCTCTTATTGTCTTATCTGCTCGAAGTTCAACAGCCAAGACAACTGTTTCACGGGTATGACTGCCTTTTATGAATTTTGAAGCACGCTGGCAAAAAATGCATTTATCATCGTAGACCGTTGAAGTTGATCCTGTCTCTTCCCGTGATGATCGCCGTCGCACCGCATCGCCAGTATCAACTGAAGAACTTCTAGCTGCATTGGTCAAAGTAGCTAGGTGGTTTTTGTGAGTGAAGTCTGATCTACAAGCCCTATGGTATAATATTGGAATATTAGGAAGTTCAACTGCGCCTTCTTGGACTAGCTTTAGAATTGGATAAAAGTTTCTAACTGCGGCTGCGTCACACAATGTCTTCCAAGAACTGTTGCCCGCTGCCTTGCTTAGTTCAGAGAGTGGCGACTTCTTGCTGCACAGGATGCACGTTCCGGACTCAGGTTCAATCTTCGCCCGTTTCGCCTCGACACCGGCCATCTCAGCTGAAAGAACAAAAAGACTGACGTTAGATTACTCCGATATCCGAAAAGCTCGCCAGCTTACATAGACATACTCATCCAAGTCAGTGAACATGTTAGATGGCGCCACAATACAACTCTATAATAGAGTTGTATGTGGCGCCATCTAACATGTTCACTTTTAGTTCTTAAGCCACCCACCCCCCCCCCCCCCCCCCCCTCAGAAGTTAATCAGGTCACCGCAACAAATCTCAGACTGAGATATAGAATATAGAATATAGATATAGAATAGACTGACGTCACTTTCGGCATTGGGTTCTGTGGGTTGATTATCGGCGGGAAATTCCAACTGACATAGTTTCGGTTTGTGGAAAGTGCATGCCTTTTCATATATTTTTTGTGTACACTCGTGGTGGATGATATGTTTTAGTTTTTGAGTTATTTTTATAGACAGATAAACGGTGTAGCACAATGCATAATTTGGAAAATCATACCAGTGTTGTTTCACTAAAAAAAAGTACAAGTCTAATAATAAAATATTGAAAAATATATGATTTTTTTTCGATAATTGATTTTTATAATAATTAATCTAAAACAAAATGCTTCATATTATTTTTTATTTAGACGGTACACATCGGACGTATATTTAGTCGTCAACCGCACATCGATAGCTAGTATAGAAGTCCAGATACACGTGCAACAATGTACCCCACCAAATGGGCATTTTCGAGCTGGGTGGTTTCAAAGATGGCGTCCATCCGGGCACTAAGCTACCGTTCTCAGATGTCCATCACACCTTTTCTGACACTTGAGACATTGGTCTAATGGAAAATCATAATGAGAATTACTCCCCCCCCGGAGCATCCACTTCAAAAAATGGCCGGTTGGCTCAAGGACTATAAGGGCAATACCTCTGGCGCTCACCTGGTAGAATAAACCGTACACTACACCGAATAAGAGTATTGCAAACCAATTTCAATGGTTGCTTGAAGACAGGGCAGCATGTAGAATCTTAATATAATTCACCAAATGTCCGTCCGTCTGTCTGTCCGTCCTTCCGTTCGAAGGTACCGCAAAAACGGCTAAACCGATCGCAACAATATTTTGGGTAGGTAATCCTGGGATCTCCTGGAGTAAAATAGGGTATTAAAGCGCGATGCTGCGCATGCTAATGTTTTCGCAAGGAGCACGCGGACAACGCGGTTCATAAAACAGTCTTTATTCAAAGTACTCAAACTGCAGCACTAAGCTGCTCAGGGCTGCGCGCCCCGTGTATATCGTGAGGCCACGCCTCTCTCCCTGGCGTGGCCCATCCCCACTTGGTGTGCGGGGTGATGTCACCACGTCAGTGCTTTCGTGTCCGCCACACGCGCCCCCCCCAGAATCCCCGCGCACCTGAAGGGTCAGTTTGCGGGGCAAACGGATGACCCGGCCGAAGCGCCCCCTGGCGACTGGCGGCGTCTGGGATGCAGGGATGCCATCTGGGATGCCTCTGGCTGCAGGACCGGGGGGTGGCGTGGCGGCGGGGCTGGGCGGTGCCGGGGGTCCGCCCGCAGGGGGGCGGACCCGACGCGGGGGTCGGGCCACTGGCGGTGGATGGTCCACGTCGAGGTGGGCCGGCTTGAGGCGGTCTACAGAAACGCGGTCAGGAGTACCGCCGATGTCCAGGGTGAAGTGCTTCGCCCCGGTCTCCAGCACGCGGAAAGGCCCGTCGTACGGGGGCCGCAGTGGTGTCCGGTGGGCATCGTGGCGGACAAAGACGTACTCCGCCGTGCGAAGCTCCGGGACGACGTGCGTCGGTGGGTGCCCGTGGCATGCCGTTGGCACCGGGGCGAACCTCTGGGCGGTCTCTTGCAGAGCGGAGCGCTGCTGTGCCGCGGACCATGGTGCCGTGGAGTCGGGGAGGAACTCGCCCGGCACCCGCAGCGGTTGCCCGAAGACCAACTCCGCCGCGGATGCACGCAGGTCCTCCTTGGGCGCCGTCTGGAGGCCCAGCAGGACCCAGGGGAGCCTGTCGACCCAGCCGCCGTCGCGGAGGGTGGCCCGGAGCGCGGCCTTCAATGAGCGGTGAAATCGCTCACACAGGCCGTTAGCCTGGGGGTGGTAGGCCGTGGTTCGGTGCAGCCGGACCCCGAGCCCCTGCGCGACCGCCCCCCAGAGCTCCGAGGTGAACTGGGGGCCGCGGTCGGACGAGATGTCTGAGGGGGCGCCGAACCGGGCGACCCAGGTGGCGATGAAAGCCTGCGTGACATCCGCCGCCGTCGTCGAAGCCAAGGGCACGGCCTCCGGCCACCGGGTGGTGCGGTCCACCATGGTGAGGACGTGGGTTAAACCCCGCGAGGGGGGCAGAGGTCCCACCAGGTCCACGTGGACGTGGTCAAACCGGCGTTCCGGCACCGTGAACGGGGCCAACGGGGCCTGGGTGTGCCGGTGCACCTTGGCGCGCTGGCACGCGAGGCACGTCCTGGCCCAGCCGCGGACGGCCTTCCGGAGGCCATGCCAGACGAACTTGTCGGCGATCAACCTTTGGGAGGCCCTCGCGCCCGGGTGGGACAGGCCGTGGATGGCGTCAAACACCTGGCGCTGCCAGCCCGCGGGCGCGATGGGGCGAGGACGCCCGAGGGAGACGTCGCACAAGAGGGCCGCGCCTGCGCCGTCGAACGGCACCTCGGTGACACGGAGGCCTGTGACGGCGGTCCGCAAGGCCTGGACGTCGGGGTCAGCGGCCTGGTCCGCTGCCATCCGGGCATAGTCGATGCCGAGGTGGACTGCGTGGGCGACGGCCCGGGAAAGGCAATCCGCCACCGGGTTGTCCTTCTCCGTGACGTGCCGGATGTCCGTCGTGTACTCGGACACGGCCGAGAGGTGACGCTGCTGCCGGGCCGACCACGGCTCGGTGACCTTGCCCATCGCGAAGATCAGCGGCTTGTGGTCGACGAAGGCCGTGAACGCACGGCCCTCGAGCAGATGGCGGAAGTGCCTGACCGCCAAGTGAAGCCCGAGCAACTCGCGGTCGAAGGTACTGTAACGGCGTTCGGGTGGGCGAAGCTGCCGGCTAAAGAATGCCAGCGGTTGCCAAGCTCCACGCACCCATTGCTCGTGCACCGCGCCCACCGCGTAGTCCGAGGCGTCGGTGGTGAGGGCGATCGGTGCATCGGGCGCCGGGTGCGCGAGCATGGTGGCGTTAGCCAAGGCGAGCTTCGCGCCCGTGAACGCCGTGTCCATCTGCTCGGTCCAGGTAACGTCGCCTTTGCCCGGCTTACCTCGGAGAGCTTCGTGCAGGGGGCGCAGGAGCTGGGCGATACGGGGCAGGAACCGATGGTAAAAGTTCACCATGCCCAGGAACTCCTGCAGCCCTCTGATCGTGCGGGGGCGCGGAAACCCCTTCACCGCCTCCACCTTGGCCGGCAGGGGGACGGCTCCGTGCCTGGTGACACGGTGCCCCAGAAAATCGATTATGGCGGCGCCAAACTGGCACTTTGCGGGGTTCACAATCAGGCCATGCTGGCCCAGGCATTCGAAGAGCGTGCGGAGGTGGCGTAGGTGCTCTTCGCGGGACGCGCTGGCGACGAGGATATCGTCCAGGTAGACGTAGACAAAATCCAAGTCGCGCAGGACGCTGTCCATCAGTCGCTGGAACGCCTGAGCCGCATTCTTCAGACCGAAGGGCATCCGCAGGAACTCGAAGAGTCCGAATGGCGTGATGACCGCCGTCTTCGGGACGTCCTCCGGCCTGACGGGGACCTGATGGTAGCCGCGTATGAGGTCCACCTTCGAGAAGAAGGACATGCCCGCCAAACGGGCGGAAAAGTCCTGAATGAGGGGGACGGGGTAGCGGTCGGGAGTCGTGGCGTCATTGAGACGGCGATAGTCCCCGCACGGTCGCCATCCCCCGCCGGGCTTCGGCACGATGTGCAGCGGCGACGCCCAAGCGCTCTCTGAGCGCCGAACGATGCCGAGTCGCTCCAGGGTCGCGAACTCCACTTTTGCCACCGCCAGCTTCGTCGGCTCGAGGCGGCGTGCCCGGGCGTAGACCGGTGGCCCGACGGTGGGGATGTGATGGGCCACCCCATGCTTGACGGCCCCCGCCGAGAAGGTGGGCCGCGTGAGGGCCGGGAAGCCGGCGAGGAGGCGGGTGAATGCGTCCGCTGCCGGAAGCGTACAGACCAACGTGGCCGGAACCGAACCGTTCGGCAAGCCGCTTGGCAAGCCACTCGTTGAGCTGCTCGGCGAGCTGGGCAGTGCACAAGCGAGCGAGCTGAACGTCTCGGCCTGGACAAGACGTCTGCGCTTTACGTCGACCAGGAGCCCATTAGCGCACAGGAAGTCCGCGCCAAGCAGTGCCATGGGCACGTCGGCGGTGACGAACGTCCATCGGAAAACCTGCCCTCCGAACCGCAGAGAGAGGCAGCGTTTTCCGTACGTACGGATGGGCGTCCCGTTCGCGGCAAGCAGCGCGGGGCCCCCGCCCGCGGCGTGCTTGTCTGACGTGCCGGCGGGAACGACACTCACCTGCGCTCCCGTGTCGCACAGGTAACGGCGCCCGGATAAGGTGTCCGTTATGAACAGCAGGCTGCTCGAATGGCCGGCGCTCATCGCCACTATTGAGCGCCGGCCCGGGCGTTTCCCGACCTGTTGAATGAGCATGGCGGATGACATTGCCGAGCCTCGTGGCCAAATGTGGCGTGGAACCAGCACCAGGTGGTGGAGCTGGAGGAGTGTGGCTGGCTCCGCCAGGCCGGTGGAGTTGGCGGTTTTCGCCGCGGCGATGGGCGGGGCATGGCAGCGGTCACGAGGGGCGTATCAGCATGCTGCGTATGCTGTGTAAGCTGATGCTGTGGATCAGCAGCATCAGCAGCATCAGCCTCGAGGTCCGTGACGGCCGCGCCGACTCTCGCCCGCGTATCCGAAGCCGCGAAGTACCTGTCCGCCTCGGCTGCCAATGCTCGGGGTTCCGTTAGCCCGGTCCCGGCCAATGCGAGGCGAACCTGCGCTGGAAGTTGGCGACGAAAAAGCACCCGGAATAGAGAACCGGGGGCTTCGTCGCCCAACAGTGACAGCATATGGTCCATTCGGACCGACGGGCGCGTGTCGCCGAGCTCGGGGAGATCCAGGAGGCGGTCGGCCCGTGCGTCGTCCGTGAGGCCGAACATGGCTAGGAGTAGCCGCTTGAGTGCCTCGTACTTGTGGCCGTCCGGTGGGTGGCGAAGGACGGACACAACTCGAGCGTCCGTGCCGGGCCCGAGGGAGGCGACGACGTGGCAGTAGCGCATGTCGTCGTTGGTGAGGCACCGAAGCTGAAATTGGGCTTCGGCTTGAACGAACCAGACTTCGGCCTGGGCCTCCCAAAATTCGGGAAGTTTAATCGCCATTGCCTTGTCGTTTGCCATTGCAATGGCGTCATGTTCGGAAGGATCGCTACGGCAGATCCAACGTCGAGGTCACCATATAAAGCGCGATGCTGCGGTGCTAATGTTTACGCAAGGAGCACGCGGACAACGCGGTTCATAAAAGAGTCTTTATTCAAAGTACTCAAACTGCAGCACTAAGCTGCTCAGGGCTGCCACCCCGTGTATATCGTGAGGCCACGCCTCTCTCCCTGGCGTGGCCCATCCCCACTTGGTGTGCGGGGTGATGTCACCACGTCAGTGCTTTCGTGTCCGCCACAGTATATTGTTTTTCCAATTTCAGCTTTGACCTCCAGCATTTCCAGGTTTGGACTCCTGCATAGTGTTATTTTCCCGGGTGCCGCACAAACGGCTGCACCGATTGCTGCACAGCTGCACCGATCGGCTGCACCGATTGGACTCGGTGACCTCAGACAAAGACCTTTTATAAGGACATGGGTTGAATCCCTGCTTGAGAGAATGCCAACCCCCTACACCGATCTGACTCGGTGACCTCGGACAAAGACCTTTTATAAGGACACGGGTTGAATCCCTGCTTGAGAGAATGCCTACCCCCTCCCCACCATCACGGTCGTCTCTCCAACTCACAATCCCACGAGATATGCGGAAAGGACGACCCAAAACTAATTATCTTCTTTTTGATTCGTATATAAACATCATTAAAAGTAAATAATGACCTCAGCCAAAATTAAAACGACGTGAGTTTAATCTCTACATGAGAGAATTCCACATAGCTATTTGGGCGGTGTATAGGCTAACAGATCGCTGTCTCCATCGATCTTGCCAAGGTCGTAACACCTATCGGCTCAAAATCCTCACTGACATCATATTCAGCAACCTGAGCAACCTAACAGGAACTGGCTCTGCAGTCAAACCATCCTCTGTCCTACGAATGAGGCGGTTGATGAAGTGAATGCGATCGTACTGCGGCAATACCCTGGGAAGGAATCTGTCTTCTTGAGCAGCGACAAGATAATGGAAGTAGAAAACAGACACCAATATCCAGTAGAATTCCTTAACTCGTTATGTGCATCAGGAATGCCTCCTCACAAACTCTGCCTCAAGAAGGGAGCTCCGATCATGCTGCTGCGAAACTTTGACCCTAAAAATGGCCACTGCAATGGGAGTCATTACATCATGGACAACCTGATGCCGAATCTCAATGATGCGACACTAGCTACTGGGCCTCATGCTGGAAACAAGATCTTCATACCGAGGAATCCAATCATTCCATCCGAAAACCTGTTCCCCTTCCAGATGCAGCGAAAACAATTCCCTGTCCGACTCTGCTTTGCAACGACCAGTAACAAGGCTCAAGGTCAGACATTGGAAAAGGTAGGCATCTACCTAAAGACAGATTTCTTCAGCCATGGACAGCTTTATGTTGCCGTGAGTCATGTTGGCAGCAGCGACAATATAAAAATGTTTGCCAAGAACTTCAAAGAGAGAAAAGGAACTTTTATCAGCAATGTCGTCTATCCTGAAGTTCTAAGCTGAAGAAGAGGTACAAATTCATTCCATTTTTTTTCCTAAAGAAAAACGTACAGTTGATATCACGATTTGAAACACGATGGAATAATATTTACCAATATGAACAGTGATGTGGTTTTTCTCGAAATTCTACAAATACTGTTTAAATTTTGATGATTTGCGTGGAATATGATTTAACGGATGTTTATATAAATCGTTTAAAATAAAAAAAGCCTTCAATTTCTGATATGTTGCCTTTTCATTTGGGCCTCCCAATTGAAGTCCCGCCCGTAGGGCGGGTACCGTTGCTAGTCATACTAACATAATCATAAGACTTTAAACAAACAAACAAAAAAAGACCTATTTAGGGGACAAACCCCCCTCCCCAACCCCATATACCTCCTAAGACCCCAATTTTTCTAATACCTTGAACAAACATTGGTAAATCATGGGTGATTAAGGTTGTGGTGAAATTTCATCGAAATTGCGTGTGTGGTTTCTGAGAAGAAAGCAAATACCTATTTTAGGGGGCAACCTCTTCCCCCCTATAAACCCCTAAAGGGGCAAAAAAAATTTTTAATGCCGTGAACAAACATTGGTACATCACGGGTGATGAAGGTTGCGGTCAAGTTTCATCAAAATTGCGTGTGTAGTTGCTGATAAGAAAGCAAATACCTATTTTTGGGGGGTCAAACCTGGACCCACTTTGACCCCGGTAGACCACTTTAGACCCTTTTTTTTTAATGCCGTAAACAAACTTTAGTCACAACACAACAAATATCATTTGTGCCAAATTTAGTCACAATCCCAACAGCGGTTTCGGAGAAGAAGTTTCAAATGTTTGCGGACAGAGAACATGCCATCGCATAAGCTCCTATGAACTTCGTTCCAGGTGAGCTAATAATACCTGGACAAAGCATACCGTACAACTCACACAATAGTATGTTACTTGCAAAGGTTTTCTGTACACATTTTCAATTTCTTGTAGGCCTGCAATCAGCCTGCTCCCAATTTATCAGCAAAGTCATGGAATCCATCATTGTTTCGGATATCAAATCCTTCCTCTTCTCCAATCGCTTGATCTCCGATCATCCATTTGGATTCAGACCAGGTCATTCTACTCTGGACATGTTGCTTCTGCTGTCTCAACAATGGATGGAGGTCCTCAATGCCAAACAGGAAATCAGAGCTGTCTCCCTTGACATATCACGTGCCTTCGATACGGTCTGGCACCCAGCTCTGCTCACCAAACTCTCCTCCTATGGTATCCATGGAAATCTCCACGCATGGCTTGCGGACTTCCTCTCTAGTCGTAGTCAACGTGTGGCCCTGAATGGATTTCTCTCATCTCCCCCTTCCTGTTCTGGCTGGAGTTCCCCAACGTAGTGTTCTGAGCCCTGTGCTTTTTCTGGTCTTCGTCAATGATCTCTCCGACTCTCTGGAAAATCCTCTCTATCTCTTTGCTGATGACTCCACTCTCTGCCGCTCCATTCCTCATCCCTCAGATCGGCAGTCTGCAGCCTCCTCATTCTCTGCGGACCTGAACAAAATCACAGACTGGTAAAACAAGTGGAACATGTCTTTCAATCCTGACAAATCTCACACTCTTACTACAGTATATCTCTCCGAAAAGACCGACTGGAAAACCCTCCCATATACTTTCTCAACAATCCGCTCCAAGAAGTTCTGTCGCTCAAGCTTTTGGGTCTCACTATCTGCCATTATCTTTCTTGGGAAAACCACATTTCCAAGCTGCCCTCCAAAGCCAGTCCCCGACTGGGCATCCTCCGTCGTACGAAGACCTTCCTTGGCACAGCTGAGTTCCTCACCACATACAAAGCTTTCATCCGCAGCTCAATGGAATACTGTTCCCCCCTCTGGGCCGGTGCTCCTGCCTCAAACCTAGCTCGGTTTCACGCTGTTGAAACCAAAGCTTTCAGAATCATTGGAATCTCCTGCGATGAAGCTAACTCCGAGGGCCTTTCACTCACTCACCGCAGGCAGGTTGGTGGTCTTTCTGTCTTTACCGACTCCTCTCCGGCCTAGCTCCCCCAGCTCTCTCTGTGCTCTGTCCCCCAAATATTCCTACAGGTCGCACAAGATCTGCCAGAAACCCTCTTATGGTTAAACTGCCAAAATCAAGACTCTCTGCTCACCTTCACTCTTTCATTCCCCTTTTCTCCCGCCTCTGGAACAAACTCCCCCACTCCCTTCAATCCCACTCCTCCCTCCAGGTCTTTAAAACAGCTGTTCACCACCATCTCTTATCTTACCCCATCCAAAACCTTGATCTTTTCTACCCCCGCTAATTCACTCCAGATCCACTTTTTTTGAAATTCCAACTTCTTTCCTGGAAGTCCTTGCTGTGTCCATATGTTTTATTCCTCTCCCACCTCCCCCCAAGCCCTCTCCCTCCCACAGTTCTTTCGACGTCCCTGCTCTCAAATGTTGTGTTTGTGTCCTTCCCCCTCTCTCCCCTCTTGTCTACCACTCCCCTTATTTTGTGTTTTATGTGTTGGTTTGACTTTTTGTGTGATTAATGTTAGCTCTTTCACGAGCCTCGATCTTGTATACAAAAGAAAAGAAAAAAAAGTGAGCAAATAGTCCTGAGAGATGAAACAGTACAACTTCTGACCCTAAGTCAATCTGCTCAGTCCGAAAACTTAAGGGTCCACAAAGAGGAGCCTTTGGCAACATGTTATATTTTTACTGTGTTAGAGGTTACTTACTGAGAAACAACATCAGCAATGCATACTCCTGTGAGGAATCATCAACAAATGAAGAAACCTTGATTGCACCATTGACACCTCCAAAAATATAACTTGGCACTGCTGCCTGATTCAGCACTCACCTGTGACCTGTCTAGCCTGGGTTCGAATCTCGAACTACCTTCCTTCCAGGTTCAACAGCTCCTTGAAATATCCTTCCCACACCTTCAATACTGCCCCCCTCTCTGTCACTGTGGGCCGGGAATTTGTGCACCTGAAAAAGGCCTTCGGCACTGACCCAAGAGAGATGGTGATAGCAACAATGAGATGGATGGGAGTGACGGAAGCAGAAGTTAGGTTGGTGGAAGGGATGTACAAGCGAACGAAGGGAAGAGTTTTGGTTGGTCCTGGGATGTCGGAGGAGTTCAATGTGAACAACGGTTTGAGGCAGAGAAGCTCTCCTTAGCCCACTCCTTTTTATCATGGTGTTGGAGCTGGTAAGCAGGAAGGTAAACATGAAAGATATTCTGGGGAGGATATTGTACATGGACGATCTGGCTGTTGTGGTGGAGAGAGAGCGGGAGATGCAGGAAGTACTGGAGGAGTGGAAGGAGGCATTGGAGAAACATGGGCTGAAGATGAGCATGGAGAAGACGGAGGTGTTGTGGGTCGGACAGCAGAGAAAATAAATGAATATCAGGTTAGAGGGGAAGGAGATCATTCAGGGCAGTGGTTATTCACCTTTTTCACAACCGGGACCGGCAAAGGTCAGCGATAAATGACCGTGGACCAGCAATTGGGAACCACGCAATTCATGGTCTTTACTGTCTATATTAATGTCTGTACCTAGGTTAGGAAATTGCTCAGTTTAGCTGCCTTTGGAAATTGCCTAGTTATTAGCTGCCTCTCATGTCACCCACCTTCAAGTACATGAAGAAGTGTCAGGAAGTGCCTGATGGAATCAAGATCAATTCATACGGTAACCCAAAATACGTAAAAGACCCCAAAGACCATGAAGACTCAAAACACCCCAAAGACCCAAGCAATCCAAAATAACTCAAAGACCCTTAAAGACCCAGAGGACCCAAAATACCCCAATTATCCAAAATACCCTGAAGACTCAAAAGATGCAGAGGACCCAAAATACCTGGAGGACCCAAAAGACCCCAAAAACCCTGAAGACCCAAAAGGACCAAAATACCCTGAACACCCCAAAAGGCCCAAAAAATCCTGAAGACCCCAAAGACCCAAAATACCATGAAGACTCAAACGACCCCAATGACCATCAAAGACCCAAAATATCCTGATGACCTAAAAGACCCGAAAAACCCCTTAGATCCTTAAGACCCCCAAATACCCATAAAATATTTTAGAGCTATTGCACTAGCTTGGACCCTTGACCATATAGAGCTTTAGAATACTTGGACATTTTTAGATTACAAATAAATTAGAAGTAAATAATATCACCAATATTACGAAGAAATTTGTACAAAAGAAATGTTTCTGTTATGATTGGTGCAAATCATGACAACGCAGCAACTCAAGTTTAGTCAGGTCATTGTTCTCAGTTAAAACAAACCCGTGCCTCTGCAGCGACATGTGGTGAGGCGAGCGAGCCGATACACGCTCGTTAAGAACATAAAATAAAGTTTTATTATTTTGTATGCTGCGGCTGCTGGTTGCATCAATGCTGGGAGCGCAGCTGTGCAGTTCATGCAATGCCGTTTCAAGTAAGCTGGTACACATTTTGCCAACCTTGGAACACGTTTTACTGCTCCATTTGGTTGTATATAGATTACAATACAATGGACTCCTCGTGAGAGCACGAGACATAACTTTCAGCTGCGTAAATCTCTTATCTTATATACAGTAATTGTCTTGTGAATCTTCGAGGACGAGGTGATGCATTCTGTAATACGGAGACATCACCCATGATAGGCCGAAGGGATGGAGGGGAGGGGTTATAATTGTTGGACAGATACTGCGTAATGACGTGTCAATCAGATTCAGATGTCACGTGCTGTAAGAACCCAATTAGTGACGGCCAGTATCACGTGTCAAGTTAGTCATTTAACTTCCTTGTCCCTCTCTCCTTTACTTTCGACTTCTTCAATTGGAATCCCACTTTGCTATCATTTCACCCTCTTTATAATGTGTGCGGCCATCCAAGAAGAATTGTAATCAGTGATCTTCCAGTTACAAGTGACTTGTTACCTAAATATACAGGAGGAAAATAAAATTCCTAAAGGAAGAAAAATTACTTATTTGCTTTCAAAACTTTATTTTTCTCTCTTAATAAACTTTATCGTATCACAATTACTCAATTTTGTGATGTTGCGCACCTAATTTGCATATTAATTATCGACTCAAAGCAATACATTAAGTTTCCGAGTTTTTTTCATAACTTTTGAAGCATTATTCAAATTTGATCAGATTTGGGGCACGTACTGTATGTATTTATCATAAACTAACCAACATGTATAAAAGTACCATATTTAAAAATACATTCAACATTTTGGAAAATAATCTTTACCTCGTCAGAAAAAAAAATCATACAAAACGTAAGGTACTGGAGCTCATTCTTTATAGTTCAGGATATTTGATACACCATAAAGATGAACTGTGATAAATTTGAAGTGCATTGCTCTTCTGCTTCAAAATTCTGCTTCAGGAGGAATAAGAGAAGAACAAGAGAGATCTTGCTTTGAGGAGGAATGAGAGAGAACTAGAGAGAGACATTGAGACAGAGGAAGAAGGGGCCTCATCCTCATGTGCGCCTTTGAAGAGATCAAAAACTTCATGTAGCACAAACAAGTGGTTCTCTCTTGAGTTGGGATTGACCCAAGCTGGGAGCCCCCTGTGTTTAGAGGAAGATCTCTTCACCTGTCATGTATGAAGTGCAAATATTCACCGTTGTATCCCTACAGCGTGACCGCATGGTATCCCTACGCCCCAGCTCGGATGGCGCTGAGGTGAATCGGGCCTGTATCGGCAGAGTGAATAAACGTGTACGACAATTTATCGTAGTTTGTCGAGTTACACTACATGGCGACGAGGATAAACATCTAGACCATGACTTCTTTCGGCCATATCGATGAGTTCGACCATCATGAGGGGGATTTTGACACGTATTCCGAGCGGTTGTCTTTTTACTTCGAGGCGAACGGCATCGCGACCGAAGGCCGGATGAAGGCCGTCTTCCTGTCCGTTTGCGGAGGTGAGACGTTCACACTCGTTAAAAACCTGATTCGGCCTCGGACAATCCAGGAGCTCACGTATGCAGAGCTCAAGGCCGCTTTGAAGGAACATTGCAATCCATCTCCTTCAGTCATCCTGTGTCGGTTTAATTTTTACATGTGCAGACAGCAGCAAGGTCAGTCGATCGCAGACTTCATTGCACACCTCAAAAAACTGTCACATCTGTGTGAGTTTGGGGACACGATTGATGACATGCTCCGTGATTTGCTGGGGGTTGGCATGTCCGATGACCGCACTCGTAGACGCCTGCTTGCTGAGACAAGACTGACGTTCCAAAATGCCAGAGACACCGCCATTTCCATGGAAAGTGCTGACCGCAACGCTACAAGCATCGGTGCCACTAGCTTGTCTGGTACCAGCCCTGTTGTGAATTGGTTGGATCATGTTCAGCCAAAACGTTGGAACAAGGCTCCTCGTCAGAAGCCAGTGCAGTCTCAAACCCACAACAAATGTTTTCGGTGCAACGGAAAGCACCCTCCGGAGACGTGTCGGTTCAAAGATGCCACCTGCCATTTCTGTTCGAAAACTGGCTATATTGCTCCAGCTTGCATCACTCGCAAATCGGGAAAAGGAAAAGCTGCTGACAAGATTCATCAGTTTATCAGTTTGGAGGAACCTGAGCTTGACCAGGTGAGCTCTGTTTCCGACAACTCAGAATCGTATGACTTGCTTCATATCGATTCTCACCATAGGCGGGACCCTCTTCTTGCCACTGTTGTCGTCAACAATCGACCATTGCAAATGGAGGTCACACTGGTGCGGCCGTCTCGCTCATCAGCCATGCTGTTTTCACAAACCTGTGGAGTGATGCTGACCGACCCCATCTGAAACGTACTACCTATGGACTCTCCACCTATACAGGTGAGAAGATTGTTCCCTGCGGTACATGTGACGCCACGGTGGGCTACGATAATCGTGAGTTTCACCTACCCCTGATCGTCATTCCTGGAAAGGGCCCTTCCTACTCGGCAGGAACTGGTTGAGCATAATTCGACTGAAGTGGAAAAGCATTCATCAACTCCGGGCAGCCAACGTTTCTCCTACCGCAGCATACACACTCAAAAATGTGCTGGATACGTACCCGGATGTCTTCAAGGATGAGCTTGGAACCTTGAAAGGACACACGGCTAAACTCAGGGTTGACCGGGATGCAAATCCTATATTTTGCAGAGCTCACCCAGTCCCTTTCGCCCTGCGGGAGCGGATTGACAAGGAACTGGATCATCTTGAAAATCTGTGGATCATCGAGCAAATCCAGTATGCTGAATGGGCGGCGCCCATCGTTCCGGTCATAAAATCGGATCAGTCCATCCGCATATGTGGAGATTATAAAATGACCGTGAACAGGTGTTCTTCATTGGATAAATATCCAATCCCGAGGATCGAAGACCTCTATGCTCGTCTCACGGGAGGCAAGACTTTTACGAAACTCGATCTCAAAACCGCCTATCTACAGCCCGCTTGGACCAGAATTCGAAACAGTATCTTACCATCAACACGCATCGTGGGTTGTACAGGTACCACCGACTTAGTTTTGGAGTGAAATCTGCACCTGGAATTTATCAGCGTGTCATGGACAGTTTGTTTGCCGCTGAACGCAACGTCGTTTGTTACCAGGATGATATTCTGGTTACTGGTCGTACGGACGCGGAACATCTACAAAACCTGGATAGAGTTCTGAAGAAGATTTCGGACTCCGGCCTACGTTTGCGTCGAGACAAGTGCAAGTTTATGGTGCCATCAGTCACGTACCTGGGTCATACGATTGATGCCGAGGGTCTACACCCGATAGATGAGAAAGTCCGAGCTATCAAGGATGCTCCGACTCCACGAGACGTGACCGAATTGAAGTCATACCTCGGTTTGCTTCAGTTCTATGGTCCTTACATCCCGAATGTGACCGACGTTTTGGGCCCCCTTTATCGGCTTTTGAGGAAAGGAATCTCCTGGAGCTGGGGGTCTACTGAACAATCAGCATTCCAGACCTCTAAGGATCTGCTCAAATCGTCCAATGTTCTCGTTCATTTTGATCCAGAGAAGGCTCTTGTGCTGACATGCGATGCCTGTCGGTATGGAGTGGGGAGTGTATTATCACACGTGATGCCTGATGGTACGGAAAGACCTGTTGCATTTGCATCCAGAACGTTGTCCCCGGCAGAGAAGAACTATTCCCAAATTGATAAGGAAGGATTGGTAATCGTTTTCGGCATCAGCAAATTTCGCCAGTACCTTCTTGGACATCATTTCACGATTCGCACTGATCACAAGCCGCTGATCAGTCTGTTTGGTCCAAGTAAGGCGACATCTGACACACTCCCACCCAGGATTATCCGCTGGTCCCTGTTTCTCGCTGCTTATGACTACACCATATGTTATAAGCCCGGATCGTCTATCACAAATGCCAGATGCCATGAGTCGGTTACCCCTTCCAGAATCCGTTGATGATTCGCTTACACCAGGATCCATTATCGCACTGATGGATCATCTGGAAGATTGTGCTGTCGATTCCGGCCAGATCCGCACTCATACTCGACGAGACCCCGTTCTGTCCAGAACTGTCCAGGCTGTACAGCTTGGATGGCATTTGCTACCTGAGGGTGACCCAGATTTTGCGGCTTTTAAAGCACGTAAAAACGAACTCAGCGTGGAAAATGGTTGCCTACTCTGGGGATGTCGTGTCGTGATCCCGAAAAATCTGCGTTCCAGGGTCATGGATGAAATCCATGACTGTCACCCCGGGATTGTGAAGATGACGTCACTCGCCAGAAACTATGTGTGGTGGCCGAATCTTGATGCTGATATCGAACATCATGTTCGACATTGTTACCCCTGCCAGAGCACGTGGAATACACCTGCGAAAGCGCCACTGCATCCCTGGGAATGGCCCAGCGAACCGTGGCATCGCCTACATCTCGATTATGCCGGGTCTATTAACGGCAGCATGATTCTAATAATTACGGACGCGCACACAAAATGGATTGATGCCTATGTGACGCGTGGTACTACGTCAGCCATTGTCATCGAAAGACTCAGACGCTGTTTCGCCACTCATGGTCTGCCCAGGATGATCGTAAGTGATAACGGTTCGTGTTTTTCCAGTTCCGAGTTTGCCGAGTTCACACGTCGGAACGGCATCAAACATAAGTTTGTCAGCCCACATCACCAGGCTTCAAATGGCTTGGCCGAACGATCCGTGGGAATCATCAAATCCGGATTGCAGAAACTTCAGGAGGGAACCCTGGAAACAAAGCTTTCTCGTCTCCTGTTCAAATACCGCATCACACCACAATCAACAACCGGTGCAGCTCCGTCTGAGTTATTGATGAAACGACACGTGAGATCGACAGTCGACACTTGACAATCTCAAACCAGACATATCATCAAACGTTTATCAGAGCCAGCTTAATCAAAAGTTGGTGCACGATAAGACGTCCAACAGTCGATGTATGAACAATGGAGATCCAGTGTTTGCCCGAAATTTTGGTGCAGGTGCAACGTGGCTACCGGGGGACCTCATCGAGAAGCCAAGTCCACTGTCCTGTGTGATTCGCCTGCAGGACGGCCGCGAAATTCGTCGACATCAGGACCACATAACCTACCGTCACTGTGAGACGATAGAGCCTGCAGCATCGTCACAGTCAGGACAACAGTTCGATCCTCCACTGCCGGAGATCGTCGTGGCCGCTCCAGCCGGCTCGGATGCCCCGAAAACCTCTGCGAATGCTACACCCTTGATGGAGACCAAAGGAATCACCTCGGACTCTGTATCCACTGGTACACCGCGACCCAAAGGAATCACCTCGGACTCTGTATCCACTGGTGCACCGCGACCCAAAGGAATCACCCCGGACTCTGTATCCACTGGTACACTGCGACGCTCAATGCGTGAGAGAAAAGCACCCGACCGGTTGAATCTTTGAAGATGTTTTTTTTCACGGTGACACATGTTCTATTTTCACGTATTTTCATTATTCTCATAATCGTTTGCACACATATTTTCACATGTTTTGGAAATGTTGCTTTTGAAATGTCAATTCTTGAAATCTAGCACGTATTGCTCTTGGTAATTTTGGACTTAAAGGGGAGGATGTCATGTATGAAGTGCAAATATTCACTGTTGTATCCCTACACCATGACCGCATGGTATCCCTACGCCCCAGCTCGGATGGCGCTGAGGTGAATCGGGCCTGTATCGGCAGAGTGAATAAACGTGTACGACAATTGATCGTAGTTTGTCGAGTTACACTACATCACCCTGGAGGAAGAAGACAGACTGGTCAGGATGCCTTGCTTGGAGGATAAAAGGGGTCCACAAGGCCTGGTGGAGGCTGATCGTCGTTGGCCTTCCTCATGACTGATCTTCATTGCGTTCTGCTTGGTTCTACTTAATCTTCGGAGGTACTCATCACTGGCTCTCGTCTCGCACCTGGATTCCGAAGTGAGTTGCATTGAGTCCGGCGTCCACCCTGCGCATCAGAGAAAAGGAAAATCTCGCTTGCATCATTGTCTTGTTGCACAAGTGTGATCTGTTGCACCTTTAGTGGGATAGGAAATTAATTATTTAGAATCATTGTACATAAGTTTGACTTTTTCCAATTACCTATTTGTGTCCTTTTGATTCTCTTGGTTTGTTCGTTTTTGTTTATAGCTTCTTGTTTACCCTATTCCAGGTACTTTACAAAATAAATCCTTTAAAACGTAAGAAAGCGTGTTTGAGGCATCTGTTTGCCATGTGCGTTTGCCCTGAATTGATCCTTGGAGAATGCTAACCATTCTCTAACCCTAATTCTCTAACCCTAACCCTAACCCTAACAACCTCAGGGTAGAATTCGTTGAACGCAGTGTAATAAAAGACCGTTTGGGACATCTCCTGGGACGATAGGTCCCGGCGCTCAGTGTTCTGTCTTAAAGGGCGCTCAGATGTGACAATACTTGCAATTTATAATACAAAAAAAATTGAGTCATCCTCCATGCCATCAGCAAGGTGGCATGAAGAGGCGGAAGATTACACATGAGCATTTTAATGAAATTTTGCTCCGCCCCATCTTGCTAATGAGAGGGGCGGAGCTTACATTAAGCAAACTCAGTTTTAGATATACTAGTTCCCTAAGGGAGAGGCAGGAAGGGTCATGTTATTATCCTCTCTGGGTGGACAGGTTCAGTGTGAGACAGGGACTAAATGATTAGATTTTGGTGAAGATCTGGATGTGGATACCAGAAATTTAGTGATTGATCTTCACCATTGAGAGATGTGTCCAAAAACGAAATATAGCACTATATTTCAAATGGGTGTGGACGACACCCTCCATGTGAAGCTCCATTTTGCCTTTTTATAGTCGGGTCAGGAATCAAACCTAGACGAGATAGTTCACAGGCAAGTACGCTACTTCTGCACTATCCTGTCGGCCTGAAAGGAAAGTGAAATAAAAGTGAGGAAACGGGGTATTTTTTTTCTTCAAAAGTTAATGCATTACACGTGATGATTGACTCAAGTGTGTACCCCTCCTGTGTGCAGAGCTCTGAACCCACAAGTGTGCATCCTGTGTGTACCCCTCCTGTGTGCAGAGCCCTGAACCCACAAGTGTGCATCCTGTGTGTACCCCTCCTGTGTGCAGAGCCCTGAACCCACAAGTGTTCATCCTGTGTGTACCCCTCCTGTGTGCAGAGCCCTGAACCCACAAGTGTTCATCCTGTGTGTACCCCTCCTGTGTGCAGAGCCCTGAACCCACAAGTGTGCATCCTGTGTGTACCCTTCCTGTGTGCAGAGCCCTGAACCCACAAGTGTGCATTCTGTGTGTACCCTTCCTGTGTGCAGAGCCCTCAACCCACAAGTGTGCATCCTGTGTGTACCCTTCCTGTGTGCAGAGCCCTGAACCCACAAGTGTGCATCCTGTGTGTACCCTTCCTGTGTGCAGAGCCCTCAACCCACAAGTGTGCATTCTGTGTGTACCCTTCCTGTGTGCAGAGCCCTCAACCCACATGTGTGCATCCTGTGTGTACCCTTCCTGTGTGCAGAGCCCTCAACCCACAAGTGTGCATCCTGTGTGTACCCCTCATGTGTGTACCCATCCTGTGTGCAGAGCCATCAACCCACAAGTGTGCATCCTGTGTGTGCCAATCAGAAGTCCCCACCCTACTCCATGTAGAAGGAATAAATAGATGGTCGTTACCTAAAATTAAATAATTTTCTCAAACTCAATTGCCATATCCTAGAGGGCACAATTTAATTGGCGATTTTCAATATCCACTCTAACACTGTATTTCATCCACTGGTGTCGTGATTAAAGACATTTACTCAAGTTACGGCTCTGACTACCACTGGGCCGTTGCCTTCCCAGTGGTAGTCAGAGCAGGAATTCGTATAAGTTGTTCAGGGTGCCAGCGATAACTCGCCTAATCTTCACAAAGCACACTGTGGGATGTTTAACATCGAGTCACTAATACTATCAGAATGACACTCTGCCACTCAGTTTAACGTCCACCCGAGGGATGGCACACATAATGATGCCTCGTTTTTCCTGCAAAGCACCAGGATGGCAGTTTATTAAGCAATAGAGTTGGAGTGACGGATGGGGTCTCCATTTAATTAGTTGAAGTTTACCTTTCTATACCCGGTGGGTAAACAACTAGTTTTCTATAAACTAAATTATACATTCCTTTTTAATTCACCATTTTGTTTTCAAGTTGAACACTTGTTCCAACTAACACAACTTTTCATCCCACAATATTTTTAAATAATACTGTTACGTTTATGGGGGAAGATAAGAGAATACAGTAGGAAAGGTGTGACGTGTAGGAGCATTTCAATGTACACAAGTAGGGAAAATGTAGCTTAAGGTTGTTTGGATGTGCATCATACGGGGAATGATGCCGTGCAAATTAGAGTAGGGTTTAAGGTTAATTTCCCCTGTACGTGAAACCCTCTGTGGCCATCTCTAAAATTATAACAACCGCCGGCCAAGCAAAGCAGGACCCAGCCAAGTGATTCATGCTCCCTGGACACTTACGGGAAAATACCCACCCAGGAGAGGCGGAGCGACCGTGGTACAGTGGGCCGGGGAACCGGGCCGGCAGGCCAAGCCCCCGGAGGGACGCGCGGGATGACGTAGTGGGAGCGAGGAAGAAGGAGCGCTTGGTTGTTGGACAAGAAGCTGCCAATTTTTGTTTGCCGTGAGGGGAGCAGTTTTATACGACGATCGGAAGGAGCATCGACTGCTGGGCTCTTTGGCGGGCTGGAGGCCGTGCTGTACACCACCTAACAGTGGATAACATAAAAAAGGCCGTCTTTGTTACTCGCCTCATGCCCTTGGCATCCTTGCTACGTGCGGCGCCTTCAACGCCGTCGCCATCTTCCCGCGTGGGTGGCTCAGTTGTGCTCAACAGCTGCCAACCTCCCAAAAGGACTCATTGGGCCAGCTGAGTGCAAAAGGGGATTTTAAAAAATTTACTTTACCCTATGTGAGTGGTTGAGTCTGAGTGGAGGATCCTCATATTGAAATGTACCTCAGCTTTATTTTCAGTATTTTCGTCCATGGTTATTTTCTTATAAATCGTTATTGTGGATTTTATTTGTCGCGTTGTGTTTGGGTTTCGGGAATAAACCCGTGTGTTCGTGTAATTAAACGCTTCGTGTCTCTTCTCTCTTGCGCGTGTCAGTAACCGCCAAAAATTCAGATTGCTTCAGGAGTTAAAGCTGGTTCGACCCATCTGTCCCAGGCTGGTATTAACTAGCTACGGACGCGATAATACCTAATTGTCTAATAAAACCTAATTAATGGACATTAGTAAAGCACTTACAACTGGCATCAAGGGCTTATCTGTCAGAAAGAAAATTCATTAAAAAAACTTAAGCTGGTTAAGTGGACCTGGATTATTTCTCACAATGTAGATGCTGTACAAATCACAAGGCCTGCAAAAGCAACAAAACGATGACAAAACGAATTTAGTGGTTCACACATTTGTTTCATTCTTAGTTGAATAGTCTCTCGAGCTTTCTGTAAAAGATGATGACGACAGATGGTTCTTCGATTTTTACATCTCACATGATGCCTTCACCACCTGGATCGAAAACTTATCAAACACCTTGTCAGCAGTCTACGTACATTACCTAATGGAGAGTGCAAAATGTCGAGAAAGGAAAACTTTTCCTGATCTATTCGTTCATAGTTTTTATAAGTTTGAAATCTTGAGCAATGGGATAATATATTGAAAGCAAATTAATTGTTTCTCCAGTCAATATATCCAGTAAGCTGCACTGCAGTATCAGCTGTACAGTGTTACTCTTCTTTCAAGAGAGAAAGCCTGTTTGCACAAGTACTGGAATTCATGTACCATGTTGTATATATGTCGTATACAGAGCGTCGGTTTTGGAAAAGCAGTTTCGTGGAAAGCTTTACAATCCCGGATGGGTCATCATGTTGGATGTTTAAGGTCCACCAACTAATACTGGCAGATATGGAACACCCAGTTTAACGTCCATTTGACGGATGGCACTCACATTGCAACTCACATTGACAATGTGACATTGAAAGCCTCCAGGGTTGATCAATTCTTTATTTCTCTCCTATGTCATACTCTCCTTTACATTAAAATGACATGAGCAACAATCAGATAACTTATTTGGGGAATGTTTTTATCAACTTTTTATTTAGCCAAAGCATGCCACCCAAGAGGTCTATTATTGGTAAAAGATAGTATTGTAGCGGTTACCGGAAGCATGACACAATCACCTTGCACCGGCCGATGACGCAACCGGTGAGCGGTCACTTGGCCGGACTCGCCCGGGCGTGTCCAGACTTGCCTTTCCCGGGCGAACACTTGGCTTACCTATTTGCATACCATGCCCCGCCTGAGAGGCGTGGCTTTTGTGTGTTGAACTTTACTTATAAATTGCCGCCCGTTCGATGGGCTGATTCAGTGCTTTTGAGTTCTTTCGAGTTGAGCTAAAATAAATAGCTCAGTGAAACTTCGTTCCTGGTGTCGTCCATTTTGTCCGGCTTTATTGTGCGAGCATAGCTCCCACAATTGGTGACCCCTTTTCAAGAACATGGCGACGGAGTCATCTGCAGATTTGAAGCTCCCGGGCTTTTGGGAATCGCACGCGGCCGTCTGGTTCGCCCAAGCGGATTCTCAATTCGCCCTGCGGAACATTACAGAGGACACGACGCGCTCCCACCATGTGGCCTCCGCGCTCAACGCCTCCACCGCTGCCTGGGTCCTGAGCTTCCAACAGAACCCGCCGAACGCCGACAAATACGGTGCGCTCAAAGGCCTACTCCTCAGTGCGTTTGGACTCACGGAGACCGAACGCGCACGACAACTACTCGACCTCCCGGAGCTGGGTGAGGCCCGTCCATCCGAACGCATGGACCACATGCTTGCTCTTCTCGGTGACCACAGCCCGGACTTCCTCTTCCGTGAGCTGTTCCTCCGGCGGCTACCCGGGCAGGTACGGTTAGCTTTGGCTAACTCGCCCATCACAGACCCTCGCGCCCTGGCCAAGGAGGCCGATAAATTTTTCTCGGCCAGGCGACACGTCGGAGCGGCCGCCTGGAACCCTGGGCCGACCGAGGCAACGCCCACGCCATGACCGGTGCAACCACCGGCCGAGTCAGCGCCACTGGCGGTAGAGGCCGCCGCGACGCCCCGTCGACTGAACCCGACACGACCGCCGGAGCCGCCACCAGAGTGAACCATGTGCTATTACCATGCCAGGTTCGGGCAGAAGGCCAGAACGTGCCGCCCACCGTGCACTTTCGGCAGGTCGGGAAACGACCAGGCTGGCGCTCGCTGCCTGCCATGAGCGTCGGCCATTCAGGCAGCCTTCTGTTTATCACGGACACAGCGTCCGGGAGGCGCTTTTTGTGTGACACCGGCGCTCAGCTGAGCGTGATACCCACCTCGGTGCAGGACAAACAGGCCGCGCTGTGCGGCCCCGCCTTGGTCGCCGCAAACGGCTTCTCCATCCGCACCTTCGGTTCGTTCCTGGTGTCGTCCATTTTGTCCGGCTTTATCATGCGAGCATAGCTCCCACAGTATGGTATTTTAAAGACAATTTAAGTGAGTTAAAATTGTAGTTAAACATGATTATTCACAATTTTGACTTTATTGCTGTTTCATATGTTATAACTTTAATATTTAACAACGTAACAATGTTACATACCAAGGATGTAAGGCAATGGGCAAAGTTATGTTACTGAAATCAGAGTTATAGCTCTGCACATTTGTGTCTTGGTTAGCGTTCTGTAATGGCAAGATTTGCAGGTAAACAAAAAAGAGCAATCAGAGATTGCAGACCCTCGTCAGGTGTTTTCAGTGGTTGTGAAGGCTTTTGTAGTAAAACAAATATGGCGGCCGATCCACGTGACCAATGACGTCATCTTTTTTTTTTCTCCACCAATTTATCCCCAGATGATGCTTAAGAAATTTCATCTTGATCGGATGAAGTTTTGTACTTGTCAAATTATGACGTCATAATGTCAAACTATGACATCATCATTAACATATGTTATTCCACATGGATAGTTCTTTACAATGAGCCATGTCTGAATTTTTTCTATGCAGCGCTTTCGGAGATATAGAAAAGCAAATGTTTTCGGTATGTCCAAGATGGCGGCCGAACCACATGCCCGATGACGTCATACTCAATTTTTTTTTGTCCACCAATTTATTCCTAGATGACACTCAAGAAATTTCATCTTGATCGGATGAAGTTTTGTACTTTTCTAATTGTGACGTCATAATGGAGGCACCTATGACATCATTAACATATTTTATTCCACATGGAGAGTTCTTTACAATGAGCCATGTCTTAATTTTTTTTATTCAGCACTTTCAGAGATATAGAGGTGCAAAATTTTTCGGTTTTTACAAGATGGCGGCCGAACCACGTGACCTATGACATTATAATTATCATAAAAAGAATTATACAGGTGTAGTTGCACCTATGGCGAAAATTTCCTGTCAATCGGACCAACGGTTGCAGAGAAAATCATATTTATTCTGTGCGGACAAACAAACAGACAAACAGACAGACAAACAAACAAATGAAAACTCGGTCAGAGACCGAGGACTTGCCAGAATGTACTTTTTATCGGCCATTTTGGATCAAAATGGCGGGAAATCTATATCTATGCATGTATACTCTAGAAATCTATTCATGTATACTCTTGCTGGCGGTGTATAACTAGCAGCATAGCCAGCGTAGCTATTTGGGCGGTGTATAAGCTAACAGATCGCTGTCTCCATCGATCTTGCCAAGGCCGTAACACCTATCGGCTCAAAAGCATTTTAACTGTTGACTTGGTAGTTTTTACAATGAAGGAAACACATATCAGGAGTACATACGACATAGCGATTGTGAATGTGACAGCTCTGAGGCGTGTTTGCTTCGCATCACAGTGAGGGCGAGCACCAACATGGCATGGCGGCTGTAAGATAAAAATCTAACGATTTTCACGTTTTGGGTGACCTTGAGCATGAACTTGGGCCTAGAGAGTTAGAAATTGGGCAAAGTCTATTCCAGGGCAAGGCAAATATGTGTGTAAAGTATGGCGATGCTATGTGCAACGATGTAGACGTAGTACTGCGCACAAACAGACAGACAAACAGACAGACAGACAAACAAACCAACCAACATACTTGCTGGAATCTATTCCGGCAAGTAACAAACGGACTCAAATACAATACCCTCTCCTCTGGCGAGGGTAATAATTACAGAGCGATACTGCATGGGCAGGCCTGGATTAAGGCTGAGAGGCCTAAGGTTATCAGGAGGGAAGGGTGTGAAGTAGGTACTACATATTGCATAGAAATTCATAAACCCATTAAATTAATTTATTCAAACATTAATTTTCAAAATGCTGATCAACAGATCCACACCACGAAGACAGTGATCGGTGAAGTGTTCCTTCGTCCTTACGTTTCACTTTGCCTTACCATAGCCGAAAGTTTTCTTTCTCTCTTTGGCTGTGGCAAAGTCATGAATGATGACTGTTGTCTCAACTTAAAGACGTGACAATTCACTCTTAATAGTCAAGAGGGACAAAGCAATGAGATGCTGTTGAGTGATGATGGATCGGAGCACATTTGAAGTGTGAAAAATTGGAAAAATCAGATAAAATTTGAGAGCCAACAAAATATGCGGCCTAAGGCAATAGCCGTATTGACTTTTGGGTTAATCCGGCCCTGTGTATGTGTATACTGGATCCTGAATGTCTGTGAGAGCAACTCGCTCCAATTACAAATATGCAGACGAACTGCATATTGAAATTGGATTTATCTCCTCTTTTGCATTTTGAGCATTTTAAGCCGAAGAGTTAAACCTGACATGGTAGTTTCAGTGGATCGAAAGGAGGGTGAAGAATTAGCGCACTTATTTTTGATCTCTCTAATCTGGGTTTGATTTCTGGTCTCACTATAATTCTTTATTGAAACGTATCGCGATGTGTACACTTAAGAAACAAGACCGAAAGTCTAACAGTGGCATAGCCAAGCTTGTAAAATATTATAAACCACAAACACGCATGATTAGCTTTTTAAATAGTTGCTAATGCTGTTTATAACATTAAACAAAGAAATTTAGAGGAATCCAGACATCCGTGAGGTAAGTTTTACTTACAGAACTGAGGGATAATCTACTGTAATCTATATACCCCACAAGGGATGGGTACGTACCGTTTTGTTGAAAGAGACATAACATCTATGCTTTCGATATTTGATGGTCATTTTAACAATCGGTTTGTTTGTGTTTCACACTGAATGAAAAACGTGAAGGTAGAGCATGGCGATTGTGATATATGACAGGTTCGACGATATGTTCGGCATGAACGATAAATCAAAATGGCGGTGTGTGGAGAGTCAGCCGCCGTAACGCCGTAATGACGTCAGACGTAATCACATCAACCTGTCATGTGACTAGATCCTCAGCTCTGATTGGTATACGTTTGAGGGGACATACAGTACATAGATACATACATAGATATATACATACATACATACAGATGGACAAACACTGTTCTAGAGGGTTTTGCCCTATGGGCTAAGTCGTAAAAATCTTGGTCACTATGGGCCCCTTCTGATTGTGGGCGTGCTGCCATTATAAACCAGGCACTGCAAACAGCAGAGTCTTTTGATGTTATCATGATTTCAGTAGATGTAGGAGAAAGCGCCTTTGCCTTGCCTTCTAAATAATCATAATCTATATCTAAAGTGCCTTCAGAAAGTATTTTGGCTCATTTTTGTTTAGATTTGCTCAAGCTCTGTCAAGTTGGATGGAGTCCATCGGTGAACAGAAATCTTCATGTTTTTCCACAGATTCTCAATGGGATTCAAATCTTGGCTTTGTTGGCCACTCATGAACTTTCACATTTTTTTCTAAAGCCATTCCAGTGTTACTTTGACTGAATGCTTGGAGTCATTGTCCTTTTGGAATGTAAATCTTTGCCGCAATCTAAGGTCTTTGCACTCTGAAGCAGGATCTCCTCAAGGATTTTTCTGTTTTTGGCTCCATTCATTGTTCCCTCTTTCCATACAAGTCTCACACTCCTTGCCGCTGAATAGCATCCCCATAGAGTAATGTTTCCACCAGCATGATTCACGGTAGGGATGGTGTTAGATTGGTGATGAGCTGTGCTCGGTTTCTGCCAGACATGGCACTCTGCATTCAGGCCAAAGAGTTCAATTTTCATCTCCTCAGACCACAGAATCTTTTGACTCATGCTCTGTCTTTCATATGGCTTTTTGCAAACTCCAGGCATGCTGTCATGTGCTATTTTCTCAGAAATTGCTTCGGTTTGGCCACTCTCCAATAAAGCCTAGATTTGTGAAGTGCTGCAGATATTGTTGTCGTTCCGGTGTCACAAAACAGATCCGCCACTGGCGATTCTGTACCGGTACAGATTCGCCCCCCTCGAAATAGATTCGCCCCCCCTGCCACGAAATAGACTCTCCCCCGTGACAAAATCGCCCCCTCATAATATATACGTATGTACATGTTTCAGCAGATATTCAAACTTGGAAAAAAGCGTAACAATTGTATGGCTCTTGGTGATTGTGGAAGAGTTCTTTTACAATTAATCTACAACTAGAACAACTGAATATTGGTGTAAACCAATAAAAATAAAACCATAATAACCATAAAAATAAATAAAAATAACCAAAAATAACATATAAGAACATAAAATAACCATAAAACCATAACCAAAATAAAAAATAAACCAATAAAAATCTATCAATAATTACTATATCAAGTGTTCAAGTATGTCTTAAAAAGATTGAGAAAATGTGTAAGTCCACACTCAATCAATTCCCCAAACAATATTAGTAGTACTTTTATCACGTCCCCTCTTGTAAACCAATATTTCCAAATGTATATTTATATATCCGCAAACGAGAATGGGGGGCGATTCTATTTGATGGGGGCGAGAAACGTATCCGCCAGGGGGAGAGTTTATACGGGGGCGGATTTATTTCGCGACACCGGCGTGTTCTCCCATCTGAGCCAAGAAACTTTATGCTCTCTACCAAATGCTGTTGTAGTTATTATTGTCATTATCATTTTATTATGTATCTATATAATAATAGCGTAAGGACTCGACTTTGTTATCCCTTTTACGCCGCACCCAGTGACCCGATGCCCACGGCACTAATGGATTTACGATCTACGAACTGCGCTCTTTGTTTATCACGTACAGCCATAATTCTGAATTAGCCGACGTTGGGGCCCAAAAGCATCCGATTAACTGCCGATACGACGCCATCTTACGACGCCATCGTATTGGCGTCTGCTGGGCGAAGGTGAAGCAAGCCGTCCGCTGATTGGACAGTCGAAGGCGACAGCAAGCCGTCCACTGAGTGGACAATCCTGAGCATGCATTTGTGCCGGTGTCATTGATCGCGGTGTACGCTAACCTCATCAGGTGGGTTTACCATAATTTCTTCCATATACTGTGATTACAACGAAGTGAAACCGATCAGCAGCCCATCAGTATCATATAAAGCAATAAATAACAAGGCTTCAGCTTCTGAAAGCTTAAAACAAAGTGTACTACGCCGAGTGACGAAAAGTAGGCGTCGGCCTAGGCCCTACCTATCCAGTTGTTGTGTTTCCGTTGTGGCCATGATCTCAACAAATGGCGTAGGCCATGATAATGGCAAATTGGCGTAGGCGCAGGGTAGGTCATGATCAGCCCTCCCCCCCCCCCCCCCCTTCGTTTCACCAACTCCTGCATCTGCCACCGTTCATGATTATCAAAGTAGGCTTTACCCTGTTCACAATAAGGTAGAAATCAGTGAGTTGTATACGAAGATATAAAAGGATGGCATTGACTTCGAGACGGTACGTGATATTTTCAAAAGTATATCGTAGCGTTGTCATTTAAGTAGATTGCAATAAATACGTTGTTCATATACGCACTCTTCATTCTCATCTTTCTTCCTAACTCTTACTCGGACAAGCAAATCCCCTATGCCATCCATAATGGTACACTCTATCCATACACCACATCCTCCCTTCCGTGGATGTTCCACGGGTTTCGGCTAGTCCTTATTATTCTCATTATTATCATTATTATCATCATCATTATCATTTTATATTTTTATTATCATTATATATTATGATCAGTATCGTTATATCTCATTGTCGTCTTCATTTTGTATAATTGTCATTATTACCATCATAATTTCAATATGTAATTAATAGACATACACACGTTCTGTGCGGACAAAAGAAACAAACAGACAAACGAACGCAAATGCAATTCCCTCTTTTCTGGCGACGGTAATCAGCAACAGTTGTATTTCCCCTTTAGTTAGAAATCGTTTTTATTGCTCCATGCATTCATTTGGATTTTCTTTCCCATGGAGCCATGTTCTGCTGATACAGTCATGACCATTTTATTTGTTAAATTTAAATGCCAGGTTATAACTTCGATTATCTCGATCGATTCGTTTCCATCATGGAATAAAGCATCATCCAACATTACCGGTTAAAGTATTTAAATTAAACGATCCCTCCTCTCCCACTGTACCACCCACGTTTACCCCACCAATAAGCCAATCATATTTCACTTTCATATTTTATCAATCATATTTTAAATCGAGCAAAATACAAAACAAAAACACGTGTGCTGCTTTGCTACAAAATGTCATCCTCGTGTCTCGCAGGCAGAGCGAAGCATCATTGTGTGTGCTGTCCCCCGGATGGATGTTAAACTTGGAGTCCACTCTCCTCCCATTAGTTTGTGGATGCTATAAGGATCCCATGCATGGTGTCCTTCATGAAGAGTACGCGAACTATCGCAAGCACCCTGAACAAATTACAAATTCCTGTCCTAACCCACAGAGGGCACTAAATCAACGGCACATCCGCATCCTCAGCCAATTATATTGCCCCGCAGTCTTGTGCTGCGTACGAAGCAAGAATAAGCAAATGTCTGCTGATCATTTATGGGAGCATGGCGATACAGCCATATAGCCACGTCCAGACTTTACCAGTTTAGTGAAGAAAGGGTAATTGACAAGCAAACACTTTAACAAGTGAAGACCAGATTTATACCCCAAAACAACACAACAAAACTATTTCAAAATAAATAAACATTCTTAAATTCAGCCTTAAGCAGGACTCCATGTGCATTCAATAATGCTTCGTGCCTTAGCTCATAATGGTGCCTCAATCCATTCTCGTGAGAGTGGTAGCACTATGTCCAGAGATGAGTGAGGAGGTTTAAACCTAAACTGGTGGTCCCTAATATAGTCGTGAGAAAAGACTAATCACTTTATTTCAGTAATACTTGTGGTTGGTCTGGTCTGTTATTCTGTCGCTACACATTCATCATCATCATCATCATCAGCATCAGCATCAGCATCATCATCATCATCATCATCATCTATTATGTCTGTTGTGTTGGTTGGTGTGTTCTCTTCTGTTGGTGTTTGTATATTTGTTTGTGGTTGTTAGGTATTGGTGTCTGTATTGGTGTATTGGTTTTGTTGGTGATTGTTGTTCTGGTTGTTGGTCTGTTGTCTGTCTATCTGTCTGTATTTAAATCGCCTATAGGTCACATTTTTACTCTGGGCTTCATGAAACTTAATAACCTGGTAGAGGTAGTCACAAGAAGCCTATTGTTTTTGAGGTCATTAGGTCAAAGGGCAAGGTCAGATAAATTGTCAATTTTCATCCTATTCACTTGATATCAATATACAGTGCCATCCATAAGTATTGGAACAGTGATGTAAATTTGTTATTATTGCTACATACTCAATAAATGTGGATTTGAGATAAAAATATGAAAATGAGGCAAGAGTACAGGTCAACTTTTATTTCTTGGTATTTCTACACATATAAGTTTTACCATTGTGGAACAATAGCACTTTTATGTTCAGTCCCCCCATTTTCTAAAGAGTCTAAAATTTTTCCTTATATTTGTTTTACGCACAACTTGTGTTGACCAAAGACTTTAGATCCTTCATACGGCTTGGACCCCTTGAGCTTTAAGGCCCTTTAGACGTTTTAGACCCTTTAGACCCCTTCATACGCTTTAGACCTTTTAAGATCCTTTAGATTCCTAAAGACATTTACACCCTTTGACCCTTAGACCATTTAGACCTTTAGGCTCTTTAGACTCCATTTAAACACTTTGACCCCTTAGACCCCAACTACTATTGTGAAATACTCTTTAGATATTTTGAATAATTTAGACCTCTTCGACCCTTAGACACATCAGACCCTTATAGAAAGAACCCTATAGACCCTGAGAAACACTTAGACCTGCAGACCCGTTAGACCCCTTTAGACGCACACCAAACAAACATCTATAGTCTTCTTGCAATACACAGACTATACTTTTTCAGCAAGTAATACGCAATCTAGACCCACCTGGAGGCTGGGTACTCTGATAGTTTGAACAGAATTTGCATATTTGGTCACTGAATTGGTTCCCCAATCAAACCCTTGAGCCTAGAAGCATATTATTTGTTTGGATTTTCGCAATTATGCATGACATCTTTCTTGGTTGTTTGTGTGTGTGTCTGTGAGCAGGATGTCTCAAAAAGTTATGGCCAGATTCCAATGAAACCTACGGACAGATTTGGTTTGTGCCAAGCACAAATTAATTACATCTGGATCCAGATACAAGAACTTCTTCAGTGATTCCTCACCTTTGAGAGATAGCGCCAAAATCGATGTATAGCACGATATCTCAAAACCTTATAGACGGGTTATGACAAAACTTGGTGGATTAGTTGGGTAGGGGACAAGGAAAAGCCGATTAGATTTTGGTTAAGGTTCGAATCTAGATCCAGATTCTTGAATTTTTAGTGATTCTTCACCAATGAGAGATCAGGCCAAAGGCAATACTAGAAAGCATCTGAAAATGCAAAGCCCGTCTGGGTCCGTTTGTGTTAACCAATTTTTAAAAAATTGCGATTTTATGCAGCCATGACCTTATAGCTTTAGATCTAAAAAAATAATAATTAGCTTCTACCTTTTGATTGGTGAACCAATTTTGTGACCCAATATGCAAATTCTTAAAACTTCAGGTCAATTGGAAAAATATTGCCGATTTTATGCAACCTTGACGTTTGACCTTTTGATCTAAAAAAAACAATCGGCTTGTTGCTTTTGATTGGTGAACCAATTGAATGACCGAATATGCAAATTCTTAAAATATCAGGTCAATCGGATGAAAAATTACAATTTTATGGGACGCTGACCTTTGACCTTTTGACCAAATTATTAAATTGCCTTCTCCATAATTCTCATAATAAAGCTTTGTTGAAAATTTGATGACAAAATTCAAATGGTATATTGAAATTTCAGGTTAATTGGATGAAAATTTATTATTTTATGTGATGCTGACGTTTGACCTTTTGACAAAATTATTAATTTGCCTTCTACATATTATCATAATAATGCTTTGTTGAAAAATTGACGACAATAGCTCAAATGGTAAAAAAGTTATGGCCTGGACAGATGGGACAGACACACACACACACACACACACACACACACACACACACACACACACACACACACACACACACACACACACACACACACACACACACACACAAGTGAATACAATACCCAACCTCCTGCCCTAATAAAGCAGGATATGTGAAAATGTTATCAACATATTTGGACAAGACTTTGTGAAGCATTTTGGGGTGTGACAAGAACAAGTTGATGAGATTTTGGTTAAGATCCGGCCTATCAGTGGGATACATAACGTAAACTGTTCAGCCTGGCGGAGGTATGCGTTCTACCAAGTGTCGTTGTGGTTTACCTTTGAAATGCATTCAGGTTAACCAATGTCGTGTCATTGAGTGGATTGGTCTTTAAACCCTTCTTGTAAGTAGGATGTGCTCACCACCTGTCCTCTGACAACCTACATAAGTCACAATATATGCACAATACTGACAACATGTGGACATTAAGTTTGAAATTAACATACTCAACGTGCAGCACGTGCACATTTTCCCCACACCATACAAAGAAGAATGTCCTTTATAAAGATGTGCAGCAGGTACTGAAAAGTCAATTATAATAAAGGTGCCACCAGCTAAAGACCTGATCGATTGACCTTCCGTCACAATGGATCTTCCAAAATCGTTAGTGCAGTGTGTTTGGACCTCACTATCCCGAGGAATGGAAGAGAAAAATAATTACGCCTAAATTAAAAAAAGCACGGAGATCAAAACAAATGAAAAGATTGAGCCACAACTGAAAAATGTAGAACGGCACAAAATTACACCTCATTTATAGCAGCATTTGATATTAAGCATCAGTGATAGCGTCACCCTTATAGAAATCGAATAGAAAAGAAGTCCCCAATTATTGCTACTGTCAGGTGTGGTCAGCGGGGGACACTTTTATCCGAAGTCTTTCATGAACCGGCTCCCCTGATGTCTGACGTTCGACTGAAAGCGGCAGGAATTCAGAATTTGTTCAGAGTGCCCCAGATAACTCGTGGATCCTTCACAAACGACACTGTGGAAGCTTTGACATCCACCTGATGACCAGGTACTGGCAGATGAATTCTCCAGCTTTTACACCATTCCAATGGATGGCACAAACACTGATGTACTTGGCATATGAAACACTCGGATGACAGTTGATAGCTCGGTCGAGATTTGAATCCAAGCGAGACAGCTCAAAGGGGAGTGGGCAAACCTCAAGGTCATCATGCCAGCCCTACAATTGTGAAATCATAACATGAACTATTTCTTTCCTGTTCCATTAATTCTGTGGTTTATTTGGAATGAAAGCTGTCTAGCCTGGGTTTGAATCTCGACCCAGGTATAAACTGCCACCCTGGTGTTTCACAGGCAGGTTTATACATCAATGTGTTTGCTGTCCCTGATATGGATATTAATCTTGGCATCCCATCTGCTGATATTATAACATCTGCCGATAAATAATAATTGGTGGACGTTAAGGATCTCATGGTGTCCTTTGCGAAGAGAGTACGCAAGCTATCACAGGCACCACAACGTTTTGAGAAATTCTCATCACAGACAGACAAACAAATGAAAAAAGTTTTTCGGTTTTTCCAAGATGGCGGCCGAACCACGTGACCGATGACGTCATCAATTGGCCCCAGTCCATTCCAGGGCAAGATAAATACGTGTGCAAAGTTTGGCGATCCTGCATGCAACGGTGTAGACGTAGTGCTGCAAACAGACAGACAAACAGACAAACAGACAAACAGACAGACAGACGGACAAACGAACAGATCAACATACTTGCCGGAATCTTTTTCGGGAATCTTTTCCGGCAAGTAACAAACAGACAGGGATGAAAATATAATCTCCATCCACCTCCATTATTTTTTTCCCAAATTTGTCAAAATAATAAATCCAAATTTGCCTTGCTGTCTACATGGACAAATGACTATTTCCGATAGCACGACATGACCTCAAGGCTAAACTCCTCAGTTATTCTTGGCTAAATGTGCAGGTGAACTTTCAATTTAATTTAATTTTTCATAATATTTCTGCTGTCACAGGAAATGCTTTTCACGTGAACTTCGTACCACATAACGATTTCATATTGAAATATTGGATTATATTGAAAAAGTGCCCATTCAGAGTATATGGATTTAACTACACGACTGTTGTCCCTAACAGAGATGCCGAAATGTGATGGGCTTTTTTTTTAATATCAGGACTGTATGTGGTGAAAGGACGTGATGACATGAGTCCGGGCCAGGCCCGTGTGCGCTCTATGCAATTGGCTGCATCGCTTGTTGAGCGCTCGTCGGGTAAAAAGGACGAGCAATGCCAGGAAAACCAATCACATGTCTGAAACAGTGTGCATCAGGCACTCCAGCCTCCTCCTTTTGTTTGTTTTCCCTTCAGTACTGAGCACATGTGGCTCTGTTGCCATGTCACACCATTGCAACAAAAACTAAATTTATACCGAGTAGTTTATAGTTCTATATGAAATATATAAAGGCTTCATAGAAAATCTACTAAAACACCATGAGGAGTTTTGTAAATTTTAAAGAAATTTGAAATATTTTGTAAAATTTACATTTGTACATTTTATTTACAACAAACATTTACATATAAATTTGTATTTACACATTTACAACACATTTACACATTTACAACACATTACACATCAACAACACATTTACATAGAAATTTTTACATTTACAACAGACATTTTACAGAAATTTGAGCTTTAATTGTAAAAAAAAAAATTTTTCCCCTAAATCTTTATCAAACCTTTTTAAAATCAGTGTAGGATTTGTTTTGGGGTTTCGGAAGATGTTTTTTTTTTTTTTCCAAATCTTTATCAAACCTTTTTAAAATCAGTGTAGGATTTGTTTTGGGGTTTCGGAAGATGTTTTTTTTTTCCCAAATCTTTATCAAACCTTTTTAAAATCAGTGTAGGATTTGTTTTGGGGTTTCAGAAGATGTTTTTTTTTTTTTCCAAATCTTTATCAAACCTTTTTAAAATCAGTGTAGGATTTGTTTTGGGGTTTCGGAAGATGTTTTTTTTTCTTCCAAATCTTTATCAAACCTTTTAAAAAGCATTGTAGGATTTGTTTTGGGGTTTCAGAAGATTTTTTTTTTTTTTCCAAATCTTTATCAAACCTTTTAAAAATCAGTGTAGGATTTGTTTTGGGGTGATGGAAGATTTTTTTTTTTTCCAAATCTTTATCAAACCTTTTTAAAATCAGTGTAGGATTTGTTTTGGGGTTTCGGAAGATGTTTTTTTTTTCCAAATCTTTATCAAACCTTTTAAAAATCAGTGTAGGATTTGTTTTGGGGTGATGGAAGATTTTTTTTTTTTCAAAATCTTTATCAAACCTTTCTAAAATCAGTGTAGGATTTGTTTTGGGGTTTCAGAAGATTTTTCTTTTCCAAATCTTTATCAAACCACTTTAAAATCAGTGTAGGATTTGTTTTGGGGTTTTGGAAGATGGTTTTTTTTTCCAAATCTTTATCAAACCTTTTTAAAATCAGTGTATGATTTGTTTTGGGGGTTTTGGAAGATGTTTTTTCCCCCATATAAACTTGAGGGCGCTTTTAAAGGGTTGTGGTCTTTGCAATAATTCTTGTGATTAATATCCCCCTCACCCCACAATATTTTAACTTCTAATAATTATTCAGAAATTCAAGATATTTTGAGGGCTGCATATGTGTCCCTACTTGGTTTACATGTGCCAAATCCTTACATTATACTACCTCTGCATCGAATAATGCATATTATGGATGTGCTGTGGCTTAGAGGTATCTGCACTCACCTCTGAGCTGTCCCGTCTGGGTTAGAATCTCGACACAGCTATGAACTTTCATCCTGATGTATCACATGCGGAGCTATATATCAATGTGTGCGCTGTCCATCGTAAATCGGAATGACGTTAAGGATCCATCTGCCAGCACCTGTCATTGGTGGATGTTAAATATCCCAGAGTTTTGTGAAGATGAGGCGATTTATTGGTGCCACCCTGGCTAAGTCCCAAGCTCTTCCTCAAATCACCCACCTGCAGTTGAGTACTTTGCGATGGAGTGGCAATTTGCCCAGGATTAGTTCCAGCCTTGAAACGTTTCTCACCTTGTCCTGAACAGGCCGAATCTGTTCCCAGGGTATGGACCTTCATTATTTATTAATATTAAGGACGAAGCTAAATATTGCAAAGTTTAAATGGAGAATGTTTCTGCTTAGCAGAAGAAATGCATTCACTTATGTGACGTGGTTGTTTATCAAAAGTTCCTTTGTAATGTCATGAGTGTGTGCCTTGCAGGTGTAAAATGTAATTTAAAAAAACTTACTAATTGGTTCCACCTGACAATTCAGAATTAGTAGTTGTCAATTTAAAAGCGAGAAGAAGCCAGAAATAATTCATAAAAATTATGATTTTCAACAATGTTATGCAATTCAAAAAACTCAGATTTGAAGATAAAAATTTTTTTAAATGCAGATTTGAGTAAAATATTTTAATCGCTTTTTTTAGGTTATTTCTCAGAAATAACCTCATATGTCCATTTGTGTACGTACGGTCCCGGGCGGTCCTGGTGTCCGTGTCCATATGTACGTACGTACGTCCGTTCATTGACATTTGACTAAAACAGCTCCCAACAAACTACCCAAACGATATGGAGCAAATTTGATGTGATGCATCAGGACAGCAAGGTCTCATGGTGTTGTGCTCCCCATCTGTATGTGTCCCTATAAGGGGGTAAATATATATTCTATATTGTCTATAAACAGTCTGCATCACATGTGCACATTTCGGTACAGGCCAGGTCATGTTTCCTGCAGGAGCACGAGGATGAAGCACACATGCTTGCACAACAGCCACATTTCACCAGCTCTATGATAGCTTCTGGTGCTGGTGGTGAGTCGGAAATCAAAGGTGTCCATCCATAATCTAATGGCGATGGCAGAACTGGGTTCATAGTAGATTTGTTGCACCATACCATTGCTTGGTAATAGGCTCTGAGAATGTGGTACTTAAATGTAGTACGTGTAGGTGGTAGTTTCTCAGCCTCTGGTTTTTCATTCATGAATAGGTGCCATCTCAGTTTGCCTATATCAGTAATATTTGAGCGTGGGCTGTAGAGTAGGCATCCATATTCTTCAAGAACATCATACATGTCTTGCGATGGGGTATCCACTTGACCAAGGCTTTTGATGGAATAGAGAACTGTTTTGCTTGCTTTGAACAGAACATCCCAGCATATAATTTTGCCTTTACCTGAAAACCAGCCAGTAGTATCTGAACCTGAGAGCATGGAATCCAGGCAAGCTCTGTGCAAAGTTCTGTCCAATGGCCTGGTATATTGGCTTGAGAACAACTTTGGTGCGCCTGGCATATGCAGTGTGCCGTTTATCTTCTGTTCCTACTATTCCTACTATTCTCTGAGTTGTGGTTGTCTACTCACAGCAAGAACAAAGACATCTATCCGTGTCAGGGGACATGATGTGTACAGTGTTCTCTTGCTGAGAAGCGTATGGGGCAGGTAAAATGAGTACAATGTCCACTTCTTCATGGTTGCAGGACAAGTGGTCTACATCAAAATGGTGTGATTGTGCTCCATTCCTTGACAAAACTACAAGTGGAAGTCCTTGTTCAAATTGCTAAGTACACTGTAAGTCTTTCTTTGGTCTTGTTACTGCTCAATAACTTCTTCAAAGGACCTTAAACTTTGTTGAGTCTGTCACTTCATATTCATGTGCTGTGTCATCTTTACCATAGCCCAGGTTCATTGTTTGTAAGAATGTGGGACATCATATCTATCAAACACGAGATGTACAGAATTGTAGTCGTTGGACCTTTTCGCTATTGTGCGAGTGAAATAATCTGCACATTCTGCACATGTTTTTGGGGACATCATTGATAGTTCATGTGCAACAGCCATGTCATCAATTATAAGGGTTTTCCTTGATACAGTGTCATGCTGTTCTTGTGTGTCTTGATGTTCCGGTTGTTTCTGAAAAATCAATGCCTCTTTCTGGTTCTGGGGATACTTTGAGAGTTGTCGAGGCAGGCAAGAATAAACCCATCAGGAGAAAAGAGCGACCTTGGAATGCATAAATCCCGATTGCTTATTTAAGGTTCACATCAGGAAGACATCGTGTGACAATTTGCAATTTTGCATTAAAACTTTAAATTCGAATATTGGCCTCACCGATTGTGTTTGTACTCATCCTGGACATGATGTTTCATATTACTTAATTCTTCAACAACAATACATGTATTGAAAGCAGAAGCTGGCTAAATTAGTTAGCACAGAGTAGTAACAGACTATGAAAAATACATGTATCATGAAATACATCTACACTGCATAAATTTACCTCCTGGTACTAGAATATTTCACTTGATCGCAAACGAGAGTAATGCATACCATAAATATTATTTTTCATTATCAATCCATATAGGTCACTGAGGTAAGCATTTATGCAATAATCCTTCATGAATTAGTTCATGTGGCGGTGAGAGCTTTCATTTGATATGCTACATTCCTAGGTTTACCCTGAAATAAAAAATGTTGAAAACATTTACAAGACTGCATGTCACCATTTAGTGGAGTGTCACAAATGACCTGAAAAGACACAAATTGCTAAGAAAAAAATGACACCATCATTTTTCCGAATCAGGACATTCCTCTACAAAATCAAGCATGGTGTTAAGAATTAACATGCAAATCCCACAGGAACTCATCTTGCTACCTAAGAACCCCTACACTAAAAGTAAGTATTGGAACAAATGACTGACAGGTGTTTCTTGTTGCATTGATTTTTCACACCTAAAAGAGCTGTGAATGTGTCTTGGTTTTAGCCTTTGCTTTTACCTTGAGTCTGCCTTTGGATCTGTAGACTTAAACCAGCATGAAGATCAGAGAACTGCCTATGAAAGAAAAGCAAGCAATTTGGAAGCTGAAAGAACAGAAGAATTCAATTCGAACCACAGCACAAAAATTGTGCATAGCAAATAAAACAGTTTGGAATATCTCGAAAAATAAAGAAACCATGAGTGTAGTTAACAATAGTGTTACGTGCTCCTCCCCGACCCCCTGGTCACGGTGTACCTCCGAGCCCCGAGAGGAGTCATGGCAGAAAAGTGTGTTATCCTGTGTCAAAAATCAATGGTGAAAACACACCAATTGTTACCAACAAACAAATATTGTATTAAAAATCACACAAGAATAACAATACAACAATAATAGCAATCAAAAGTACAATCAATGTATATCTTATGATGGTACTATCAGCTAGTATAAGGTAACTCACTGTGCTCCAAGTGAGTGAAAAAAGAACATTCCCCAATGTCTCTATATTCCCGTCTTCAAGCTCAAAGTTGATCCCCTCCAGCGATCGTCAGAGCAATGTCGAATCGAAACCAGAATCCCGTTCAGATGACGGGCCCAGTCACGCCGCCAAAACTGCACAAAGGTGTACGCGGCCAAAGCAGCGCAAAGAGTCACGCGGCCCAAAGCTGCGTAAAAGCGCACTCAAGGCGACTGGGAAATCACACCCTCTGGTATGGATGTTTTACAGCTCCAAATCGGCGAACCCCAGGTTTGCCTTCAAAATCCGCGTTGCACACACACATCCCAGATAGACGTCTGAATGGTGAAAACGACTGACGCGAAGCAAAGACCTTTCGCGATGAGCAAAGCGCGTGAGTCAAAATGGCTGATGGCTCGTTCTCGAGACGCAACGACCTGACGATGATTCCTCGGAATCCAACGCCAAACCTGACACGCAGGTTGATCAGTCACATCGATAACAACTCAATCACAGGAATCCCTTTTCCCAGGAAACCCAAAGTTCACTCGTGACTCTTGCTCGACAACGTTCGATCCAGACCGCAAAGCAACCAGCTTCTTGTCTGACTTTACTTCGCTCCACCCCTTTTCTCTCTCCTCTTCTTCTTCGTCTTCCGGTTCCCGATCCGGTTTCCTGTTTCTTTTAACATTAACTTTTTTTTACCTTTTAAAAGCAGTTCATGGACAATAAACCTTTTGAAAACAATAATAGTACATGGAATCAGAAATATTTACAGTGGATGCAAAACCACAACAACGGAAGTGACGAATCCATAACAAATAGACAATGGCCAGGTCGGCCAAGGAAAAACAACTGCAGTTGATGACAGAAGAATCATGAGAGCTGTGAAGAAAAACCTGAAAATAACTGTCAGTGACATCACCAACAACCTCCAGCGTGCACAGGTGAAAGCATCACAATCTATTATTGGCAGAACAGTTCTATTGGAGAATTACAAAGGCTACACCGCAAGATGCAAACCTCTCATCAACACCAAAAACAGAAAGGCCAGATTAGAATTTGCCAAGTACAGAGGTGATCCAGTAGAGTTCTGGAACAAGGTTTTATGGACAGATGAGACCAAGATAAACCTTTACCAAAGTGATGGAAAGGTGAAAGTGTGGAGAAAGGTAGGAACTGCATATGATCCAAACCATACTACCTCATCTGTGAAGTATTGGGTATTGTCATGGCTTGGGCTTCTATGGCTGCATCTGGATCTGGCTCACTCATCTTTATTGATGATGTAACTAATGCTGTCTGTCTTTGCACAAGAAAGTGCCTTCAAACTAATTGTGCGGTGCTTCAACATGCAACTGGACAATAACCCATAACACACTACCCTGGTGTTGCCTGGTGTTGGCTTAGCGGTTGGGGTGCCGGCTTGGGATCCTAGGATCCTGGGTTCGAATCCCGGTTGATCGCTAAATTAACACCAGGGGGGTTGACTCAGCCTGTCATCCTTCCGAGGTCAGTAAATTGAGTACCAGCTTGCTGGGATGAATGATCCTGGTGTGTACCCCGGTTTAGAATAGGTACACCGTATCCCTGCGCATAGTAAGAGGCGACTAAGGGTTGGCGCCAGGAAGGGCATCCGGCCATAAAAACATTGCCTCAACCAGGGAACCATGATTGTCATGGGGCCCGCAAGGCTAACCCCTGCTCTGGTGGGGAAAATGGCCTTAAAACGATCATTCATTCATTCATTCACACCACCAACACAGCCAAGGAGTTCACCAGGGGGGAAAAAGTGGAAGGTTTTAGACTTGCCAAGTCAATATCCTGATTGAAATCCAATGTGCAGCATGCATTTCACTTTCTGAAGAGGAGAATAAAGTCGGAAACCCCCAAAACAAACAATAACTGAAAATGGCTGCATTAAAGGCTTGGCAAAGCATCTCAAAGGATGATACCAAGAGTTTGGTGATGTCAATCGGCCACAGGGTCATGCAGTTATTGCATATAAGGGATATGCAACCAAACAATAACTATTATACGACTTTAATTTACTTTAAGTTAATCTGTTGCAATACTTATGTTTACCTAAAATTATTGAAGTGCTATTGTTCTACAATGGCAAAACATATATGCATAGAAATACCAATAAATAAAAGCTGACCTTCTGTAGTTTTGCCTCATATTCATATTTTGATCTCAAATCCAAATTTCTTGAGTATATAGCAATAATAAATTTCATTTCACTGTTCCAATAGTTATGGAGGGTACTGTATATCTTAGAAAATGTTACCACCTTGCACTTTCATTTATTTTCTTCACGACAAATAAGAATCACTCATCCATGGCTGGGTAGACGGGATGGAGGATAGGGGGGAGGGGTGGGGTGCAGTATTAATTAGATCTTTGAAACCAAAGATCCCAAAATGGTTTAGAAGGGGGAGATAGAACATCTGGGAACAAGTGACCACAACAAATTGTGTGCAACTATATTGTTTAGATGTGGAGTTTGGGATCGTAAGGTAGATTTCAAGAAGGAAAACTTTCAGGAAGGAAAAAGAAGGGAATGAGTGATTGGCAGATACAATTTAATATAAAGAAATGTTAGGTGCTGGGGATGGGTAAGAACAATGAAAATAGGGATTACGTGATGCAAGGGGCAGTCTTGGAATGTGTTGCACAGGAGAAGGATCTGGTGGTGGTAATAGATATAAGGGGGGGGGGGGGGCAAAGGAGGGTGTAAGCAGACAGGTTTTGTGAAGCCTTATCTACTGTATAAGAGAGCCGTTGGTCTGTGTGTCACCGTTTTTCTCAGAGATGGCAAAATGGATTTCAGAGGATTTCGTCAAACGGATTCGTCAAACTTTCAGAGGTTCATCAGTGAGTGCTTTGGGAGTGTTTTAGACTAAAAAAAAGAAAAAAAAAAGGTCGTTATTTGGGAGTTTTAAAAAATCGCTCTATAGTGCCGAAGCTTTTTTGATTCATGACTATTTATATAAGTACACATTCTAATAAATAAATACAAAACAATTACCAGACATTTGAACACAAATAATCAAACAATACCGGAAGCGTTCGAAGTTGTTGGTAGGCTGTCGGGCTTCTTCTTTTTCCTAAACGTCATCAAACTTAACTCAGAAACGTGATGAACGGCACATGCAGCAGCATATATTCAGCGAAAAGGTAAAATGATGATTTTACCTTTGTGATGGATTCTGATTTGAATGTAATTGCTTTTCTATTATATTTGCCCTCATTTCAAATATGTTGATGTTTCTTTTTCGCTTGAGCAACGCGGGTACTCCAGCTATAAACGCTTATATACTTTACTCAGGGTACAAATACAAATCGAACTTTATCTGGGGGGGGGGGGGGGGGGGGTGGGTGGGGGTGGGGGTAACATAGGCTATTTGGCCGGGGCCTCATGTGGGGACTGGATGAGGGGCGTAAATTCTTTATGTAAGTGTGTACCATGTCGTGCAGCACCACCTGGTGTTGGTGGCAGAGGGTATTACAATTTCCTTTTTTACCTTGGCGACACTGAGATGAAAGCGCTCTTTGCGCAGGTAAATGTGTTTCCTCCTTCCCTCCCCCCCCCTCTCTCCCAAAACAGAGGGGCCTGTCAAAGCCACCCCACCCCCTCCCCCCAAAATATGTATATGTAGTGTATCTTTCCCATCCCTCTCCCCTCACCTCACTCTCCCCTCCCCCTTCCACTTCCCCCACTCCCTTCCTCACCCCTCCCTCTCCTGCCTTCCCCCCTCCCCCAACCTAGGCCACCCCCTCCACATCCCCCACGGCAATGTCGGGTACTCCTGCTGGTCTAAAATATTGGGTACAGTTTTGGTCGCCACATCTGAGGAGGACCATGGCTGCCATAGAGTGGGTAGAGAGAGAGTGTACAGCAACTGGATGTATCTTGGACCTGGCAACATGTAAATTAATCTATGATGAGCGTCTGAAAGAGATAGGACTTTTTACATGAGAAACAAGGCAATCTGATAGTTGTTTAAGATAATAATGAAGGGTATAGACACAATAAGTGCAGAATAGTTTTTCAGCAGAATGGACACTGATAGGACAATAGGTTACAGTTTAAGAGTAAAGACGAGAAGCGGTGAGACAGTAGTAAAGCAAGGGTGTTTCACTCAGAGAGTGGTGAATGCATGAAATGGTCTCCCTGTAATGGTAGTGACAGTAGAGTCAGTATATAGTTTTTAAAATGAGTTGGATAGTAGTTGTGTGAAAGCGTTGGGGATCGGGGAGGACGAAGACGTTGCCATGATTACGCAGGCTTGATGGGCCTAATGGCCTCCTCCTGCATTGAAGTTGCTTGTAAATCCTCATAAATCAATATCGTACATTGAGCCGACAATGCAGTGACCTTGTCACTTCACACATGAAGTGACATCTCATTTGTTATTTCCCACTTGAAGTTTCCTTTTGCCTTCACAACCTTCCCAGACTTATTATTATATCCAAAGCACAACTATTAGACTTACTATCTAGCAATAACTTACTTTCAAAGTCCTTTTTTCTCAGAGGATTCACTTTTAACATCATTTCTTTAGCTTCTGAAAGCTGCGTTAGTCATGCTCTCCTTCGAAGCTCTGACAAGTATTGAATATAATCATTATGAACACTGATGTGCATTGAATAATCAACGGCTTTGAAATAACACTAGCGTGACTCGGCGCGCTCCGCGCGCCTCACCACACGTCGTTTCAGAGGGGTAGGCATATTTGACCATTTCGGTGTCTTTTGGGTCTTCATTGTGTTTTGGGTCTTCAGGGCCATTTGGGTCTTCAGGGTCTTTTGGATCCTCTGGGCCCTTAAGGGTATTTTGGGCCTTTGAGGCATTTGGGTCTTCAGGGTCTTTTGGGTCTTCAGAGGCTTTTTGGTCTTAAGGGTCTTCGGTGTCTTTTGAGTCTTTGGGGTCTTCAGGGGATTTTGGGTCTTAAGGATCTTTTGGTTCTTCTTGGTCTTTAAGGGTCTTTGGGTCTTCGGGGTCTTTTGGGTCTTCGGGGTATTTTTGGTCTTCGGGGTCTTTTGGGTCTTTGGGGTATTTTTGGTATTTTTGGTCTTCTGGGTGTTTTGGGTCTTCGAGGTGTTTTGGGTCTTCGGGGTGTTTTGGGTCTTCGGGGTGTTTTGGGTCTTCTGGGTGTTTTGGGTCTTCGGGGTGTTTTGGGTCTTCGGGGTGTTTTGGGTCTTCGTGATGTTTTGGGTCTTCGGGGTGTTTTGGGTCTTCTGGGTGTTTTGGGTCTTCGGGGTGTTTTGGGTCTTCGGGGTGTTTTGGGTCTTCGTGATGTTTTGGGTCTTCAGGGTGTTTTGGGTCTTCGGGGTGTTTTGGGTCTTCGGGGTGTTTTGGGTCTTCAGGGTTTTTTGGGTCTTCCGGGTGTTTTGGGTCTTCGGGGTGTTTTGGTTCTTCGGGGTGTTTTGGGTCTTCCGGGGTCTTGGTGGTCTGAAGGGTCTTGGGGGAAATAAAGGGTCATCAAAGGTCTGAGGGGTCTCAGCAGTCTTAACGCAATTCAGAAGGTGGTAATCTTATTTGAAGAAGAAGAAGACGTTTTCGTCGCATATAAACATACATAGCGACATACATAACCATATTCGTTTGCTCTATTATAATAAGATTTCTCAGTTCTAGGGATATGCAAAAGTCATATAAAGATCAGATATGAGTAAGTTTAGCGGTAGCTAACTGAAATGTCACGTTGAATCGAAAAACAGCACACAGACATTACACTGTGCAACGGGATAAGACCTATTTTTTGAAAGGTTATTTGTCAGGGTACACTAACATTAATTGTATATCCTTTTCAAAAGATCGTTGCAGGGAAACTTTGTTCCCTGTTTCTCCGTCAGGAATGATTTAATTGTGCACAGAATCCATCATTTTTAAGAAAGGTAAAATGCAGAGTTTTTGTACCTGTCTTTCCAATTTTAACTTCTGTGCATTTCATTGACTCACACAGTTTATGTTCTGCAGTCGAAGAGAAAATGATTTCATCTATTTTTGTGTTATCTGCGATGTCCAAAAGATTATTCCCTACGTTTGACTTTTAAATGCCGTTGTCATGTTTTGAATTTTCAAAGACTACAAGGGTGGAAGCATTTGCATAGTGGAAGGCCATAATGAAACACCCTCCAACTGACCCATGGTTGCAGAAACAAGATTGAGCTTCACAACCATGACTAATTTGTGACATCAGTACTTGGCTTGACCTCCTTTGGTCATGACAGCTTCGCACCTCCTGCACATGGATGACGTGATTATGGATGGATGTAACTGTAATTTCATTGAACTGTACGTGCATCAAAGAGGTTTGAAGTGAAATCATGGTTATTGGCATCTTTTCAGCCAATTGTCTGCCTGCAGTATTCCAGCTGGTCTCAATCAAGTTGAGATCGGGGCATTTACCAGGCCAAGATGGGGTGACAATGCCGGCTGCCTGCAAGTTGTCTTTCATATTAATTGGAAGCATGTGTATCAATCAAGTTGAAAATATGTATTTGTAAAAACAAGAAGTATGATACGACGTAGGATTTTTTTAAACATTATTAAATACATTTCAAAGCATCTCCCAGTTGGGCCATGTTGTATGGATTAGGACATGTTTGGAAAATGCGGTTTTTGCCACATCCAAAGTTATCCCAGATAGTAGACTTTATTCTTCCACGGGCAGGATGTTTGGAAATGCAATTCCAAAACCACCTGCCCCTTGAGTTACTGAATAATACCCCTCACGTGGACAAAGTGAAATTATTCTCCAGATCATCAGGGATGAACAGCTGTCCATCTTAGCCATAGAAATTGAATTTCGACTTGTCATAAAATATCGTCGACTTCGACTGACTTTATGCTGGATCCATATCCAGAGGCCATTTAAGGTGAACCATCCTCATTTCGTTTTGCATAAATGCCTTCTTTTATGTCCACAATGGGATTTTGGGCACGATGGCTGCTCATAATCATTCCAGAATTGTCCTCCCTATTCTGTTGCAGATTATTTTGATGAGGTTTCTCTTTTTCAGAGGTGCAATTGCTTCAATATTCGAACTTCAGAATGCATCAAAGCTTCTTTTCATCCTCATCTGATTTGTCACTTCACACTAAGTTTCCTTGTGCCTCTTCAGGGGTTGAGCCACAGTTGATGGTTTAAGGTCCCCTTTTGAAGCAAGTACTAAGTCAAACTTCACCCAAAGAAGCAATTACAATTTTCTTCCATGATTTCAGTTCCACTTCTTGCCCATTGAATAGGGAGACAGGTATCATTGAATAGTTACACTTGCCTGTGAAGCAATATGCTCTGCGAATGGCTGAATTAATTGAAACCATGTTTGAGGAGAATCTGTATCCTGCCAGACTCTTAAAATGTGTAGGAGAGGTTGCACGTCTGAGAGGCTGAAATCAAGCAACATGTCTCTTAAGAAACTAGATGGTATTCATAGAATACTTACCCTGCGCAGTCAACTTATTGCGAGCCAACTCTTCTGTTTTTGAACTTATTTTTTCTTTGATCCAATATGGCTGCCAGACCACGTGAGCGATGACATCATAAATTTATATTCTCTAATATAATTGTTGCATAGATCATGCTCAATACATTTCAAACTGATCAGACTAAGCGTTGTCTCTGTCGAATTATGAAGTCATAATTATGGCACCAATGACATCATCGTTAACAACACCTATTCCCCATATGGAGTTCTTTACAATGAGCCATGTTTCAATTTTTTCCATGCAGCGGTTTTGGAGATAGAGTTGAAACATTTTTTCGGTTTTTCCAAGATGGCGCCTGTACGACATGACATATGTCATGATTGTCATTAAAATATTCCACAGGAGGAGGCGCTCCTATGGTGAAAATTTCGTGCCCATCAGATCAAACAGTTGCTGAGAATTTTTTTTCACAATGATCGGGTAAGTGTTGTACTTGTCGAATTATGACGTCATAACGAAGGCACCGATAACATCACCATCAACATATCTTAATCCCCATGGTGAGTACTTGACAATGAGCCATGTTTCAATTTTTTCCATGGAGCGGTTTCAGAGATATAGAGGTGCAACATTTTTCGATTTTTTCCGAGATGGAGTCTGTACCACGTGACCTATGACGTTATAACTCTCATAAAAAAATTATACAGGAGCCGCACATATTCTGAAAATTTTGTGTCCATCGGACTAACAGTTACAGAGGAATTTATGTTTTATTCATACTGATCAGATCAAGCGTTGTACTTGTCGAATTATGATGTAATAATTAAGGCACCAATGACATCACCATGAACATATCTTATTCCCCATGGTGAGTACTTGACAATGAGCCATGTTTCAATTTTTTTCATTGAGCAGTTTGGGAGATGTGGAGGAGTGATGTTTTTTCCAAGATGGCGTCCGTAACACGTGATCTATGACGTCATAGTTATGAATAAAAAAATTCTACAGGCGGAAGCGCTTCTATGGTAAAATTTCGTGTCAATCGGACCAACGGTTGCCGGATTACTCAGGTGAGGAAGAAGGACCGTGGACAAAGAACAGAGGATTATGAGGGCTGGTTCTGGAAGCACATCCTGAGGTGCTCATTGTTGCTGTGGCTCCTCATGGCTGGGGGGATGTGGGTGGGTGACAAATTGTCCATGTAAATGTGTATCGTGTAGCGCCTCACCTAGGTGGGAGAGTGTATTACAAGCCCCCATCCTTTACGGTACAGTATTCCTGTCCCCACAATTTCCAGTGCAATGGGGTGTTTTGAATTATAAGCAGTAGGCCTGTTTTTGCTTCATGCACATTAAACCCGGCCTTTGTTTTTTTTGTGAGCATTTGAGGGAGCTGGCAGTTGCCCATAAACAAATGTGTCAGAAGAACATGTTGCATGATTAAAACAAGATCGCCCATAGGGCAGGTACTCTCATAGTTGTATATAAGTTTGCGTGTCCCCATTTCCCTGTTTGTGCCTTTTGATTTGCATGATTTGCTCCGAACTGCTCGGACCGTCCACCTTTTCCCTCATATTCATTAAACATTAACCTTTAATAAGGTAAGAAGTGTGTTCAATCCATCTGCTTACCCGAAAGTCGGTACCCGAAAGTCGTGTGCTGTCAATTTCAGCTCATTTTGGTGACCTTGGGGAACGGTAAAGATTTTAAAAATAACTAAACGCAGTAGGTTAGAAACCAATTGGCCATTTCCTGGCACAAAGGATCCCGGTGGCGAGGCATATCATGTCAGTGAACCTCAGGCATGGCAATATTATCTCACTCCTCTCTGCGCAAGCGCGATCTGGACAAATTCAGAGCCAAAGTACTTAAAATGGCAAATTTGTCTTCCCATTCATGTTCCGATTTGTGTTCAAAATTCAACATTCTATTTAAATGAAGTTGTTTCTGGATCACAAACTGACAATCATAAACTGATTAATATAGCCAGGCAGACGGACAGACATGACCCAATTGGTTAACCCAGCTTTTCGCTTCACATGTGCAGGGCAAGAACAAATTATTCCGACTAAGGTGCCATGAGCACATGATCTCTCATTTGCTCACGACAGGAGCCAGGCATGGTCTTAAAGGATACGGTTAGATGCAGGTTCCAGTACGGGCAGCATGGGTGGGAATCAGGTTAGGCATAGGTCAGCCCTCCGACACCACCGAAAATGTTCTCTCCAGCACCTTAGACACTAGAGAGATAGAGATAGAGATAGAGATAGAGATAGAGATAGAGATAGAGATAGAGATAGAGGAAGAGGGAGAGGGAGAGGGAGAGAGAGTGAGAGTGGGAAAGACCATGACCACCTGGACTACAGCTCCTCTCAACTCTAAGCTCCAACTCCTACCGACTTCTGACTGACTCAATGCATGGCCCCCTTTTATTACATCCTCCACAGCCATGCCCACAGCTCCAAAAGCATCCATAACTCCCAGCCCAGCTCTGCCAATCATGCAGCATGGCAGTTGCCACCATGGTGACACCACGTGGGTCGTCTCGTGTCGCTCATCGTGGGGTGGTTTTAAAAGCCACACATGGGATGCAAACACATCCATCACCAACCTGTTCCCAACCCTCTCCTTACCAATTGCATAGGTGCCTTGCCTGGTTTACAGAGAGGACACGTACGAATTTCACTTTCCTGTCTAATCCCTATTTCAACTACATATTGCCTCTCGTGGCATACACAAGAACAGGACAAATTCACTCTTATGGTTTCCTGGTTACAGAAAATGTACGAACCTACATGAACACACGGACCACCGCATTCTACCTCGTTCATAAACCCTCCAATGTAACAGTACTATAGGATCTTTAACACCCACAAACAAATGCTAACAGATGGGATATCTGATTTTTTTTTTTACATGATGCATACAATTTTACACCATTAAATAATACACTCTCCGGTTAAAATATTACACTGCTTGTTGCTACGAAGGAAGGCAGGGATATGGCATTTTGTCCAACCTTTGTATACCATGTGATTTGTATACTAGGAGTCCAACCTAATCCAGTCAAGCTTGGGTGCATCCTTCCCTCAGCTGGTCAAAAATGGTCCAAGCTGCTTCATCTCCACTCAGCCAAGGCCTTTTCAGATTGGCACACAATGCCGGTTCCCAATGTCAGTACAAAGAGGATGACAGTGGTGACCTTTCCCATGTTATTTAAATGGCTGTTTCACAATGGGAAGCACATACAGCACATTCTCAGAGCTTTTGGGCCAAAGCAAAGCCAAACAAGGCTTGTGATTTGCTTGGAAATGGAAGATGAGGATTATTAGATTAATCAAAATTAAATACAGTACATTCAGAAAGTATTCAGACCGCTTCACTTTTTTTACCTTTTGTTATGTTGCAGCCTTATGCTGAAATCGTTTAAATTCATTTTTTCCCCTCATCAATCTACACTCAATACCCCATAATTACGTAGGGAAAACAGGATTTTAGAAAGTTTTGCAAATTTATTAAAAATAAAAAAACTGAAATATGATATTGACATAAGTATTCAGACCCTTTGCTATGACACTTGAAATTTAGATCAGGTGCCTTCCATTTCTCTTGATCATCTTTGAGATGTTTCTACACCTTGATTGGAGTCCAACTGTGGTAAATTCAATTGATTGGACTTGATTTGGAAAGGCACACACCTGTCTATATAAGGTCTCACAGCTGACAATGCACATCAGAGCAAAAACCAAGCCATGAGGTCGAAGGAACTGCCTGCAGAGCTCAGAGACAGGATTGTGTCGAGGAACAGATCTGGGGAAGCCTACAAAAAAATTTCTGCGGCATTGAAGGTTCCCAAGAGCACAGCGGCCTCCATAATTCTTAAATGGAAGAAGTTTGGAACAACCAGGATTCTTCCGAGAGCTGGCCACCCGGCCAAACTGAGCAATCGGGGGAGAAGGGCCTTGGTAAGAGAGGTGACCAACAACCGGATGGTCACTCTGGCTGAGCCCCAGAGATCCTGTGTGGAGATGGGAGAAACTTCCAGAAGGACAAACATCACTGCAACACTCCACCGATCTGGGCTTTATGGGAGAGTGGCCAGACGGAAGCCTCTCCTCAGTGAAAGACACATGAAAGCCCGCTTGGAGTTTGCAAAAAAGCACCTAAAGGACTCTCAGACTGTGAGAAACAAGATTCTGTGGTCTGATGAAACCAGGATTGAACTGTTTGGCCTCAATTCTAAGCGTCATGTCTGGAGGAAACCAGGCACCACTCATCACCTGCCCAATACCATCCCAATGGTGAAGCATGGTGGTGGCAGCATCATGCTGTGGGGGTGTTTTTCAGCAGCAGGGACTGGGGGACTGGTCAGGGTTGAGGGACCAATGAACAGAGCAAAGTACAGAGATATCCTTAATGAAAACCTGAAACAGAGCGCTCAGGACCTCAGACTGGGCCGAAGGTTCACCTTCCAACAGGACAAAGACCCTAAGCACACAGCCAAGTCAATGCAGAAGTGGCTTCGGGACAACTCTGTGAAGGTCCTTGAGTGGCCCAGCCAGAGCCCTGACTTGAACCCAATCGAACATCTCTGGAGAGACATGAAAATGGCTGTCCACCGACGTTCCCCATCCAACCTGACAGAGCTTGAGAGGATCTGCAGAGAAGAATGGCAGAAAATCCCCAAATCGAGGTGTGCAAAGTTTGTCGCGTCATACCCAAGAAGACTCGAGGCTGTAATCGCTGCCAAAGGTGCTTCAACTAAGTACTGAGTTAAGGGTCTGAATACTTATGTCAGTGTGATATTTCAGTTTTTTCTTTTTAATAAATTTGCAAAACTTTCTAAAATCCTGTTTTCCCTACTCGGCCATGGGGCATACCATTAAAATCCACTTTTTCGTGCAACAACGCAGGGGATTACTTAAAATTGCTATAGATGGGTTGGGGATGTGCTCCTGAACAAGAAACACCATGTCCCCAGACACCAGGGGTGCTCATTAATTTTTAACGCGCACTTGATGAAAATGCAAGTAAATATATATTCATCAACTATACGTTACTGCATTTTCTTTTATTTCTGGATAGTTTGAGGAGTAAAATGAAAAAAATTGATTGTGATATTGTTTCTAGACCTCCTTTTCACTAAAATACACCAATAAACATGATATTTTTGTATCTAGATAGTCATAGCGATAAGTTGAAAATGAATCCACAATCCGATACACAATCCTGCATTGAAGCCAAACCAGAAAATCCCAACATTGGCTACCATTATGATTGTTCACGTCGCTTTTGTGACATCAGTAAAGTGAACAGGCTGAAGGAGAAACTTGTCTTTGTCTTTTTGTCTTGTCTTTTTACAAACCATTCATGGACACTCTTTGGAAATAGAGTTATGGGAAAGAAATGTAAACTTAACTGTTAGAACTAAGTAAAACAAATGGAAGTTTCATTTCATAGATAAGTCGTAAATAATGAAATGTCAAATGCATCAAAAATATGATATCAAGTACAATCATATAGAAACGAAGCTTAAACGTGTGGGTTAATATCATAAGAATAAATTAAGAATAAATTAATTTTAAACATGTCAACCACATAACATCAATGACAATCAGTGAAAAAATCACTGATCATACAGGATCGAACCTGGGAACCTCCGCTTTACTAGTAAGATGCTCTAACCTGAAGTTGAAGTTGAACTGAAATATACGATCAGATGGAGAAGAACGGATGATTTTAAATCAATACGCTTCTCAGATGAGAGGATGTTAGAGGAACGGGACTAGAACTGAAGACCTATTGATTTAAAATCATCCGTTCTTCTCCATCTGATCGTATAGCTCAGTTGGTTAGGGCGTCGCACTAGTAAAGCGCAGGTTCCCAGGTTCGAATCCTGGATGATCAGTGATTTTTTCACTATTTGTCATCTATGTGTGGTTGACATGTTTAAAATTAATTTATTCTTAAGTACAATCATTTTTTAAATGAAAGTCCTGTGTTCATGATTTCGACCTTATACCTGTGAATATAGTTAATAGTACAAATTTCTCAAACTTGAAAGCTGTAAATTGAACAATGATGTAAATTATAATGTAATGGATATCATAAACAAATTTGATTGTCTCAATTATTTATGTCTGTCTGCCTTATCCTGGCATGTATACATTATGTATTGAACATGGAAACGAAGCAAAAGTAACAGTACTCTTAAACACTGTTAATCATGCAAGCACTTTCCATGACATGCGTAATGTATACATGTTGTACTGTTTTAAATAAATAAGTTGAAAATGAATCTTCTAAAAAGTAAAAGGAGTCAGCCGTCAACTGCCACTCATTGCCATTCTTCAAATCAAAGAAGATGAACTGATCATAGAAGGTAGAAGTGAGAAGTTAATTTTAAAAAAGGAAAATAAAAATGATTTATTTGCGGCACAACGTGTGTTTCAGCTGCGGCGGACCATATTTTCAGATTGGATTCATTTTCAACTTATCGCTATGACTATCTAGATACAAAAATATCATGTTTATTGGTGTATTTTAGTGAAAAGGAGGTCTAGAAACAATATCACAATCAATTTTTTTCATTTTACTCCTCAAACTATCCAGAAATAAAAGAAAATGCAGTAACGTATAGTTGATGAATATATATTTACTTGCATTTTCATCAAGTGCGCGTTAAAAATTAATGAGCACCCCTGGTGTCTGGGGACATGGTGTTTCTTGTTCAGGAGCACATCCCCAACCCATCTATAGCAATTTTAAGTAATCCCCTGCGTTGTTGCACGAAATTGTCAAATTGAGCACATTTTAGCCCTATGCCCCATGGCCTATACGTAATTATGGGGTATTGAGTGTAGATTGATGAGGGAAAAAAATGAATTTAAACGATTTCAGCATAAGGCTGCAACATAACAAAATGTGAAAAAAGTGAAGGGGTCTGAATACTTTCTGAATGCACTGTATGTATATGTTGGAACCCATCTGTGGATCGGTCCCATCGGCCGATGGGTCTGACCCATCTGTGGATGCATGAGAAATGACAATGCAGACCCATCGGCCGATGGGTCTGCGCCATCTGCGGATGTGTTGTTCACCTTGAAGGAATGTGTTGACAGAATGGTGCTCTTCAATCAGGTACACAGTCATTGTAATTACATGTGGTAGGAATTTAACAGAGATGATTTTTAAATGTTTTATTTAACTTTTATTTTTAAAATGTAATATTTTTTTTAAATTTAATTTAAATTTTATTTTATTAAATGTTATGTAAAGCTTTACTAAAACTGCCATGTATCTGTTAATTACAAAATGTATTGACAAAATGTATAAATAGATGGGTAGAAATAGATAATAAAACATTTAAAAATCATCTCTGTTAAATTCGTACCACATGTAATTCCAATGACTGTGTACCTGATTGAAGAGCACCATTCTGTCAACACATTCCTTCAAGGTGAACAACCCATCCGCAGATGGCGCAGACCCATCGGCCGATGGGTCTGCATTGTCATTTCTCGTGCATCCACAGATGGGTCAGACCCATCGGCCGATGGGACCGATCCACAGATGGGTTCCAACATATACACCGTATAAATACCATTGTGTCTCTGTGGCTGTCTGTCTACCTTTGTTGCTGATGCACAGCCTCATCTTTGAAATTACAAACTCCAAACTCGGGGTACAAATACAACGTTTTGTGGGGAGTAACATAGGCTATGTGGCCGTGGCCTCATGTGGGGATGTGGGGGCCAGAGGGCATAAATTATCTATGTAAATGTGTGCCATGTAGTAGGCAGTGGCAGAGGGTATTTACAATTTCCGTCTTTACCTGGGCAACCCTGAGGATAAAACACTCTTTGCATGGGTAAATTTGTCCCCCTTCCCTTCTCACCCCCCACCCGCCCCCCTCCCCCGCCATAAATGGAGGAGCCTCAAAGCCCCTGCTCGCCAAAAGATGTATATGCAGTATATCTCTACACCTTCCCCTCCATTTCCCATCCCCTCCGTCACTCTCCCCTCCTACCTCCCCTCCCACCCACCCACTCCCCTTCCCCTCCCTCCCATTCCCCTCCTACGTCTTCCGCCTCCCTCCCACTCTCCCCCTCTTCCCCCCCCCCCCACTCCCTTCCTCCTCCTACCCACGCTCCTCCAATTCCCCTCCCCTTATAGCAGCAAGAGACGTGACAACTAATTGGTCCGTCAGTGATGCAGCAGGTAGGCTCTTGTAGTCCATATCTATATAAAAGGAGCCCAGTTTCTCTGCGATCGGTAACGCTTTATTAGCCCCCGTTGGACATAGTCCGAAATGGGGGCTTATGGATTGGGTCTCATCCGTCTGTCCGTTCGTTCGTGCGTCCACGCGTCTGCAACGATATCTTGGAGATGTATGGTCCGATTTTGTTCATAATTGGTACAAAGACAACACATTAAGGTATACATATTTAAATGCTTTTGTTTTGCGATGCGATCAAAGATGGCCGACTGGCAGCCATTTTAGTTGTAAAAAACCCAATGTTAAACACGTCCTCAACCATTTCTCAGACATGCATTTTAGTCAAGTTCACTTTGTTAACAAATATAATTTCGTTCAAAATTTTGGGAGATTAGCAAACTTGTACATTTTTGGAATAACCAGAGCATGGAGAATCCGAAAAATCAATGTTGGCATTTGCACAGACACAGATTTTGGATTTTCAAAATGGCCGCCATAAAATACATATTTTGCGCGATCTCGGCTTCTAGTCAACCTAGAAACTTAATTAAATATGCTAATCCTATGTTTTCTGGGTTAAGGAATCCAATAAAGGCCTCAAAATAGTGCTCAGGATTATAGAAAAGCAACAAACAAAGGTAATTGAAAACCATTGTCTTTATATTAGTGATATAACTGTATTACATAATACATGCTATTGCAAGTCCTTTGAAGTTATAGGTATGGGTTTATAAAGCAAGAAAGCAGCCTTGTTAGTATCAGATTGAACTATAAGGCCTATACACAGGATCTACGAGCTCTATACCGTTCAGGAATATGCTTTTACAGATCTTCATCACTGTCCTGAGTGTCATTTTCGCAAAGGTGTCTACGCAAATGCCAACATTAATTTTTGGATTCCTCATGCTCTGAATATTCCAAAAATGTATAGTTTTGCTAATCTCCAAAAATTTTAAACGAAAAAACATAGTGAACCGGACTATTTACCGATCTTGTTCATACTTGGCACACAGATGGTGACTGATGGCTTACATACGCACGTCATTCTTTTCGAGATCAGATCCAAGATGTCCAACTGGCGGCCACTTTGTTACTTAAACGTGTCCCCCAACCATTTCTCGGACATGCATGGATTGATTGATTTTGTTCAAACTTGGCAAAAAGACAATACATGAGAGTATACATTTGTAGAAAATTTTGTTTTATCATCCGACCAAAGATTGCCGACTGAAGGCCTACAACTCCGTACAGCAAAATTACTAAAACCACGGTTATGACATTTTATGTCATTTTCTTCTTATTCTGAAAGGGTTTCTGCTGTTGTACAAAAATACAAATGGTACAATTGGAAAGGTAATAATCTGTTTACTTGAGGAAGCAAAGCTTGTTGTTAGAATCTTAGCGGTTTACTTGTATATAATGGTGATGATAACATCCATAAAGATATACTTTTCACTTATGACCAACTGTCTCATCAAATGCAGCCATTATTATGATGGTTTCACAAATGTACATTGTAAGTACCGGTATTTCAAAATACAACACGCTGTTGTTCGTTGAATTGCTTTACACCCTCGTTCTCTCTGCTGTCACTCAAGAAAGAAGCACCGACAGCCAATAATACAAAATGTGAAGGAAAATGAGCAGAGGGACTGCAATTTGAACCGAGCGTGACCGTTTCATGTCCTCACTCAGTTCAGAATTGGCTTCTATCTGACCAATGAGCTGTGGGATTACAGTTACCCTCCTCTGCTTGCCACATGCACTGTTTCAGCATTAAGTCTGAACATTTTCTACAGCATAAAATGTTTTTCGTGTACGTGTTATATTATATCACCTTATCAAATTTTCACTTTCTTTTTCCTTGTATCTTATTTTCCTCATTCGTGTACTTTTTTATTTTCCAGCTTGTAAAATTTACACTTTACTTTCCCTTTCCACTTTCTTTTTCATCTCTTTCTTTTTCCCCATTTTCAAAGCCATTTCCTGACACGAACCTCTCATATTACTTCTTTCATTTTCACCTCATTGTAATTCTTTAATTGCACTGAACACGACAATACCTTCAACTCTCCAAATTACCTCAACTCTTTTACTTTATATTAATGTATGGCTTCCACTGTACATTGGAAAATGTAGAACTATGTAATGAATATAAACATGTTTCTAGGAATGTGTGCAAAAAGTGTGTGGAGCCTTGCAGGCCTGGATCTTGTGGACAAATAGTTGACATATTGCACATTATATACAGAGCGGTCCAGAAACCCTGGGCACATTTTGAAGAACGATACTTACAACAAACAACTAAGTTTATTATTGTTATTTGGTGCAAAACAAAACATCATTACTCGTTAAACAGTCCAATCAGTCTAATATACATGAAACAGATCAGTTCAAATATTCAAACTGCTTTCCTTCATTGTCTATGCACAGCTGTAGCCGTGACTAAACACTCTCGCACACAGTTCTGCATGTTTCAGTCGTTAAGGCAGCAGTCTCATTACGGATGAATTGTTTCAAGTCTCTAAGGGTCGTAGGATTCCTCACATACACTTTGTGTTTGAGGAAACCCCAAAGGAAGAAATCACAGGGTGTTGTTAAATCACAAGACCACGGCAGCCATTCAACCGGACCACGACGGCCAATCCATTTGTCTGTAAAGTTCAAATCAAGGGCCTGGCGTACACTGGCAGCATAATGCGCAGGCGCACCATCATGCATGACCCACATTTGGCCATCATTGAGGGAAAATACATGCTGCTCCAACATTAGAAGGTAATTTGCAGCATTCACATTTTCTCCGAAAAAATATTGGTCCTCTAGAAGAAATACCTGCCCAGAAGGACACATGAGCTTGATACTGGATGTTGTGCTCAACAGTAAATTGTGGGTTGTCTACTGCCCATATCACGCTGTTCTGACTTTTCACAGAACCAGATAAAGTAAACTTGGATTCATCTGACCACAAAATCCTTATCTGCAAATCATTGTCCATATCCATTTACCCAAGCAATGTCTCACATGCCTCAAGGCACCTGTCAAATCATCCTCAGATAGTTGGTGAATTTATCTGGGTATGTATGGTTTCACATTAAGGTCTTTTTGTATTCTTCGAAATGATGATCGGCTTATGTTGGTGACGTTTGATAAACGACGAGTTGATAATGGTGTGTTAATGAAGAGTTGTTGTTGAATGAGCGCTCTGCTTTCCTCAGTTCGAACAGTATGAGGCCTACCTGGTGACTGTTTTGGAAGAATGCTGCCACTTTCATCAAACTGCTTGTTTATTCTGCTGATGGTTCTTCTGCCAATTGCATCGGTGCTACATTCTTTGACAAGTTGTCTGCAAACTTCAGCCAAATTTCCAGATACAGAATACAAGCATACAGCGCAAATTTTCTGTCTCACGATATCCTCCGTCATATTAGGGTGTCTAAATCACAATGAACTGAACTAATACAAAGACAAACGCGTGCATCACAGTGATCGAAGCTCACCCCAATCCATATCAGGTGATGTACCTTACCCTGTTGTGTATCACTGATGCCTGTGCGTGCTTGAGCAGACACATCCATTTACGAGTGATCATGTTTTGTTTTGCACCAAAGAACAAATAATAAACTTAGTTGTTTGTTGCAGGTATCGTTCTTCAAAATGTTCCCGGGGTTTCTGGACCACCCTGTACCATATACTTGTATATGATAATAATAGGCAGTGTCTGTCCGTCCATCTGTCTCCTCCATAACTCCAAAACCATGAAACCTAGCGGCCCCAAACTTTTCATGCATACACCTGGACCTCCAACAGATTTCAATGATAAAAACTGGGTGTTTGGGTGTGTTATAACACCCTTTTTGAAGATGATTAACGACGTGCTCATAAGAAAAAAATGGCGGCCCGCCATCTTGGTCAGCCCACTGCACCTCGCTGGGTTCTTAAGCTGCCATTTTGTTTCGACCTACTCAAACGTGCCTTGCCTTGAAAACATGATCTATTTATCAATACGTAATTGAAGCATATCATCTAAATCTGGATTCAGATATGAGAATTGGATGCTGTAGACTGACGTTCTGCAACCTATGGGTCGCGACCCAATGTTTGGGTCGCGAAGGATTTTCAATGGGTCGGACGATCGTTTCAGAAATCACGGGAAAAAAACTTTATCGACCATTTACTTCTCCCGACTGAACAGAACAGAGATCAAACGAATGCTGACACAAGCTTTATAGTGTGGACTCTTCTACCGTGCTGTACCGATGTACCGCGCATGCATCCGGTCAGTCAGATCATACATTTAGTTTCCGACACGCGATTGTCCATTGCTTTTCATTCGAAAGATTGAGCTGTGAGCGTAAGGTACTCGCCATGGCTAGAAAGTATCAGCCTGTGTTCCTGAATTATGGGTTCACCTTGAATATTGATAAGCACAATGTTCATCGACCACAGTGTGTGATATGCCTTGACGTGTTGGCCAACGAGTCCCTCAGGCCCCAAAAGCTGAAACGGCACCTCGAGAAGAAACATGGAGATCATGTCAACAAGTCGCGGGAGTTTTTTCTCCGGAAAGAACGCAAGATGAACAACAACGTCAGTAATGAGTTCGGCTGTTTTTCCGTCGAAGGGACTGACCAAAGCCAGCTACCTGGTGGCGGTGAAGATAGCCAAAGAAAATAAACCGTACACTATTGCGGGATTCATATTCATCTTCATCTTCATCTTCATCATCTTCTTCATCTTCATCATCTTCATCTTCTTCATTAAATCTTCATCCGGATTCATCGTAGGGGCGGATTCATCTCTTCCGAAGCTGCGAACAAGGCAGGGAGTTTACGCCTGATTGGCTGACAATAATATCAAGTGGGCGGTGTCTGTGATCGAAGTCGCTGCTCATTCTCAAGGGGGGCGTGGTCTCTCGCTCTCTCTCTCCCTCCTTATGGTCGTGGAGATCCGTACAAAATAACAACAAAATAAGGACAGTGTTTGGTATGATTGTCGTCACTCTGCTTCAATTCAATTCAATTACGAATTTTACTACTGTACAAAGATGATGAACCAAACCCTTACCAAGATATTAACGTCATAAGCAATCGATATTTCCGTGATGTTTGTGGGGGGGGGGGGGGAGGGGTTCCATGGGTCGCGACTGGATGCCTGGGTTTTTTATTGGGTCCTGGGCTAAAAAGGTTGCGGAACGCAGCTGTAGACTAAATAAATGTCCAAATCTGGAGTGAAATCTGACAAAATTTACCATTTCTAGAGATTTTTATAACTAAGTGAATATTGAAGGAGCTGTGCTCCAACTCGAATCGAAAGAATGGACGCGACAAAAAGCTGGAATTCGTCCGAGTTTCTTTATTGCATCAAATCAACTCGGGTACTCTGAAAAGCCCGTTTATCGGGCAGCATTATATACAAGCACTCAAATATCTCATGCCGGAGCGTTTGCCCTTAAAAGGCGCGACTGGGCGTGTCCGGGAGACCTGGGCGAGTCTGGACATGCCCGGGAACGGCAAGACTGGGTGTCGCCGGATGGGCCGGGCGTGCCTGGACATGCCCGGGAACGGCGAGACTGGGTGTCGCCGGACGGGCCGGGCGAGCCCAGGAAAGGCGAGACTGAGCGCCTCCGGGCGGTCTGGGCGAGCCCGGCACAGCGATCGCTCCGTGGTTGCGTCCTCAGCAGGTGTAAGGCGATTGTGTATGTTCAGCGGCAACCGCTACACACGCCCCCCCAGAATCGACTTGCACCGGCAGGGTCAATTTAAGGGGGGTCCTGATGACCCGGCCGAAGCGACCCCTGGAGGGTCGTGGGGGGGGGGGGGGGGTCCGGTGTGGGGATGGGTGGTCGAGCGGGAAGCACCGTGGATGGGGGGCGGCCTCGCCGCGGAGGAAGGGCCAACCGAGGTGGTTGGTCGACGTCCACGTGCGCCGGCTTGAGGTGGTCCACCGAAATCCGGTCCGACCTGCCGCCGACGTCGATGACGAAGGACTTGTCGTCCCGTCGCAGGACCCGGAAGGGTCCGTCGTATGGCGGCCTGAGTGGCCCCCGGTGTGCGTCATGATGCACAAAAACGTACTCCGCTGTGCGAAGCGCTGGGGGGACGTAGGCCTGGGGGTCACCGTGGTGGGACGTTGGCACGGGGGCAAACCGTCGGGCGGTCTCCTGGAGGTCCGAGCGCTGGCGAGCTGCGGACCAGGGACTGGCAGCGTCGGGCACGAATTCGCCCGGGACGCGTAGCGGCTGGCCGTAGACCAGCTCGGCGGTGGACGCCCGGAGGTCCTCCTTGGGGGCCGTGCGGAGGCCCAAAAGGACCCACGGTAGCCGGTCGGTCCAGCCGCCGTCCTGAAGGCCGGCCATGAGCGCGGCCTTCATGGAACGGTGGAACCGCTCACACAACCCATTGGCTTGGGGGTGGGAGGCCGTGGTATGGTGGAGCCTGACTCCCAGGTTGCGGGCGACCATGCCCCACAGCTCGGAGGTGAACTGCGGCCCACGGTCCGAAGAGATGTCCGCCGGTGCGCCGAAACGGGCGACCCAGGTGGCGATGAAAGCCTGCGCCACGTCGGCGGTGGTAGTGGAGATGAGGGGAACGGCCTCCGGCCACCTGGTGGTCCTGTCCACCATGGTGAGCAGGTGTGTGAAACCCCGTGATGGGGGGAGGGGGCCCACCAGGTCCACGTTGACGTGGTCGAAACGCCGTTCGGGCACGGTGAAAGGTGCCAGCGGGGCCTGGGTGTGTCGGTGGACCTTGGCCTGTTGGCAGGCCGTGCAGGTGCTGGTCCAATCGCGGACATGCCGTCGAAGGCCGTGCCAGACGAATCGCGCCGACACCAGCTTCTGGGAAGCTTTCCGGCCCGGGTGGGAAAGGCCGTGGAGGGAGGCGAAGATGCGGCGTTGCCAGGTAACGGGCACGATTGGGCGAGGCTGGCCTTGGGAGACGTCGCAGAGCAGGACAGTGTCCGCGAAGGGGACGTCGGCCAGGCGGAGGCCCGTGTCCGCCGCCCGGAGGGCTTGCACCATGGTGTCGGTGGTCTGGTCAGCCGCCATAAGCGCGAAGTCCACGCCGAGGTTGACCGCGTTCCCGCTGGCCCGAGAAAGACAGTCAGCCACGGCATTGTCTTTGCCGGCGACGTGCTGGATGTCCGTGGTAAACTCCGACATGGCGGAGAGGTGGCGCTGCTGGCGGGCCGACCACGGCTCCGTGACTTTGGCATTGTGTAAACCAACGGCTTGTGGTCGACGAAAGCCGTGAAGGGTCGGCCCTCCAGGAGGTGGCGGAAATGGTGAACGGCCAGGTGTAGACCGAGGAGCTCGCGGTCAAACGTGCTATATTTGAGCTCGTTCGGCCGGAGTTGCCGGCTGAAAAAAGCGAGTGGCTGCCAAACCCCGTTCACCCATTGCTCATGTACGGCGCCCACCGCGTAGTCGGAGGCATCCGTGGTGAGGGCGATGGGAGCGTTGAGCACCGGGTGAGCGAGCAGTGTTGCGTCGGCGAGGGCCCGCTTTGAGCTTGTAAATGCCGCGTCCATGGCTGCGGTCCAGACGACGTCGTGTTTGGCCGGCTTGCCCCAGAGGGCTTCGTAGAGGGGCCGCATGAGCTGAGCAGCACGGGGGCACGAAGCGGTGATAGAAATTCACCATTCCGAGGAACTCCTGCAGGGCCTTGATGGAGCGGGGACGCGGAAATGCGGTGATGGCCTCGACCTTGGTAGGCAGCGGCACGGCCCCGTTCTTGGTGATGTGGTGGCCCAAAAAATCAACGGCCGTCGTGCCGAAGTGGCATTTGGCCGGGTTGACGATTAGGCCGTGCTCGCTGAGGCGCCCGAACAGTGTTCGGAGGTGGAGGAGGTGCTCGGTCCGGGACGCACTGGCGACGAGGATGTCGTCCAGGTAGACGAAGAGGAACGGCAGGTCGCGCAGAACGCCGTCCATCAAGCGCTGGAACACCTGAGCCACGTTCTTGAGGCCAAATGGCATTCGAAGGAATTCGAATAAGCCGAACGGCATGATGACGGCCGTTTTTGGGACATCGGCCGGCCTGACAGGTACCTGGTGGTATCCCCGTATCAAATCGATCTTCGAAAAAATGACCCGTCTTGCCAAACGGGCGGAGAAGTCTTGAATGTGCGGGATCGGATACCTGTCAGGGGTGGTAACGTTGTTAAGGCGGCGGTAGTCGCCACATGGGCGCCAGCCGCCCCCCGGCTTCGGAACGATGTGTAGTGGCGAAGCCCACGCGCTATCGGAGCGCCGCACGATGCCGAGGTGTTCCAAAGCCTCGAACTCGGCTTTGGCCATGGCGAGCTTGGCTGGGTTGAGGCGGCGGGCTCTGGTGTAGACCGGCGGGCCCGTAGTTGGTATGTGGTGCTCGATACCATGTCATACCGCGACGGCCGAAAACGTCGGCCGCGTGAGGGCCAGGAACTCCGCGAGCAGGCGAGCAAACTCGTTCGCCGCCGGGAGGGCGCATGCTAGCTCGGTCGGCGCGGAGCTGCTCAACGTGCATGCCAGGGAGCTGAAGGTCTCGGCGTTGACGAGGCGACGCCGTTTGACGTCAACCAGCAGCCCGTGTGCGCAGAGGAAGTCGGCGCCCAGCAGAGCCATGGGCACGCTTGCGGTCACAAAAGTCCAATGAAAGCGCTGGCTGCCGAAGCAGAGGGTGACGTTGCGCGGGCCGAAGGTGCGGATGGCCGATCCGTTGGCCGCCACCAAGGAGGGGCCGCAAACCGCGGACTGCCTGTCCTGATCGGAGGTGGGTATGATGCTCAGTTGGGCGCCGGTGTCACACAGGAAGCGCCGTCCAGACGCTTTGTCCCTGATAAAAAGTAAGTTACCCGTGTGGCCGGCGCTCATGGCTGGTAATGAACGCCGGCCCGGCCGTTTCCCGACTTGCCGAAAGTGCACGGGGGTCGGCATGTCCGGGCCTTTTGTCCGAACCTGGCATGGTAGTAACACCACGCCTGGTCAGGTGTAGGCCCCGGTCGTCGTGTTGGAGGCGGTCGGCGCGGCGTAGCGGCCGCCAATTGCGCCGGCAGTTCGGCCGCCGACCGTGCCGGGTGCTCGGGCACCATGGGCGTTGCTTCGGGCGGCGGCGGGCTCCAGGTCGCTGCCCCGATGCGTTGGCCTGCCGAGGAGATTTTGTCGGCTTCCCTGGCGAGGGCGCGGGGATCCGTGATCTGCGTGCTTGCCAGGGTGAGGCGTACCTGGTTAGGCAGCTGACGGAGGAACAGCTCTTGAAAAAGAAAATCCGGGGCGTGCTCCCCGAGCAACGAGAGCATGTAATCCATTCACTCGGACGGACGCGTGTCGCCGAGCTCGGGCAGGTCGAGCAGGCGCCGTGCGCGTTCCACCGATGAGAGGGCGAAAGTGTCGAGGAGGAACTTCTTGATCGCGCCGTACTTGTCAGTGGCTGGCGGCTGCTGGAGGAGGCTGAGGGCGTGGGCCGCGGTGGCTGAGCCGAGTGCTGCTACCACATGGTGGAAGCGGGTGTCGTCAGCGGTGATGCCTCGCAGGGCGAACTGGGAGTCCGCCTGGGCGAACCAAACCGCCGCGTGAGCCTCCCAGAAGGTAGGCAGTTTGAGGGCAACTGCCGTGTCCATGTCGGTAGGTCACCAATGAAGGAGCTGTGCTCCAACTCGAATCGAAAGAATGGACGCGACAAAAAGCTGGAATTCGTCCGAGTTTCTTTATTGCATCAAATCAACTCGGGTACTCTGAAAAGCCCGTTTATCGGGCAGCATTATATACAAGCACTCGAATATCTCATGCCGGAGCGTTTGCCCTTAAAAGGCGTGACTGGGCGTGTCCGGGAGACCTGGGCGAGTCTGGACATGCCCGGGAACGGCGAGACTGGGTGTCGCCGGATGGGCCGGGCGTGCCTGGACATGCCCGGGAACGGCGAGACTGGGTGTCGCCGGACGGGCCGGGCGAGCCCGGGAAAGGCGAGTCCGGGCATGCCCGGGAAAGGCGAGACTCAGCGTCTCCGGGCGGTCTGGGCGAGCCCGGCACAGCGATCGCTCCGTGGTTGCGTCCTCGGCTGGTGTAAGGCGATTGTGTATGTTCAGCGGCAACCGCTACAATATATTCAATTATTTAAGCGAGGTTGTGAATCTGCTTCTGGGGTTAGTCTTTTTTTAAATTTAACTTCATAACAATTTTTAACTTAATTCTCACTTCCATGGGATAGGGTGTCACTCCACTGTACCTGCGATCTGTTTTTAAAATTCCCTCCTGATGATGGACCCAGATTGCATGTACTTTTGAATATGATTAACCACCACTTGGTGAACGCTATTCAGGCTACTTTTGCAAGCCATGGCGTTAAAGTAGACAGAGCTCCTTCTTTGTTTTTATTCAGGCTGCTCTTGCAAGCCATGGCTTTACAGTAGACAGAGCTCACATTTTCGTGGGATATAATTTCATTGTATTATTAGATAGTTATATTCATGTACCGACAAAAATATACTTGTTCAAAAAACAACAAATCAAACGTCGTGTTTGGAACTCAAATCGTCTGCCATGTCGAACTATTTGTATTTAATTGCAAATGTAAAGTCGACATTTTGTCTGCTGCCAGTGGTTTCAACATTTCACTGATTTGCTGCTTGAATTTAACATTTATAGAAGTCTATTTAAAGGTAAATCTTTGCGTTGCCGTTTTTGTGTACTCTGCTGGCCACAAACGAATTGACCCAATATGCAAATTCTTAAAATTTCAGGTCAATCGCATGAAAATTGATGATTTTATGTGACGGAGACCTTTTGACAAAATCATTAATTAGCCCTCTCCATATTCTCATAATAAGGCTTTGGTGAAAATTTGATGACAAAACTCAAATGGTAAAAAGGTTACAGCCCTGACACGGACACGGCACACACACATACACACTGACACTGCACACACACACGGACACTGCACACACACGAACACACACACACACACACACACACACACACACAAACACACACACACACACACACACACACACACACACACACACACACACACACACACACACACACACCGTTCAAAGACATGTGAAGTCACGATGGGCGGCAATTTGACATCTCGCCCCAAACGTCATTTTTCCTTGACACGCCACAGCACCACTGCACCTGGATCTGTTTTTAAAATTCCCTCTAGAGGATTGACCCAGATTGCATATACACTACATGACCAAAAGTATGTGGACACCAGAACATCACACATCTCATTCCAAATTCATGGGCATTCATATGGAGTTGGTCCCCCCTTTGCTGCCATAACAGCATCCACTCTTCTGGGAAGGCTTTCCACTAGATGTTAGAACATTGCTGCAGGGATTTGCTTCCATTCAGCCACAAGATCATTAGTGAGGTTGGGCACTGATGTTGGGCGATTAGGCCTGGCTCGCTGTCGGTGTTCCAATCCATCCCAAAGGTGTTCGATGGAGTAGAGGTCAGGGCTCGGTGCAGACCAGTCAAGTTCTTCCACACCGATCTCGACAAACCATTTCTGTTTGGACCTCGCTTTGTGCATGGGGGCATTATAACCACCTTTAGAGGCCATTTTTCCCCGCAAAGCGGGGGTTGGCCTTTTTCGGGAACCGTGGTTGTTGTTGTTTTTCGGTCCCCTTTTTGAAGCAATGTTTTACGGCCGGATGCCCTTCCTGACGCCAACCCTTTTTGCCGCCTTTAACGACAAACAGGGAATTCACAGTGAACTGGTACTCAATTAGCCGACCTCGGAAGGATGACAGGCTGAGTCAACCCCCCTGGCGTTAATTCAGCAATCGACCGGGATTCGAACCCAGGATCCTAGGATCCTAAGCCGGCACCCTAGCCGCTAGCCCAACACCAGGGATTTTGTCATACTTAAACAGGAAAGGGCCTTCCCCAAACTGTTGCCACAAAGTTGGAAGAGCACACAATCATCTAGAATGTCATTGTATGCTGCAGCATTAAGATTTCCCTTCACTGGAACTAAGTGGCTGAGCCCGAACCATGAAAAACAACCCCAGACCATTATTCTTCCTCCACCAAACTTTACAGTTGGCCCTATGCATTCAGGCAGTTGCTTTCTCCTGGCATCCGCCAAACCCAGATTCGTCCGTCGGACTGTCAGATGGTGAAGCGTGATTCATCACTCCACAGAACGTGTTTCCACTGCTTCAGAGTCCAATGGCGGCGAGCTTTACACCACTCCAGCCGACGCTTGGCATTGCGCATGGTGATCTGAGGCTTGTGTGCGGCTGCTCAGCCATGGAAACCCATTTCATGAAGCTCCCAACGAACAGTTGTTGTGCTGACGTTGCTTCCAGAGGCAGTTTAGACCTTGGTAGTGAGCATTGCAACCGAGGACGGGCGATTTTTGTGTGCTACGTGCTTCAGCACTCGGCGGTCCCATTCTGTGAGCTTGTGTGGCCTACCACTTTGCGGCTGAGCTGTTGTTGCTCCTACACATTTCCACTTCACAATAACAGCACTTACAGTGACCGGGGCAGCTCTAGCAGGGCAGAAATTTGACGAACTGACTTGTTGGAAAGGTGACATCCGATGATGATACCACATTAAAAGTCACTGCACTCTTCAGTATGGCCCATTCTACTGCCATGTTTGTCTATGGAGATTGCATGGCTGTGTGCTTGATTATATATATATATACCTGTCAGCAATGGGTGTGGCTGAAATTGCTGAATCCACCAATTAGAAGGGGTTTCCACATCCTTTTGGTCAAGTAGTGTATTTTTTAATATGATCAACCACCGCTATTCAGGCTGCTTTTGCAAGCCATGGCGTTACAGTAGACAGAGCTGCCTTTTTGTTTTATGTACCCATTTTTTCATTGACTAACATTCATACCTTCCCTCCCCCTCCACCCTTCTTCCCTCCTCTCCTCCTCCTCTTTGCCCCCCTTCCTCCTCTCTCGACCTTTCCCCCTCCACCCTCCATCCTCTCTCTCTCCCCCTCCCACTCCACTCCCCTCCCTTCTCCTCACCGTTTCCCTTTGATATTTTAACCTGGGTTCTCTATATAATGAGCCAGAGTTTCAGATAGGGACACTAACGGGTCAATCACCCCTGTCCCTGCCCCCGAAATAACCCGATTCACTCTTCTTTATAACTCAGCCAAATCTTTTTCATCATTCAACGCTTGGCTAGCATGATAGCAATATTGCACCTTAAAACAGAAGGAATGCCATAATTATCTTCCAAAGCTGTAGACAAATAGCAGTCACATAGACTGATAGATTTGATATTGGACAATGTTCGGTGGAGAAGATGTTCTGTATCAGTCTTCAGGGACACGGAGATTGGGATGGCTTTAAGTCGCATTTCAAGCATAAAACGATGGCTTTGCCCTTCTTCAAGTGACAGAAGATTCAATGAAAGCCGAAGGCCCCATCCCTCCTGTTTCCATGGAGAAGCCCCCTTCTCAGTTTATGATTTCTCCACACTTTTTGCACACATTCCTAGAAAGATGTTTGTATTCATTACATCGTCCCACATTTTTCACGTGTTGATGGATGTCTACCCACCACTCATGAATTATTTTACTTTGTGGACGCACAAACACTGCACTCGTACGCAATGCATTTTCTTCGAGGCCTGTTTATCTGGGAGAGACCAGGAAATAAATATTTGTTTCAGGAGGCTAACCCTGTGATATAAGAGCTAACAAGTGCGGTTAACCATTTTAAAAAGCAAACGCCTTGCAGACCTGTGATGATATAATAGTTCCAAATCAATGAGCATCAAGACAGAAACTTACTCGCAAATAACATTTCAAAGGGGACGGATTCGGCTCAAAACAGCAACTTTTAAAATATGTGGTGGAATCTTGATCATCCTATTCAAGTACTTTACTCTTCCGCACAAGCTTAATTTATAGGTATCTGCAAAAGTATTAAAATGGAGATCATTACTACAGGTTGATTGATGTCCATGCTCCTTGTAACCGGTAATGTGTGAGATTTTGAGGTTTTTCTAGGAACTGTGAGTTTTATGCCAATACTTCATGATTTGGTCCAGTTTCTGCATTTAACGTTGGTGCCATAAGTGGGTTTATTCATGCCCATAAATCAAATCTGCAGCCTGCAATAGTTGGGCAACAGTTCATTATGTTAATAATGTGCAAATTAAAATCGACCATGTGAATATTTACTCATGTTGACCTGCAGCTCTCTCTGGATCTCATTTACAAGAGTTATTCCATTACTCCTTCACACTGCTCCTGGAATAGCAACAGCCTTGTTGAGGCTTGACCTGTCTCGTCGTCTCATTTATTCTCATCTTCGCAATCACTGACGTTGTCGCTGTAGAACATTATTATCCTTTGCTAAAAGGGGAGTGTGAGACAAAGGAAGAGATCATTTGGAATTTCACTCACTCACCGCAGGCAGGTTGGTGGTCTTTCTGTCTTCTACCGACTCCTCTCCGGCCTTGCTCCCCCAGCTCTCTCTCTGTGCTCTGTCCCCCAAATATTCCTGCAGGTCGCACAAGATCTGCCTGCAACCCTCTTATGGTCAAACTGCCAAAATCTCGGCTCTCTGCTCACCTGTACTCTTTCGTTCCTTTTTTCTCCCGCCTCTGGAACAAACTCCCCCACTCTCTTCAATCCCACTCCTCCCTCCAGGTCTTTAAAACAGCTGTTCACCACCATCTCTTATCTTCCCCCATCCAAAATCTTGATTTTTTCTACCCCCGCTAATTCACCCCAGATCCACTTTTTTGAAATACCGACTTTTTTCCAGGAAGTCCTAGCAGTGTCCAGGTGTTTTATACCTCCCCCACCCCCCTTCCCCTTCCATGCCTCCTCCCCCCAAGCCCTCTCCCTCCCACAGATCTCCCGATGTCCCTGCTCTCAAATGTTGTACTTGTGTGCTTCCCTCTATCTCCCCATATTGTCTCCCGCTCCATTTATCATATGCTTTATGTGTCAGTTTGTCTTTTTGTGATTAATGTTAGCTCTTACACGAACCTCCATCTTGTATACAAAAAAACCAAAAAAAAAACCTGCTGATTCACAACTGTGGCATACCCACATTTCATTATATATTTATATATTTACTTGAATCAAAATTATTCCAAAATTATAGACATTTCCATGTGCTGTAATCATATTTTTGTAAATTTAAAAGATGTACAGTACATTCCATGAATTTTCTAACCCCAGCCTTATCCGCCATATACCATTATACGTAACATCCATAGCCCATTTAATGTGCAGGCAATGGCTATCTGGTCATTCTATTGGCCCAAAGACCTATTATTTCAAAAGAAAAAGATCACGACATATTAATTACTTATAGGATTGCAAATTGGACTTTTCGTTTGCTAAACAAAGCTAAACATCTCTTCTGAAGGATGAGATGCTCAATAATGCAATTTCCTGGCAATGCATTCAAAATGTAGTTTAAGTCAATCTACCAGAGATCAAACCCAACAACAGGGAGCTCAGAGATGACCAGACGACCAACTGAGCTTCAAAAATAAAGAACAAATTGTAAAGGCATGTGGAGGAGCGAGGACACAGAACGGATCAAGATGCATCGGAACAAGAGGAACAGCGGGAACAGAAAGGGGGAAACACACCAATAGTAGGGATGGATGACAAAATAGAGGGAGACTTGGAAACATAATTAATGTAGAAAAGTTTCACCAACTCATCTCACATTCCTCCTTCACTTTCTTGTGATCCGACTCTGCTTGTTGTGTTTTTTAGAATGATTTGCAAGCCTACCATCCACATTCCTTTCGGATTCTCAAACTCGACTCCACCTTGTTTCATCCCATTTTCGAGTTTATCCACTTGTTGAATAAAATCTATCTTTAGCCTTTCAAGTTTTATCAAACTTTTTATGAATTTTCGTCCTTACCGTGACAAATTTAGCACCACATTCTTATATATAACAGTGCGCTCGCAAAGCAAAGAGTGGGGTTACCTTAAATGATCCCGAAGCAAAGAGTGGGGTTTCCTTAAACGAGCCCGAAGTGAAGAGCGGGGTTACCTTAAACGATACCGAAGCAAAGATTGGGGTAACCTTAAACGAGCCCGAAGTGAAGAGAGGGGTTACCTTAAATGATACCGAAGCAAAGATTGGGGTAACCTTAAACGATCCCGAAGCAAAGAGCGGGGTTACCTTAAACGATACCGAAGCAAAGAGTGGGGTTACCTTAAACGATCCCGAAGCAAAGAGTGGGCAGGGGCGGATCCAGGGGGTGGGGTGCAGGGGGTACGCACGCACTCCCCCTCCCCCCTTCGATCCAGGATGAGGGTGCAGGCGGTGCGAATCTGCTGAACTGTTGGACCAGGGAAGAACACAAGGAACTGCAGAAACTTCCAGGAACGCACGAAATGCCGTTTTTGATGATCAATATTTTAAAATTTCCTGGGGGAGGACCCCCAGACCCCCCTTTCCCCCCCCTCGGCGCTATCGTTTCATGCACCCCCCCACCCCCCCCGTCTTTTTAATTCCTGGATCCGCCCCTGGTGGGGTTACCTTAACCGATCCCGAAGCAAAGAGTGGGGTTACCTTAAACGATCCCAAAGCAAAGAGTGGGGTTACCTTAAACGATCCCGAAGCAAAGAGTGGGATTACCTTAAATGATCTCAAAGCAAAGAGTGGGGTCACCTTAAACGATCCCGAAGCAAAGAGTGGGGTTACCTTAAACGATCCCGAAGCAAAGAGTGGGGTTACCTTAAACGATCCCGAAGCAAAGAGTGGGGTTACCTTAAACGACACCGAAGCAAAGAGTGGGGTTACCTTAAACGATCCCGAAGCAAAGAGCGGGGAAACCTTAAACGATCCCAAAGCAAAGAGTGGGGTTACCTTAAACGATCCCGAAGCAAAGAGTGGGGAAACCTTAAACGATCCCGAAGCAAAGAGTGGGGAAACCTTAAACGATCCCGAAGCAAAGAGTGGGGAAACCTTAAACGATCCCGAAGCAAAGAGTGGGGTTACCTGAAATGATCCCTAAGCAAAGAGTGGGGTTTCCTTAAACGAGCCCGATGTGAAGAGTGGGGTTACCTTAAACGATCCCGAAGCAAAGAGTGGGGAAACCTTAAACGATCCCAAAGCAAAGAGTGGGGTTACCTGAAATGATCCCGAAGCAAAGAGTGGGGAAACCTTAAACGATCCCGAAGCAAAGAGTGGGGTTACCTGAAATGATCCCGAAGCAAAGAGTGGGGAAACCTTAAACGATCCCAAAGCAAAGAGTGGGGTTACCTGAAATGATCCCGAAGCAAAGAGTGGGGAAACCTTAAACGATCCCAAAGCAAAGAGTGGGGTTACCTTAAACGATCCCGAAGCAAAGAGTGGGGAAACTTTAAACGATCCCAAAGCAAAGAGTGCGGTTACCTTAAACGATCGGTTGTACGTACAGTCACATGAAAAAGTACGGACACCCCATGTAAAGTTTTGAATTTTTCAACATATTTCAACATACAGCTATTTGATCTTCATTTCAACAATATTGACAGATAAAGGTGATATAATACAACAAATATCATGAAACATTTACATTTTGTAGTCCATTGTATAATTTAAATAAACATAAATGCAAATTTTGCATGTGGAAAAAGTAAGTACACCCCTACATTTATCACTACTTCAAATACCTAAAATTAGAATCAGGTGCACCAGCTCAGGTGCAAATGATTAGAACATCGTTAGAGAGGATCTTGGAGGAACCTGTCATATTTAAACCTCAGACATTTAGTTTGGTTTGCTCTTTGTTGTTGAAGTGTGTGGCGTTACCATGTCAAGATCAAAAGAGCTCTCTGAGGCCTTCACAAAGAAGGTTATCGATGCCTACGAGTCTGGGAAGGGATGTAAAAAGATCTCCAAACAATTTGAAATCAATAATTCGACTGTCCGGAAGATCATCTACAAGTGGAGAAGATTCCAAACAACTGCCAACTTGTTCAGGCCAGGCCGCCCCAGCAAGTTCAGCCTGAGAGCAGACCGCAATATGCTGAAAGAAGTCTCTAAGGATCCCAGAATGTCATGACACGACCTACAGGTAGCTCTTGCCACTGTTGATGTCAAAGTGCACGAGTCTACCATTAGAAAGAGGCTGCACGAATTTGATCTACATGGGAGGTGTGCCATGAGGAAACCTTTGCTGTCCAGAAAGAACATCAGGGCAAGACTAAAGTTTGCCATTGAACACCCAGGCAAAGACCAGCACTTCTGGAACAATGTGCTCTGGACAGATGAGTCAAAGGTAGAGCTATTTGGCCACAGTACCAGAAGACATGTTTGGCGAAAACCAAAGACAGCATTTGACCACAAGAACCTGATACCAACTGTAAAGCATGGTGGTGGAAATATTATGGTTTGGGGCAGCTTTGTTGCATCAGGGCCTGGGCAGCTCAACATCATAGAATCCACTATGAATTCTTCATTGTACCAGAGGGTGCTTGAGGATAATATGAGGCCATCTGTCGGAAAGCTGAAGCTCAACCGAAGGTGGACCTTGCAACATGACAATGACCCTAAACATACCAGTAAATCCACCAAGGAATGGCTGAAAAGAAAGAAATGGAGGGTTCTGGAATGGCCAAGTCAAAGCCCGGATCTAAATCCCATGGAGATGTTGTGGGGGGATTTGAAACGAGCTGTGCATGCAAGAAACCCCTCAAACATCGCACAGCTGAAAGAATTCTGCATGGAGGAGTGGGCAAAAATTTCTCCCAGTCGATGTCAGAGACTGGTAGACAGTTATAAGAAACGCCTACTTGAGGTTGTTTCTGCCAAAGGGGGCAATACCACGTATTAGAGCCAAGGGTGTACTTACTTTTTCCACATGCGAAATTTGCATTTACGTTTATTTAAATTATACAATGGACGACAAAATGTAAATGTTTCATGATATTTGTTATATTATATCACCTTTATCTATCAATATTGTTGAAATGAAGATCAAATAGCTGTATGTTGAAATATGTTGAAAAAGTCAAAACTTTACATGGGGTGTACTTACTTTTTCACGTGACTGTACCTGTATGCATATTTAAAATTCATTTTCTTGCTAACCGTTGGTCGGATTGACACAAGTCTATCACCGTAGTATGTGTGTGCTTCTGTAGAATATTTTAGTGAGAATTATGACGTTACAGCTCACGTGGTAGGAGCACCATCTTGGAAAAACGGAAAAACTTTGCACCTTTATATCTCCGAAAGTGCTGTTTCGAAAAAATTGACACATGGCTCATTGTAAAGAACTCTCCCTGGGGAATAAAATATGTTAATGATGATTTCATAGGCTCCTCCATTATGACGTAATAATTCGACAAGTTCAAAACTTCATCCGATCAAGATGAAATTTCTTGAACATAATCTAGGAATAAATTTGTTTAGAAAACAAATAATGATGACGTCATCGGTCACTTGGTTCGGCAGCCATATTTGTTTTAACATAAAATCCTTAAAAACCACCAAAATCACATCCTGGCGAGGGTTTGCATTCTCTGATTGCTCTTTCTTGTTCATACTTGCAATCCTTCTTAGTATTCAATCGACCAGTTCTTGCGAAAAAATTGTTATATGTGTATATATATATATATATATATATATATATATATATATATATATATATATATATATATATACATATATATATATATATATTGAAGGAACTGCGCTCCAACGCGAGTCGAAAGAATTGACGCGACCAAAGACGGAATTCGTCCGAGTTGCTTTATTGAAACAAAACAGCTCAGGTATTCTGACAAGCCCGTTTTTCGGGCAACAATATATATACACATTTATGTCGGGAAGTTTGCCCGGCAAAAGCTATACCGGGCATGCCCGGGTATCAAGGGCGAGCCTTGGAAAGGCGAGTCTGGACCTGCCCGGGCGTGTTTGGCTGCGGCCTGGCAAGTCGAGGCCGGGCGTGCCCGGGCGCTCTGGGCGAGCACTGGAAAGGCGATAGCGGGCATGCCCAGACGCTCTGGGCGAGCCCTGGAAAGGCGATAGCGGGCATGCCCGGACGCTCTGGGCGTGCCCTGGAAAGGCGATAGCGGGCATGCCCGGACGCTCTGGGCGAGCCCTGGAAAGGCGATAGCGGGCATGCCCGGACGCTCTGGGCGAGCCCTGGAAAGGCCAGAGCGGGCATGCCCGGGAAAGACGAGACCGGGCGTGCCCGGGAGGTCCGGGCGTGCCCGGGAACAGTGAGTCCGGGAATGCCTGGGAGAGGCGCGTCTGGCCGTGTTCTGGCCGGTGCAAGGCGATTATGTACATCCAGCGGTAACCGCTACACACGCCCCTCCAGAATCGACCTGCACCGGCAGGGTCAATTTAAGGGGTGTCCGGATGACCCGGCCGAAGCGACCCCTGGAGGGTCGTGGGGAGGGGTCTGACGTGGTGGTGGGTGGTCGAGCGGGGGGAACTGTGGACGGGGGGCGGCCTCGCCGCGGAGGAAGGGCCAACCGTGGTGGTCGGTCGACGTCCATGTGCGCCGGTTTGAGGCGGTCCACAGAAATCCGGTCCGGCCGGCCGCCGAAGTCGACGATGAAAGACTTGTCGCCCCGTCGCAGGACCCGGAAGGGGCCGTCGTACGGCGGCCGGAGTGGCCCCCGGTGCGCGTCATGACGCACAAAGACGTACTCCGCTGTGCGAAGCGCCGGGGGGATGTAGGACTGGGGGCCACCGTGGCGGGACGTCGGCACGGGGGCAAATCGTCGGGCGGCCTCCTGGAGGTCCGAGCGCTGGCGAGCGGCGGACCAGGGACTGGTAGCGTCGGGCACGAATTCGCCCGGGACGCGGAGTGGCTGGCCGTAGACGAGCTCGGCGGCGGATGCCTGGAGGTCTTCCTTGGGGGCCGTGCGAAGGCCCAAAAGGACCCACGGCAGCCGGTCGGCCCAACCGTCGTCCTGAAGGCCGGCCATGAGTGCGGCCTTCATGGAGCGGTGAAACCGCTCGCACAACCCATTGGCTTGGGGGTGGTAGGCCGTGGTGCGGTGCAGCGTGACCCCCAACGAACGGGCGACCGCGCCCCAAAGCTCAGACGTGAACTCTGGGCCGCGGTCGGACGAGATGTCCGCTGGTGCGCCAAAGCGCGCGACCCAGGTGGCGATGAACGCCTGCGCCACGTCGGCGGTGGTGGTGGAGGTGAGGGGCACGGCCTCCGGCCACCTGGTGGTCCTGTCCACCATTGTGAGCAGGTGGGTGAACCCCCGCGAGGGGGGCAGAGGACCCACCAGGTCCACGTGGACGTGGTCGAAACGCCGTTCAGGCACGGCGAAAGGTGCCAGCGGGGCCTGGGTGTGGCGGTGGACCTTGGCTCGCTGGCAGGCCGTGCAGGCGTTGGCCCAGTCGCGGATGTTTCGTCGAAGGCCGTGCCAGACGAAACGCGCCGACACCAGCTTCTGAGAAGCTTTCCGGCCCGGGTGAGAAAGGCCGTGGATGGAGGCGAAGATGCGGCGCTGCCAGGAAACGGGCACGATGGGGCGAGGCTGGCCCTGGGAGACGTCACAGAGCAGGACGGTGCCCGCGACGGGGATGTCGGCCAGGCGGAGGCCCGTGTCCGCCACGCGGAGTGCCTGCACCGAGGCGTCGGTGGTCTGGTCGGCCGCCATGAGCGTGAAGTCCACGCCGAGGTGGACCGCGTTCGCGCTGGCCCGCGAAAGGCAGTCGGCCACGGCATTGTCTTTGCCGGCGACGTGCTGGATGTCCGTGGTGAACTCCGACACGGCGGAGAGGTGGCGCTGCTGGCGGGCCGACCACGGCTCCGTGACCTTAGCCATTGCGTAGACCAACGGCTTGTGGTCGACGAAAGCCGTGAACGGGCGGCCCTCCGGGAGGTGTCGGAAATGGCGAACGGCCAGGAATAGCCCGAGCAGCTCGCGGTCGAACGTGCTGTAGTTTAACTCGTTCGGCCGGAGTTGCCGGCTGAAAAAAGCGAGTGGCTGCCAAACCCCGTCCACCCATTGCTCATGGACGGCGCCCACCGCGTAGTTGGAGGCGTCCGTAGTGAGGGCGATGGGCGCGTTGAGCACCGGGTGAGCCAGCAGCATTGCGTCGGCGAGGGCCCGTTTGGCACTGGCGAAGGCCGCGTCCATGGCCGCGGACCAAACAATGTCATGCTTGGCCGGCTTGCCCCGGAGGGCCTCGTAAAGGGGCCGCATGAGCTGAGCAGCGCGGGGCACGAATCGGTGATAAAAATTCACCATGCCGAGGAACTCTTGGAGGGCCTTGATGGAACGGGGACGCGGGAACGTGGTGATGGCCTCGACCTTGGTCGGCAGCGGCACGGCCCCGGTCTTGGTGATGCGGTGGCCCAAAAAGTCAACGGTCGTCGCGCCGAAGTGGCATTTGACCGGGTTGACAATTAAGCCGTGCTCGCTGAGGCGACCGAACAGTGTTCGGAGGTGGAGGAGGTGCTCGGCGCGGGACGTGCTGGCGACGAGGATGTCGTCCAGATAGACGAAAAGAAACGGCAGGTCGCGCAGCACGCCGTCCATCAAGCGCTGGAACGCCTGGGCCGCGTTCTTGAGGCCAAACGGCATCCGCAAAAATTCGAACAGGCCGAACGGCGTGATGACGGCCGTCTTCGGGACGTCGGCCGCCCGGACAGGTACCTGGTGGTAGCCCCGTATCAGGTCAATTTTCGAAAAGATGACCCGTCCCGCCAAACGGGCGGAAAAGTCCTGAATATGCGGGATCGGGTACCTGTCGGGGGTGGTAGCGTCATTGAGACGGCGGTAGTCGCCACACGGGTGCCATCCACCCCCCGGCTTTGGCACGATGTGCAGTGGCGAGGCCCACGCGCTATCGGAGCGCCGCACGATGCCGAGGTGCTCCAACGCGTCGAATTCGGCCTTTGCCACGGCGAGCTTGGCTGGGTCGAGGCGGCGGGCCCTGGCGTAGACCGGCGGGCCCGTAGTGGGTATGTGGTGCTCGATCCCGTGCCGCACCGCGACGGCCGAAAACGTCGGCCGCGTGAGGGCCGGGAATTCCACGAGCAGGCGAGCGAACTCGTTCGTTGCCGGGAGGGCGCACGCCATTTCGGTCGGCGCGGAGCTGCTCATTGTGCACGCCAGGGAGCTGAAGGTCTCGGCGTGGACAAGGCGACGTCGTTTGACGTCGACCAGCAGCCCGTGCGCGCAGAGGAAGTCGGCGCCCAGCAAAGCCACGGGGACGCTGGCGGTAACAAAAGTCCATTGAAAGCGCTGGCTGCGGAAGCAGAGGGTGACGACGCGTGGGCCGAAAGTGCGTATGGCCGAGCCATTAGCAGCGACCAAAGAGGGGCCGCAAACTGCGTCCAGCCTGTCCTGCTCGGAGGCAGGTATGACGCTCAGTTGGGCGCCGGTGTCGCACAGGAAACGACGTCCAGACGCTTTGTCCCGAATAAACAGCAAGTTGCCCGAGTGGCCGGCGCTCATGGCTGGGAATGAACGCCGGCCCGGCCGTTTCCCGACCTGCCGAAAGTGCACGGGGGCCGGCACGTCCGAGCCTTGTGTCCGAACCTGGCGTGGTAATAACACCACGCCCGGTCAGGTGGAGGCCCCGGCCGTCGTGTCGGAAGCGGGCGGTGCGGCGTGGCGGCCGCCAGTTGCACCGGCAGTTTGGCCTCCAACCGCGCAAGGCGCTCGGGCGTCGTGGGCGTCGCCTCGGACGGCGGCGGGCTCCAGGTAACTGCGCCGATGTGCTGGCCCGCCGAGGAGATCTTATCGGCTTCCCTGGCGAGGGCGCGGGAATCCGTGATCAACGTGCCAGCCAGGGCGAGGCGTACTGGGTTAGGCAGCTGACGGAGGAACAGCTCCCGGAACAGGAATGCCGGAGAGTGCTCGCCGAGCAACGAGAGCATATAGTCCATGCGCTCGGACGGGCGCGTGTCGCCGAGCTCGGGCAGGTCAAGCAGGCGCCGTGCGCGTGCTGCCGGTGAGAGGGCGAAAGCGCCGAGGAGGAGCGTCTTCAGCGCGTCGTATTTGTCAGCAGCCGGCGGGTGCTGGAGGAGGCTCAAGGCACGGGCCGCGGTGGCGGAACCGAGCGCCGCCACAACATGGTGGAAGCGGGTGTCGTCCGCGATGATGCCTCGCAGGGCGAACTGGGAGTCCGCCTGGGCGAACCAAACAGCCGCGTGAGTCTCCCAGAAGGTAGGCAGTTTAAGCGTCACTGCCGTATCCATGTCGGTAGGTCACCAATGAAGGAACTGCGCTCCAACGCGAGTCAAAAGAATTGACGCGACCAAAGACGGAATTCGTCCGAGTTGCTTTATTGAAACAAAACAGCTCAGGTATTCTGACAAGCCCGTTTTTCGGGCAACAATATATATACACATTTATGTCGGGAAGTTTGCCCGGCAAAAGCTATACCGGGCATGCCCGGGTATCAAGGGCGAGCCTTGGAAAGGCGAGTCTGGACCTGCCCGGGCGTGTTTGGCTGCGGCCTGGCAAGTCGAGGCTGGGCGTGCCCGGGCGCTCTGGGCGAGCACTGGAAAGGCGATAGCGGGCATGCCCGGACGCTCTGGGCGAGCCCTGGAAAGGCGATAGCGGGCATGCCCGGACGCTCTGGGCGTGCCCTGGAAAGGCGATAGCGGGCATGCCCGGACGCTCTGGGCGAGCCCTGGAAAGGCGATAGCGGGCATGCCCGGACGCTCTGGGCGAGCCCTGGAAAGGCGAGAGCGGGCATGCCCGGGAAAGACGAGACCGGGCGTGCCCGGGAGGTTCGGGCGTGCCCGGGAACAGTGAGTCCGGGCATGCCCGGGAGAGGCGCGTCTGGCCGTGTTCTGGCCGGTGCAAGGCGATTATGTACATCCAGCGGTAACCGCTACAATATATATATATATATATATACATATATATATATACTAGCAGGAGTACCCGGCGTTGCGGGAGGGGGGGGGGGGGGGAGGATAGGGGTGGAGGAGTGGAGGAGAAGGGATGGAGATTTGAGGAGAGAGGGAGGGGAAATATATAGCACATATGTTGAATATCTGCTGATGAATGTGCCGTTGATTCCGTTTCTGAGTCAAGTATGATGAGGTCACGAGGAAGAAGAAGCCTTACCACCAACTTCGACCACTTCTAGAATAGTTTTATTATTTGTGTTCAAATGTCTGGTGATTGTTTTGTATTTATTTATGCTAATGTGTACTTCTATATAACTGTCATTTATCAAAAAGGTGTAGGCATTACAGAGCGATAAAAAAAAAAAAAAAAAAACGAACTTTTTTTTTCTAATATATATACATATATATATATATATATATATATATATATATATATATATATATATATATATATATATATATATATATATATATATATGCCTAAAACACTCCCAGGCACTCATTGATGAACCTCTGAAAGTTTGACGAAGATCAGTTCAGCCATCTCAGAAAAATGGCAACACACACACACACACACACACAACACACACACACACACACACACACACACACACACACAGCTCTCCTATATAGTAGATAATGAGTTCCCTTCCAAGGAACTTTGATGAAAGAGGAGGCCATTCAGGCCCAGCAAAGCCTGCGCTGTTATTATCAACCGATGGTTGTTTGTCCGTGTCCTATCCTTTCTAAATGCTGAGTGTGAAGCAAGGAAGCAGCGTGTACCATTTTAGTCTTTGGTATGACTCGGTCGGAGTTTGAGCCAGCGACCTCTCCCGTTTACTACGGATGCGTTAACCTTGATGCCACTGAGGCCGAGGCTGGCATTCGTACTCCAATTATGAAGATTCATTTTTGCATAAAGATCCTTCATTTCTCGATTGGGAATGTCAATTTCTGCACTAAAACATAACACGTCGGCATTTGAAAATCAATTTTAGCATTAAAATCCTTCATTTCAGTGTTCTGAATTTCTGATTTGTGCATTATTTGAGGCAATTGGTGATCCACGTCCAGAATACAAGACATTACCCCACCTACCTCGGCACCACATATTGAAAACGAACTTATTCTTATCTCGCTATGGCGATTAACTCCGACACCACCTCCTCATCGTTCATTCCCCTTGATTGCACGATCCATACACTGGCCACGCCCAAGCAATATATTCAAAATGATGAGCAAAGTCAATTTAGAGGCGACGCAATTCAAATCTCATTCAGATATCACTTTGGCTCAAATTCTGTTCGAGACGATGAAATTTAAATGTCATTAAAACCGATTCCACTTTCATGTCATTAATCCCGAGTGTCGTGCAGAACCAGAAGTCTGTGTTCTTTTGCTATAAGACCCCAGGACGTTCCATTGCGCCATACCGTGAGGAATAAGCAGAACTGTTTACACTCTATCCAAAGTCAGAACGCCATTTTTTTTTTTTGCTGTACCACTCAGACTCCCCTGTCATGGACATGCACAATTAAGAAGTCAAATGAATTACAGCACTACAAAAATAAACCAATCTATTATAATCTACACACCAACCTTAAATATTCATACAGCAGATAACAATAAAGAGACCCAAAGGGAACCGTTTCTCAGTCATATTTGTCCTTGCCATGGATTTTGTTAAATTCCCCGCATTGCTCTCGTTGCTGAAGGAAGGAGAATATCTGTCTCAGTGTGGGTGAGCAACATGAAAAGTGCATGAAGCACAATCTCTGTCTCGGTGTGGATGAGCGACATGAGAAGTGCATCAAGGAGAATATCTGTCTCGGTGTGGGTGAGCGACATGAGAAGTGGATCAAGGAGAATATCTGTCTCCGTGTGGGTGAGCAACATAATAAGTGCATCAAGGAGAATATCTGTCTCAGTGTTGGTGAGCAACATGAGAAGTGCATCAAGGAGAATATCTGTCTCAGTGTTGGTGAGCAACATGAGAAGTGCATCAAGGAGAATATCTGTCTCGGTGTGGGTGAGCAACATGAGAAGTGCATCAAGGAGAATATCTGTCTCGGTGTGGGTGAGCAACATGAGAAGTGCATCAAGGAGAATATCTGTCTCGGTGTGGGTGAGCAACATGAGAAGTGCATCAAGGAGAATATCTGTCTCGGTGTGGGTGAGCAACATGAGAAGTGCATCAAGGAGAATATCTGTCTCGGTGTGGGTGAGCAACATGAGAAGTGCATCAAGGAGAATATCTGTCTCGGTGTGGGTGAGCAACATGAGAAGTGCATCAAGGAGAATATCTGTCTCAGTGTTGGTGAGCAACATGAGAAGTGCATCAAGGAGAATATCTGTCTCAGTGTTGGTGAGCAACATGAGAAGTGCATCAAGGAGAATATCTGTCTCGGTGTGGGTGAGCAACATGAGAAGTGCATCAAGGAGAATATCTGTCTCAGTGTTGGTGAGCAACATGAGAAGTGCATCAAGGAGAATATCTGTCTCGGTGTGGGTGAGCAACATGAGAAGTGCATCAAGGAGAATATCTGTCTCGGTGTGGGTGAGCAACATGAGAAGTGCATCAAGGAGAATATCTGTCTTGGTGTGGGTGAGCAACATGAGAAGTGCATCAAGGAGAATATCTGTGTCGGTGTGGGTGAGCGACATGAGAAGTGCATCAAGGAGAATATCTGTCTCGGTATGGGTGAGCAACATGAGAAGTGCATCAAGGAGAATATCTGTCTCAGTGTGGGTGAGCGACATGAGAAGTGCATCAAGGAGAATATGTCTCGGTGTGGGTGAGCAACATGAGAAGTGCATCAAGGAGAATATCTGTCTCGGTGTGGGTGAGCAACATGAGAAGTGCATCAAGGAGAATATCTGTCTTGGTGTGGGTGAGCAACATGAGAAGTGCATCAAGGAGAATATCTGTCTCGGTGTGGGTGAGCAACATGAGAAGTGCATCAAGGAGAATATCTGTCTCGGTATGGGTGAGCAACATGAGAAGTGCATCAAGGAGAATATCTGTCTCAGTGTGGGTGAGCGACATGAGAAGTGCATCAAGGAGAATATCTGTTTCGGTGTGGGTGAGCAACATGAGGAGTGCATCAAGGATAATATCTGTCTCGGTGTGGGTGAGTAACATGAGAAGTGCATCAAGGAGAATATCTGTCTCGGTGTGGGTGAGTAACATGAGAAGTGCATCAAGGAGAATATATGTCTCAGTGTGGGTGAGCAACATGATAAGTGCATCAAGGAGAATATCTGTCTTGGTGTGGGTGAGCAACATGAAAAGTGCATCAAGGAGAATATCTGTCTCGGTGTGGGTGAGCAACATGAAAAGTGCATCAAGGAGAATATCTGTCTCGGTGTGGGTGTGCAACATGAGAAGTGCATCAAGGAGAATATCTGTCTCGGTGTGGGTGAGCAACATGAGAAGTGCATCAAGGAGAATATCTGTCTCGGTGTGGGTGAGTAACATGAGAAGTGCATCAAGGAGAATATGTCTCAGTGTGGGTGAGCAACATGAGAAGTGCATCAAGGAGAATATCTGTCTTGGTGTTGGTGAGCAACATGAAAAGTGCATCAAGGACAATCTCTGTCTTGGTGTGCGTAAGCAATATGAGAAGTGCATCAAGGACAATCTCTGTCTTGGTGTGCGTAAGCAACATGAGAAGTGCATCAAGGAGATTCTCTGTCTTGGTGTGGGTGAGCAACATGAGAAGTGCATCAAGGAGAATCTCTGTCTTGGTGTGGGTGAGCAACATGAGAAGTGCATCAAGGACAATCTTTGTCTTGGTGTGGGTGAGCAACATGAGAAGTGCATCAAGGAGAATTGCAATAGCATGCATCAGATTGGAGCCCACTTAGGCCTTTCGGGAGCTCGGGGATGCAAGCAAGTAATTGCAAGGCTGTGTCCAGTCCCTGGTGCTGTGGAAACCATGCAGCAGTAACGGGATATGTTTTGCTACACGGTACAACAAACTTGTGAGAAATGCTGCATGGGTTCGCTGGCCGAGGTCATTCAAACATATACTCATTCAGCTCATCCTATGTATGTCCTGTACATAACATTCCACAATGGTCAGCATGAAAGACATGGATCGAAGACACCACATGCACGTCCAAAATCAACCAATCATAATTCAAACCTTAAAATTCCAATGTGAATAAAGTATACCCAGTGGCAGAATGGTTGAGCGTCTGCTCCGAGTCTGAGAGTTCAGTGATTCGATGCCAACTCTGGTTGCATCACACAAAATACTTAAAATGGCACATGCTGCTTCCTTGTTTGATACAGTACTCCGAATTTAAAGGATACACCTCATTGGTGGCATCAATGAGGAGGAGGACATTTCACATTAATTGGGCCAATGAGTGTTGTGAGAAAAATGGCACCACTCTTACCATGTGATGTTGCATAGTTTCCCCTAAGCTCAACAGCTATGTTTGAAGGCAAGTTGTGTGTGTGTGTTGTGTGTGTTGTGTGTGTTGTGTGTGTTGTGTGTGTGTGTTGTGTGTGTTTTTTTTGTGTTGTGTTGCAACCTCTCCAAGAACGTTGGACCTTCTCAAAGCATAGAATGTCTTTGCCCATACATTAAATGCTTCTCATGCCACACCATCTGTTGATCACAGTGATGAACGGCTTCTGCACAGACAACATTTTCTGGTGCTTACCTAACATTTCAATGATCCCCTCCTGAACTACTGAAATATTTGGACATCATACTATAATTCACCAAATGTCCGTCTGTCCGTTCGAAGGTACCGCAAAAACGGCTCAACCGATCGCAACGATATTTGGGTGGGTATTCCTGGGACCCTTGGGAGTAAAATATTGTTTTTCCAATTTTTCCAAGTTTTCCAATTTTCCAGTTTTTCCAAACACGATGGAATAATAATTACCAATATGAACAGTGATGTGGCTTTTATTGAAATTCTACAAATACTGTTTAGATTTTGATGACAATTATGAACCTGCCGCGAATGCGGAAGTGGACAGATAACGGCAATGCGTGGGTTTGATAATATCCCAATACAACCATCATTCAATCGTAATGTTAAATCGTTAAACGTTAATCGTGTTAATTGTTTTGTTAAAGTATCAATTGATGATTGGAATTGAGTGAATACAATTATGATTTTGAATTCGTAATTGTATTCACCCACCCGAACGGAACTTCACATCAGGATTTAAATATTTGTTTATGTCACGAATGTTGTTTAAAGTTTATTTTTTATATTAATGTTATTTAATTTGTGATTGGAGTTATGCTATTTGGAATGAAAAAAGAGACATCGAGTTCAAGTGAATGACGAAATGCCGTGACGGTTTCTACATTCTAAATGTGAATTCGTGGATCGCCATATGCAGATTCACCATTGACTGGGTATGGAACAAACGTACCCGTTTGTTTGCCAACGGATACGTTTTTCATGGAAGTCCTTCACGAACTTGCTGTCCATGTCTGACGTGCGACTGAAGGTGCTACAGGACTGTGGAATTTATTGGTTTCATGCTTTAGCATTCACCGTTTCTGCATTATCTGTTTGCTTCTGGCCTCCCACCCGTGCGTAGCACGGGTACCTCACTAGTATAATTGACATATTTTGTATGAAAAATATCTGGTCCATGTTACAAGCTGTTGCATTGTACTTTTTTACGGCATAGCCTGTAGGGCAACGCCGTCTAGAACAGCGTTTGTCTGTCCGTATGTCCCCACAAACATCACCAATCAGAACTGAGGATCTGGTCACATGACAGGGGGACAGCATTTAGTAACCTTTACAGTTGCATATTTTACTAAAAGCAAATATAATAGCCTGTAGAATGTTTTGGGGTCACAGCGTGTGTCGTAAGGTAGGTAGGAGGTTTCAGAAATTCCTCAATACAATTATGATTTTTTTTGTCCAAGTCCTTCACGAACATGCTGTCAATGCCTGGCGTTCGACTGAAGGTGGCACAGGAATGTGGAATTTATTGGTTCATCGTTTTCCATTCGCCGTTTTTTTTACCCAAGTCATTCACGAACTGGCTGTCCATGGCGGAAGTAAAAAATGTAATACTTGCATTATTCGCTAAGTGCTAACTGGTATCCCCACACAGGTCATACTATCATCTTCAACTAAAGTACCAAACAAGCCCAGCTACGCCATTGTTAGACTATCGGTCTTGTTTTTTCTTGATTTAGTTTAGCGGTTAATGGTTTATATTGGTTTTCCATGTCGTCTTCCACTCCCTCGGATGCATGTTAAACTGGGCCTGTTGGAATTAGTTGGCGGACGTTAAAGATCCCACAGTGTCCTTCGCGAAAAGGAGTCGAGCTATCGCCGGCACCATGGAGAAATTCCAAGTTCCTGTCCCATAGCTACTGCCTGGAACGCAATGGCAAACCACCCAGTATAAAACCCTTGCCAAGAAATGGCTGTTGCAGCACCAACGCTCTGTGATAGAGTGTCAGACATCAGAATCAGGACTATTTTATGTCGCCTTCAATAAAGTGCCTACTCTCTGCCAACTGATTATAATCTGGGATCTGGGTTAATTCAACCCAGATCTGATAATCTGCCAATTATCAGATCAATGCAGTGGGGTTGCGGAAAAGGCTGAGGTTATGTGGATGCATATTTCAAATACTAAATATTAATCTTCTGATAAATTCCCCACTACTGATTTGCAAGTATAGCACAGAATTCTGGTACCGCCTGCCCTAGTGAAAATGCCCATTCCTAAACTATTCATATTTTCATTATTCCATTCAAATACACTAAGGTCAGAAGGAGAAAGAAATTTTACCCTCATTTCATTTCATATTGCTTATTATACTGCACTTGTTACAACCTTCAAATACATTTAATGCCAAAATGTTCGCACCGGCATAGGAAACGTTATTACACGAAATGAAAATCCAAGAGCTGAAATAGATCCCTGGGTCTTGTAACTCGAATTATAATCTTCAATCACATGGATGGAGAATTAGATTATTGTCTGGTTTAGTTCACGACTTCCGATCAGGACGATAACTCCACCAACACCATGAGATAGTAGGAAAAGTTCGTTAAATGAACACGATGATGATGATATCAGGAGATGCCTCGCCTGTGATTGTCACTGAGCCCCGGACAGCTTCGACCAATCATGAATACTAGCCGAAACCCGTGGAACATCCACGGAAGGGAGGATGTGGTGTATGGATAGAGTGTACCATTATGGATGGCATAGGGGATTTGCTTGTCCGAGTAAGAGTTAGGAAGAAAGATGAGAACGAAGAGTGCGTATATGAACAACGATCGCCGACACCGGCACAAATGCATGCTCTGGATTGGCCACTCAGTGGACGGCTTGCTTTCGCCTTTGCCTGTCCAATCATCGGACGGCTTGCTTCGCCTTCGCCCAGCAGACGCCAATACGATGGCGTCGTAAGATGGCGTCGTATCGGCAGTTAATCGGATGCTTTTGGGCCCCAACGTCGGCTAATTCAGATTTTTCGAGTATGGCTGTACGTGATAAACAAAGAGTGCGGTTCGTAGATCGTAAATCCATTAGTGCTGTGGGCATCGGGTCACTGGGTGCGGCATAAAAGGGATAACAAAGTCGAGTCCTTAGGCTATTATTATATAGACTAGCCGAAACCCGTGGAACATCCACGGAAGGGAGGATGTGGTGTATGGATAGAGTGTACCATTATGGATGGTATAGGGGATTTGCTTGTCCGAGTAAGAGTTAGGAAGAAAGATGAGAATGAAGAGTGCGTATATGAACAACGTATTTAATATTTATTGCAATCTATATACTTAAATGACAACGCTACGATATACTTTTGAAAAATGAATGGATTCGTAATAGGAATCGGCATAGCACCACTCTGGGATTGTCCACTAAGTGGACGGCTTGCTGTCGCTTTCGCCTGTCCAATCAGTGGACGGCTTGCTTCGCCTTCACCCAGCAGATGCCAATATGATGGCGTCGTAAGATGGCGTCGTAAGATGGCGTCGTATCGGCAGTTAATCGGATGCTTTTGGCCCCAACGTCGGCTAATTCAGATTTTTCGAGTATGCCTGTATGTGATAAACAAAGAGCGCGGTTCGTAGATCGTAAATCCATTAGTGCCGTGGGCATCGGGTCACTGGATGCGGCGTAAAAGGGATAACAAAGTCGAGTCCTTCCTTACGCTATTATTATATAGATACTCGGTGACAATGGTTATCCGGAGTATATAATTCAGAGATATGTGCACAAGTTTATAAACACGACAAACGATCACAAGATAGGTCCTGACAAATGCACGGGATATATCAGGATGCCATGGAAAGGACAATCATCAAGAAGGTTTGACGAACAAATCAAACATATGGTATCAAACACGTAACTGGCTGTGCAACTTCGAGTAATCTTCATCAACTCAGCTTCTGGTCCCTCGAGTGAGGAATCCTAAAAGCATCAGCCCGCGGGTCCTAACATCCTGCTCTGCCGCTCTTTCACTCCCTCTCTGTTCTCTTCACCCTCTCTTTTGCTCAAGGTCATCTGCCATCAGCTTGGAAATCAGCCAACATCACCGCTTTACACAAAAAGGTGCAAAAACAGATCCTTACAATGACAGACCAATCAGCATTCTCCCAATTATCAGCAAAGTCATAGAATCCATCATTGCTTCGGATATCAAATTTTCCTCTTCTCCAATGGCTTGATCTCTGATCATCAATTTGGTTTCAGACCAGGTCACTCCACTCTGGACATGCTGCTTCTGCTGTCTCAACAATGGATGGAGGTCCTCAATGCCAAACAGAAAATTAGCGCTGTCTCCCTTGACATATCACGTGCCTTCGATACGGTCTAGCACCCCGCTCGGCTCACCAAATTCTCCTCCTATGGTATCCATGGAAATCTCCACGCATGGTTGGCGGACTTCCTCTCTAGTCGTAGTCAACGTGTGGCCCTCAATGGGTTTCTCTCATCTCCCCTTCCTGTTCAGGATGGAGTTCCCCAAGGCAGTGTTCCTGCCCTGCGCTTTTTCTGGTCTTCATCAATGATATCTCAAACTCTCTGGAAAATCCTCTCTATCTCTTTGCTGATGACTCCACTGTCTGACGCTCCATACCTCATCCCTCAGATCGGCAGTCCGCAGCCCCCTCACTCTCTGCAGACCTGGACAAAATCACCGACTGGTCAAACAAGTGGAACATGTCTTTCAATCCTGACAAATCTCACACTCTTACTATGTCTCTCCAAAAAGACCGACTGGACATCCCTCCCATCATCTTTCTGAACAATCCTCTCCAAGAAGTTCTGTCACTCAAGCGTTTGGGTCTCACAATCTGCCATGATCTTTCCTGGGAAAACCACATTTCCAAGCTGGCCTCCAAAGCCAGTCGCCGACTGAGCACCCTCCGTCATGCAAAGTCCTTCCTTGGCACACCTGAGCTCCACACCACATACAAGGCTTTCATCTGCAGCTCAATGGAATACTCTTCTCCCCTCTGGGCTGGTGCTCCTGCATCACACCTAGCTTGTCTTCACGCTGTTGAAACCAAAGCTTTCAGAATCATTGGAATCTCCCACGATGAAGCGAACTCCGAGGGCCTTTCACTCACTCACCGCAGGCAGGTTGGTGGTGTTTCTGTCTTCTACCGTCTCCTATCTGGCCTAGCTCCCACAGCTCTATCTGTCCTCTGCCCCCCAAATATTCCTACAGGTCGCACAAGATCTGCCAGTAACACTCTTCTGGTGAAATTGCCAAAATCAAGACTCTCTGCTCACCCTCACTCCTTCATTCCTCTTTACTCCTGCCTCTGGAACAAACTCCCTCACTCTGTTCAATCCCATTCCTCCCTCCAGATCTTTAAAGCAGCTGTGCACCACCATCTCTAACTATGTCTCTCCAAAAAGACCGACTGGACATCCCTCCCATCATCTTTCTGAACAATCCTCTCCAAGAAGTTCTGTCACTCAAGCGTTTGGGTCTCACAATCTGCCATGATCTTTCCTGGGAAAACCATATTTCCAAGCTGGCCTCCAAAGCCAGTCGCCGACTGAGCATCCTCCGTCAATCCAAACTGAGATCCCCCCATCCAAAACTTGATCTTTTCTGCCCCTGTTAATTCAACCCAGATCCACTTTTTTTTGAAATCCTGACTCCTTTCTTTCCTGGAAGTTCTAGCAGTGTCCATGTGTTTTATACCTTTCCCACCCCCCCCCCCCCAACTCGCCTTCCCACACCTCCTCACCCCAAGCTCTCTCCCTCCCACGGATCTTCCGTTATCCCTGTTCTCTGCTGTTGTACTTGTGTGCCTCCCTCTCTCTCTCCATCTTGTCTCCCGCTCCCTTTATTGTATGTTTTGTGTTTCCATTTTTTTTGTGACTGATGTTAGCACTTACACGAGCCTCGATCTTGTATACAAAAACAAACAAAAAAAAACACTTCCATTTCTGCATGGCATCAAAGTTTGAGTATTTTCCCATTCGTGTCTTTGTCAAATTTCCACTCGTTTTATTATTGTGTATGTGTTACTGTGTGTTTCTTGTAAGTTTTTGATTTGTAATTCGTGCAAACTTGTGTATAATTAACCGTTTTCTGTTCGCACCGCGTGCGCGGCCTGGTCTCTCTTTGCTTCCCCACCCACCCCCGTCGGTGTTTTGTGAATTTAAGTTCTTTCCTTCGCTGTATTGCTTGTTTCTTAGATTTTCTCTTCTCCCCTAACTTCCCCGAACATCTACCCTTTGTCCAACATATTAAATACAACAATTTTTTTTCCCTTCTCTCTTTGCAGGCCCCGCCCAAGTGTGCTGTTGTCTCGCCCCGTCCCCTTTATCTCCTTTTCTTCCACCACTTCCTTCCATCTCCAGCCGATACTCACCTTTCCTATTTTAGTTTCCTCCATACTCATTCAACCCTTTCTCCTTTCTCAGATCCATTCCCTCACTTCAGGAACTTTTCCCAGATTGTTTTTCACAGTTTTGTTTAAATACTATTTAAATATTTTTAAACTTTCCCCTGCAGTGTTTTATTCACTGGTATATTACAACATGCTGTTTTTCTTCCTATTTAAAAGACTTTTTTTCAATTTCCTCATCAAATCATTTCACTTAAAAAAAAAAAAAATTCAATCTCTTACAGTCCTTCCTCCCTACATTCTCTAAACTCACCTTCATTCCACCCCTCCTGTATCGTTTTCAAACGGATCTCTGACTTTAAAATCACAATAAACCCAGTTTGTAATAAATGTTTTTTTTCCGTTAATCATCCACTTTCTAAACTCTCCCCTATCCCCTCCCCTCCTAAACTCCCCCCTCGCTCCTCCCCTCCTAAACTCCCCCCTCCCCTCTACATCTCCCCCTTCGCCCCTCCCATTCAAAACTCCCCCTCACCCCTCCCCTACAAAACTTCCCTCTCATCCCTCCCATTCAAAACTACCCCCTCCCCATCCAAACTCCCCCCTCCCCTTCACAAACTTCAGCCCCCACCCCTCCCCTTCTAATCTCTCCCCCTTACTATCTTTCTCCAATTCTCCCCCCTCCTCCTCAAAGCTGCCTCCTCCCCACTTCCTCTCCTTTCCATCACATACCTCCACCTCCTCCAACCTTCGACTTTGCTCTGCTTCCCCCCTCAAACAACACCTCACTGTGCCTCATTCCATCACCATCAAACCTTTTGTCCTCCTCACCCTTCCCTTTCTCCTAACTCATCTGCAATCTCTGACACACTATCAACAGCTTTCTTCAGATTACAGATTTCATACAGATTTCTTCTGACGAACTAGACGTAATCTGCTTAACAGAAACGTTCCTCCTTCAAGATGACTCTGACTCCTTAATATCTCTTCCTGGTTACTCCCTACTCCGGTATGATAGACCTGAGCCTCGTCCTAATGGTGGGGTTGCTATCTTTATCAAAAACTCTCTTCCTCACTCTCCTTGCACTGGCCTCTCTCCACCCCACCCCCAGGAGTACCCCTGGCTCCGGCTTCCTCTCTGCTCCCAACTTTTGTTCATACTGGCGTGACTCGGCGCATTCCGCGTGCCTCATCAGACGTTGTTTCAGAGGGATAGGCATCTTTGACCATTTTGGTGTCTTTTGGGTCTACATGGTGTTTTGGGTCTTCAGGGCCATTTGGGTCTTCAGAGTCCTCTGGATCCTCTGGGCCTTTAAGGGTATTTTGGGTATTTTGGGTGTTTTGGGTCTTCGGGGTCTTCCGGGTCTTTTGGGTATTCAGGGTGTTTTGGGTCTTTGGGGTCTTTGGGGTGTTTCGGGTCTTTGGGGTATTTTGGGTCTTCGGGGTCTTTGGGGTCTTCAGGGTATTTGTGGTATTTTGGGTCTTCAGTGTATTTTGGGTATTCAGGGTCTTTTGGTTCATCTGGGACTTTAAGGGTCTTTGCATCTTTTTTGGGTGTTCATGGTGTTTTGGGTCTTTGGGATATTTTGAGTCTTTGGGGCCATTTGGGTCTTCAGGGTCTTTTTTAGCCTCAGGGCCTTCAAGGGTATTTTGGGTCTTTGGGGTGTTTTGGGTCTTCTGGGTCTTTGGGGTCTTCATGGTTTTTAAGGGTTTTTGTGGTCTTCTGAGTGTTTTGGATCTTCAGGGTGTTTTGGGTCTTCGGGGTCTTTTGGGTCTTTGGGGTCTTTTGAGTCTTCAGGGTATTTTGGGTCTTCGGGGTCTTTTGGATCTTCAGGGTGTTTTGGGTCTTCAGGGTGTTTTGGGTCTTTGGGGTATTTTGGGTATTTAAGGGTCTTTGTTGTCTTCAGGGTGTTTTGGGTCTTCAGGGTGTTTAGTCTCTTCAGGGTCTTTTGGATCTTTGGGGTGTTTTGGCTCTTCAGGGTCTTTTAGGTCTTCGGGGTCTTTTGGATCTTCAGGGTATTTTTGAGCATCTGGGCCTTCAAGGGTGTTTTGGGTCTTCAGGGTCTTATGGGTCTTTAACGGTATTTTGGGTCTTCAGGGTCTTTAAGGGTTTTTGTGGTATTCTGAGTGTTTTGGATCTTCAGGGTGTTTTGGGTCTTCAGGGTCTTCAGGATATTTTGGGTCTTTTGGGTCTTCCAGGGTTTTTGTGGTCTTCTGAGTGTTTTGGATGTTCAGGGCGTTTTGGGTCTTCAGGGTCTTCGGGGTGTTTTTGGTCTTCGGGGTGTTTTGGGTCTTTGGGGTGTTTTGGGCCTTCAGGGTCTTTTGTGTCATTAAGGGTATTTTGGGTCTTCAGGGGTCTTGGTAGTCTTGAGGGTCTTGGGGTAATTAAAGGGTCATCAAAGGTCTGAGGGGTCTCAGCAGTGTAAACGTAATTAAGAGGGTTAATTAAGAGGGTGTTAATTTTATTTGAAAAAGAAGAAGACGTTTATGTCGCATATAAACAAACATACATAAAGACATAACCATATACGTTTGCTCTATTACAAGTGAATAAAATTTTTTATGCTAACTTAAAAAGGCAACGCCATCCCTCCATAGAGAGTGCTCGAGTACTCTCTGATAATAAGATGTGTTCTGTACAGCCCTCCAAACAGTGATGCCTCCATTTACATCTCCCTGTCTGACAACATGGACCAACTTCTATCCACTCATCCCAACTCTGTCTTCCTCATATGTGGTGACTTCAACTGTCTTCATGTCAGCTGGCTGGGTGTGGGTTCCTCTCACACCAGCCATGGCACCTCAGCAAAGGACTTCTGCGACTCACTGGGACTGACACAATCTGTCAATTTCCCGACATGGATCTCAGTCAATGGAGTACCTTCTCTTCAAGACTTGGTTATGACAAACTTACCTGCAAATGTCTGCTGCTCTTCTTCTGCTCCAATCGGTTTTTCGGATCATTTGCTTGTTAAATTTGACATCTCTCAGGGCATTTTCAGAGAGCCTCCTCAGCGCCAACGAGTCTGGTATTTCACTCAGGCTGACTGGCATGGTCTTCAAGCAGCCATCAATCATCTGGACAGGTCTCCCATCTTTACTGCCTCTGACATCATCTCTTCCTGAGAATTCTTCCGAAGTAAACTGCTCTCTCTCTCATGCATAGATTTATCCCATCTCGTCTTCATTTGTCATACCCTTCCTCCCGTCCATGGTACACTGAAGCTTGTGGTTAGGCAATTGCCATGAAACAACTTGCCTTCACCTCATGGAAGACTAATCCAACTGAAAGAAACCCCTGTTCCTTTCACAAAGCTCGGAACAAGTGTGTGTCCACCCTCAGGAGAGCCAGGAAACAATATCTCTCCACTCTCAAGAATGAATTCTCAAACCTGTCTCCCTCCTCCAAATCCTGGTGGTATCTGGTCAAATCTGTTTCTGGTGTTTGTTCCCCTTCCACCCCCTCCCTTACCTCAAACGGCTACACAGCTGACACCGTACGTGAAAAAGCTGAATGCCTCATCTCTGTGTTTGCCTCAAAATCTTGTGTCCCGAACCCATCGCTCCCTGTACCTACCTTACCCAGTTGAACCCAGCTGTTCCTTGACTCTGTGTCCTTCTCTCCTGACAAGGTGGAGAAGTTTTTGTCATGCCTCGACTCTGATTCTGCAACTGGAACAGACGGCATCAGCCCATGGGTCCTACAATCCTGCTATGCCGCTCTATCTCACCCTCTCTTTATACCCTTCACCCTCTCGTTTGCTCAAGGTCATCTGCCATCTGCTTGGAAATTAGCCAACATTACCGCTGTACACAAAAACAGGTGCAAAAACAGATCTTTGCAACTACAGACAATCAGCCTGCTCCCAATTATCAGCAAAGTCATGCAATCCATCATCGCTTCTAACATCAAATCCTTCCTCTTCTCCAACGGCTTGATCTCGGATCATCAATGTGGATTCAGACCAGGTCATTCTACTCTGGACATGCTGCTTCTGCTGTCTCAAAAATGGATGGAGGTCTTTAATGCCAAACAGGAAATTAGAGCTGTCTCCCTTGACATATCACGTGCCTTTGATATGGTCTGGCACCCCGCTCTGCTCACCAAACTCTCCTCCTATGGTATCCATGGAAATCTCCATGCATGGCTTGCGGATGTCCTCTCTGGTCATAGTTAACGTGTGGCCCTGAATGGATTTCTCTTATCTTCCCTTCTTGGTCAGGCTGAAGTTCCCCAAGGCAGTGTTCTGGGCCCTGTACTTTTTCTGGTCTTCATTAATGATCTCTCCGACTCTTTGGAAAATCCTCTCTATCTCTTCGCTGATGACTCCACTCTCTGCCGCTCCATTCCTCATCCCTCAGATCGGCAGTCTGCAGCCTCCTCACTCTCTGCAGACCTGGACAAAATCACAGACTGGTCAAACAAGTGGAACATGTCTTTCAATCCTGAGAAATCTCACACTCTCACTGTCTCTCTGAAAAGACCGACTGGACAACCCTCCCATCTACTTTCTGAACAATCCATGGCCTTCCATCTTTGCAGTCTGTCGTCCGGAAAACTGTTGGGGAAATTACCAAAGTTCAAAGTGCCATAACTTTGTCAAAAATGATCGAAACGTCGTGAAGTTCGAACTTGATCTGGAACTTATCATGAGGAAACCATGTACCAAGTTTGAAATCATTAGCATTAGGAGTTTAGAAAAAAGTCCGGAAAGCTGTTCTTTGCGTGATGGACAGACAGACTGACAGACGGAGGGATGAAGTGCAAACCTATAGTCCCCTCCGGTGTACACCGGTAGGGGACTAATAAAATGTTTATGTCTAAACATGTGCTTAATTGTGGAAGTCTAATAGATGTGCGTTCGATCCCAGGAAACGCCGGGTACCTTTGGTGGAGGAGGGGCCGAGGAGAGTTGGAGGTGGGAGGAGGGAGGGGAAGGGTGGTGGTGACTGTGTAGACTCTAGACTCTAGAGGGATGGCGGATGTGGTGGGAGGAGGCAGGGGAAGGGGTGAATGAAGGGAGAGGAAGGGGTCGGAGGAGGGATCAGGCGACACCGGCTACCTTTGCTCGTTCTTCATGTTTCTTCTTTCTAAAACCAATGACTTTCTTTGCAGCTTCTATGTATATCTCCTTGATGGTATACCATTTCTTCTTGACATATTGGTATTCTTCTTTAGTTGAAGTAGTTAATGCCCTAAAAATATTTCTCAGATCTATGACAGTCCCTTTTGCTGTCTTGAGACTCGAGTTTTGCAATGTCTGGAGTCTTTAGACATCTTCTGACTTGAGTCTGTGTTTCTGACAGTTTGGGGCTTCAGCTTGATACTTGTTGCAACTAGATAGTGATCACTGCGGAGCATCGGCACCATGAAAAGAGCGTTCATATTGTCGAGACCTTCACCACTTAAAAATGATGATGTGGTCAATGTTTGTGCACCTTGTGGGGGAAGATGGTACCTCTGGTACTACTGTTGTTGTTCAAACATAAATCAATGAGACAATCGCCATGACAACTTGCTTCACCAAATCCGTGTGTCCACATAGCTTGTTTAGTTGGCCTTGGGCTTCTCTTCAGCATCAATTGTTGATGGTAAGCTTGCAAAACTTTGAGTTGAAATGTGCTCTGATCATTCCCTCGCTTATTAGTCAGGGGGTCAAATGCATATTTTGGCCTGACCTGGAAAGTGGTTCTAAAGTTTTTTTTCTCAGTGTTTTCATGTTATATAGGTATTGTACTCTATGAAACTGCATGATGGCATTCTCCCATCATTGAGCATTTTCATATAACAGGCTTTATACAATTGCGGTTATCGGGACGCAAAACACTGGCTTTAGAGGGGTGGGGAAAATAGAAATACCCTTATATCTTTGCAAGCATTCAAGCTAGGGTCTTGATTTTTTGCATATGGGTGTATCTTGACCATACCTTTTCGTGGGTCAAAGGTCAAAGTCATAGGTCATGGTCAAAGGTCAAATATCTGGGTCAAACGTGTACAACTCAGCATTGTTTATACACTGTGATATATTTCTCAATATACTGAACCTGTATCCATTGTTATAACGTCTAATGTCTTGTTATAAGGTCTCATGAGCTTAATACTGAATGAAGAAATGCTAGACTACATAATATTTATTGAGTTCTTTATGATTTTATGTTCAAAGATTACATCAAATCTGGTTGCGTAAATGATCTGTATATGGTGTAACACAACTCCCACAACTCTCCCACAACATGTTCTACAGCATTTCACCAAAGGGGACCACGTTGTGGGGCACATTGATGGCATATGGAATGGAATCTGGTCTGATATGCTCATCGAGACCACGTTCATGAGATATGGCAAAGGCAAGCACGGCATAATAGGCATCACACTTAACCCCAAAGCTTTGAAATCTTGGGCATTGAGCCTACATGTCTGCGGTCAGATAGCTACCGATGTAGCTGAAATGCGAGGTGATGAGAGTGCAACCAGGCAGGCAAGCGTGCACAAAGAAGAAAGCAAATCTCGGATAAAATCTGATGCAAAGGATCGACAGGACATAAGAGTGAAGATGGCCCAGTGCATACCACCACTTGACCACTAGCAGCACCCAGAGGGATCAATTGTGAACATAGTTACTGGAAGGGTACAATCATCTTCAACAGTTAATGTTCACAAATCAATTGAAATCGGGAGCAAACAATCCGGGGAATTTACAGAGGCTTTACCTCGAGGCTTTCATCACAAGATTGAAAGAAGGATAACTTCAACGGCAGACACGAATAAGTCTGTAAATATCGGCACACAGAAGGTTTTTGATACAAACCAAATCTACAGTCGTGTCATATGTGTGCAGGCCAGTAATAGGGATATAGACATTGACCATCTGATGTCTCATGAATTGGCTCCACTGCCAACGGCTCTTTTTGTACACTCTGGTGACATGCAGATATCCACATCTAAATTCATCTTGAAAACAGATATGAAAATTGAGGTGTCATCAAGAGTAGCCCATGAAGAAATAGAAGTCACTGTCATTGATGGGTGTCCCCTTCTCTGGATACCTGGTTGGCCTACTGTTGGAAATGTGCAGACTTACATTGATGCCTTCAAGCACAAAATAGCAGAGAAGCTCTCCAAATGTGATGTCTATCCAGTCTTTGATAGATACAATCTAGACCATCCGTGTTGAATCAGCACCAAAGATTCAACACGATTAGCCAGAGGTACTGGCAGGGTGTATCAGTTGACACCCTCAACACCAATCCCCGCACAGAAAGCAGTATTGGCTGTTACAGGCAATAAGAAGCAGCTCATCAAACTGATATGCGAGGACTTGCAAAGAGATGAAGACTTTGTTCAGAACCGTACACAGGAGCACACACTTTTGATAACAGGACAGGAGGAAACTATCGAGATTAGCAAGGGCATTGTCATAGAAAGACGAGATCTGTATACCAGTCATGAGGAAGCTGACAATATTATAGTGCAGCAGGCATTCATGGCAGCTTCAGAGGGTGCATCCGGTGTAGCTGTGGTGGCTGATGATACAGATGTGTGGGCCCTTCTGTTGCACCACTATCTGGAGCAGAATCTGACATCCCAATTATAATGCAATCTCCTATACATGGAAGAAGTGTCATAGACGTCAAGGCAACCGTTGCCCAATATGCAGACCTCATTCCAAACCTGCTTGCAGGACATTCCTTATCTGGATGTGATACTGTAGCAGGATGCTTTGGCATCGGGAAGAAGAAGATGTTGAACACTATAAAACAACACTTACTGAGTCTTCTTGGAGAAATTGATGCATCCTGGCCTGATATAGTGAAGCAGGCAACTCAATTCGCTGTTGCTACTTATGGTCAGAAAAACTGCCATACACTTTGTGAGGCTAGAGCAAAGGTATGGACGACCAGAATAGGCAAGGGGAGCAGCACAATGCCAAAACTCTGTTCACTGCCCCCAACTGATGCTGCTTTCCAGGAAAATCTGAAAAGAGCACACCGACAAACTTTTTTGTGGAAGAATGCTTTGAGGCTTGAGCCTCAGAAGTTAGACCCGTTAGAGTATGGATGGAACAAAGATGGGGATATGCTGTGCCCAACCACAGTTCCATCAGGATATAAACTGGTCCCTGAGTACATCCAAAAGATCATCAGTTGTGGTTGCTCCAGTGACACACCATGTGAAAGTGTTCGATGTGGATGCAACAAAGCAGGAATGACTTGCTCAGTCTTCTGTGCCTGTCAGCAACAGGATGCAGTATCAGTACGTCACAACAGGGTGAATACTATATCACATGAGAGTGATGATGAAACAAGTGGTGAAGAAGAAGATGATGATTACAATAACTCTGATAATTGATGATGTTTATATGATCTAAGAAAGATTTTAAAACCAAATACATAATATGTACAAGTTTCGTAACCTATGAATATGTATACTGAAGGAGCCGGGGCTCCCACGTCGATCGGAAGAATGGACGCGACAAAAAGCTAGAATTCATCTGAGTTGCTTTAATGAAATCAAACACTCAGGCACTCTGAAAAACCGTTTATCAGTCAGCAATATATATCTATTCCGCCAGGGGGTTTGCCCAGGCCCGGCGCCAGGGGGCGTGGCCCAGCGTCCTGGCTGCGGCCTGGCAAGTTGAGCGCGGGCCTGGGCGTCCTGGACGAGCCCGGCATGGTGATCGCTCCGCGTCCTTGATAGGTGCAAGGCGATTGTGAAGACTCAGCGGCAGCCGCTACACACGTCCCCCCAGAATCGACTTGCACCGGCAGGGTCAATTTGAGGGGGGTCCTGATGACCCGGCCGAAGCGACCCCTGGCGGGTCGTGGGAGGGGGTCCGGTGAGGTGGTGGGCGGTCGAGTGGGGGGCACCGTGGACGGGGGATGGCCTCGCCGCGGCGGAAGGGCCACCCGTGGTGGGTGGTCGACGTCCACGTGCGCCGGCTTGAGGCGGTCCACAGCAATCCGGTCCGACCTGCCGCCGATGTCGATGACGAACGACTTGTCGTCCCGTCGCAGCACCCGGAAGGGCCCGTCGTACGGCGGCTGGAGTGGCCACCGATGTGCGTCGTGACGCACAAAAACATACTCCGCTGTGCGGAGTGCTGGGGGGACGTAGGACTGGGGGTCACCGTGGTGGGATGTTGGCACGGGGGCAAACCGTCGGGCGGCCTCCTGGAGGTCCGAGCGCTGGTGAGCTGCGGACCAGGGACTGGTAGCGTCGGGCACAAATTCGCCCGGGACGCGTAGCACCTGGCCATAGACAAGCTTGGCGGTGGATGCCTGGAGGTCCTCCTTGGGGGCCGTGCGAAGGCCCAAAAGGACCCACGGCAGCCGGTCGGCCCACCCAACGTCTTGAAGGCCGGCCATGAGCGCGGCCTTCATGGAGCGGTGGAATCGCTCGCACAACCCGTTTGCTTGGGGGTGGTAGGCCGTAGTACGGTGGAGCTTGATCCCCAGGTTGCGGGCGACCGCGCCCCACAGCTCGGAGGTGAACTGTGGACCGCGGTCTGACGAGATGTCCGCCGGTGCGCCGAAGCGGGCGACCCAGGTGGCGATGAAAGCCTGCGCCACGTCGGCGGTGGTGGTGGAGACGAGGGGAACGGCCTCCGGCGACCTGGTGGTCCTGTCCACCATGGTGAGCAGGTGTGTGAACCCCCGTGACGGGGGGAGGGGGCCCACCAGATCCACGTTGACGTGGTCGAAACGTCGTTCAGGCACGGTGAAAGGTGCCAGCGGGGCCTGGGTGTGTCGGTGGACCTTGGCCCGTTGGCAGGCCGTGCAGGCGCTGGTCCAATCGCGGACGTCCCGACGAAGGCCGTGCCAGATGAAACGCGCCGACACCAGCTTCTGGGAAGCTTTCCGGCCCGGGTGGGAAAGGCCGTGGAGGGAGGCGAAGATGCGGCGTTGCCAGGCGACGGGCACGATGGGGCGAGGCTGGCCTTGGGAGACGTCGCAGAGCAGGACAGTGTCCGCGCAGGGGATGTCGGCCAGGCGGAGGCCCGTGTCCGCCGCCCGGAGGGCTTGCACCGTGGTGTCGGTGGTTTGGTCCGCCGCCATAAGCGCAAAATCCACGCCCAGGTGGACCGCGTTCGCGCTGGCCCGGGAAAGACAGTCGGCCACGGCGTTGTTTTTGCCGGCGACGTGCCGGATGTCCGTGGTAAACTCCGACACGGCGGAGAGGTGGCCCTGTTGGCGGGCCGACCATGGCTCCGTGACCTTGGCCATGGCGTAAACCAACGGCTTGTGGTCGACGAACGCCGTGAAAGGTCGGCCCTCCAGGAGGTGGCGGAAATGGCGGACGGCCAGGTGTAGACCGAGGAGCTCCCGGTCAAACGTGCTGTATTTGAGCTCGTTCGGCCGGAGCTGCCGGCTGAAAAAAGCGAGTGGCTGCCAAACCCCGTTCACCCATTGCTCATGTACGGCGCCCACCGCGTAGTCGGAGGCATCCGTGGTGAGGGCGATGGGAGCGTTGAGCACCGGGTGAGCGAGCAGTGTTGCGTCGGCGAGGGCCCGCTTTGAGCCTTGGAAGGCCGCATCCATTGCTGCGGACCAGGCGATGTCGTGCTTGGCCGGCATGCCCCGGAGGGCTTCGTAGAGGGGCCGCATGAGCTGAGCAGCGCGGGGCACGAAGCGGTGATAAAAATTCACCATTCCCAGGAATTCCTGCAGGGCCTTTATGGTGCGGGGACGCGGGAATGTGGTGATGGCCTCGACCTTGGTTGGCAGCGGCACGGCCCCGTTCTTGGTGATGTGATGGCCCAAAAAATCAACGGCCGTCGTGCCAAAGTGGCATTTGGCCGGGTTGACGATGAGGCCGTGCTCGCTGAGGCGCTCGAACAGCGTCCGGAGGTGGAGGAGGTGCTCGGCCCGGGACGTGCTGGCGACGAGGATGTCGTCCAGGTAAACGAAAAGGAACGGCAGGTCACGCAGCACGCCGTCCATCAAGCGCTGGAACGCCTGAGCCGCGTTCTTGAGACCAAACGGCATCCGCAAGAATTCGAATAAGCCGAACGGCGTGATGACTGCCGTTTTAGGGACGTCGGCCGCCCTGACAGGTACCTGGTGATATCCCCGTATGAGGTCAATTTTCGAAAAAATGACCCGTCCCGCCAGACGGGCGGAGAAGTCTTGGATATGCGGGATCGGGTACCTGTCGGGGGTGGTAGCGTCATTGAGACGGCGGTAGTCACCACACGGGCGCCATCCACCCCCGGCTTTGGCACGATGTGCAGTGGCGAGGCCCACACGCTATCGGAGCGCCGCACGATGCCGAGGTGCTCCAACGCGTCGAATTCGGCCTTCGCTACGGCGAGCTTGGCTGGGTCGAGGCGGCGGGCCCTGGCGTAGACCGGCGGGCCCGTGGTTGGTATGTGGTGCTCGATCCCATGCCGTACTGCGACGGCCGAAAACGTCGGCCGCGTGAGGGCCGGGAACTCCGTGAGCAGGCGAGCAAACTCGTTCGCCGCCGGGATGGCGCATGCCAGCTCGGTCGGCGCGGAGCTGCTCAATGTGCATACCAGGGAGCTGAAGGTTTCAGCGTTGATTAAACGACGCCATTGGACGTCCACCAGCAGTCCGTGTGCGCAGAGGAAGTCGGCGCCTAGCAGAGCCACGGGCACGTTGGCGGTTACAAACGTCCAAGCAAAGCGTTGGCCGCCGAAGCAGAGGGTGACGTTGCGCGGGCCGAAGGTGCGGATAGTCGATCCGTTGGCCGCAACTAAGGAGGGGCCGCAAACCGCGGATTGCCTGTCCTGGTCAGAGGCGGGTATGACGCTCAGTTGGGCGCCGGTGTCGCACAGGAAGCGCCGTCCGGACGCTTTATCCGTGATGAACAGTAAGTTGCCCGTGTGGCCGGCGCTCATGGCTGGTAATGAACGCCGGCCCGGCCGTTTCCCGGCCTGCTGAAGGTGCACGGGGGTCGGCATTTCCGGGCCTTCTGTCCGAACCTGGCATGATAGTAACACCACGCTTGGTCAGGTGGAGGCCTCGGTCGTCGTGCCGGAGGTGGTCGGCTCGGTAGAGCGGCCGCCAATGGCGTCGGCAGTTCGGCCGTCGACCGTGCCGGGTGCTCGGGCGCCCTGGGTGTTGCGTCGGACGGCGGTGGGTCCCATGTCGCCGCTACGATGCGCTGTCCTGCGGCGGAGATCTTGTCGGCTTCTCTGGCAAGGGCCCGGGGATCTGTGATCGTCGTGCTTGCCAGGGCGAGGCGTACCGGGTTAGGCAGCTGACGGAAGAACAGCTCCCGGAACAGGAATGCCGGAGAGTGCTCGCCGAGCAGTGAAAGCATGTAGTCCATGCGCTCGGAAGGGCGCGTGTCGCCGAGCTCAGGCAGATCGAGCAGGCGCCGTGTGCGTTCCGCCGATGGGAGGGCGAAAGCATCGAGGAGCAGCTTCTTAATCGCGCCGTATTTGTCAGCGGCTGGCGGGCTTTCGAGGAGGCTCAGGGCGCGGGCCGTGGTAACCGACCCGAGCGCAGCTACCACATGGTGGAAGCGGGTGTCGTCGGCCGTGATGCCTCGCAGGGCGAACAGGGACTCTGCCTGTGCGAACCAAACCGCCGCGTGAGCCTCCCAGAAGGTAGGCAGTTTAAGGGCGACTGCCGTGTCCATGTCGATAGGTCGCCAATGAAGGAGCCGGGGCTCCCACGTCGATCGGAAGAATGGACGCGACAAAAAGCTAGAATTCATCTGAGTTGCTTTAATGAAATCAAACACTCAGGCACTCTGAAAAACCGTTTATCAGTCAGCAATATATATCTATTCCGCCAGGGGGTTTGCCCAGGCCCGGCGCCAGGGGGCGTGGCCCAGCGTCCTGGCTGCGGCCTGGCAAGTTGAGCGCGGGCCTGGGCGTCCTGGACGAGCCCGGCATGGTGATCGCTCCGCGTCCTTGATAGGTGCAAGGCGATTGTGAAAACTCAGCGGCAGCCGCTACAATACCATATAAAAATCATTCATGTGGCCTGATTCGATGTGATTTTTGAACAAGAAATCATAAAGAACTCAATAAATATTATGTATTCTAGCATTTCTTTATTCAATATTGAGCTCAGAAGACATATTGAGCTAACAACACATCAGACATTATAACAATGGATACAGGTTCATTATAATGAGAAATATATCACATTGTAATACAATGCTGGATTGTACAAGTTTGACCCAGATATTTGACCTTTGACCTTGAACTATGACTTTGACCTTTGACCCACAAATAGGTATGGTCAAGATACACCCATATGCAAATATGCAAGACCCTAGCTTGAATATTTACGAAAATATAAAAGTATTTCTATTTTCCCCAACCCTGCTAAAACCAGTGTTTTGCGTCCTTATAGCCATGATTTTATAAAACCTGTTATATGAAAATGCTCAATGATGGGAGAATGCCATCAGGCAGTTTCATACAGTACAATACCCATATAACATGAATACACTGAGAAAAAAACTTTAGAACCACTTTCCAGGTTCAGCTCCGGGCCCCCTGACTATATAGGTTGTTCCCATAATTGGGCAAATTACAATAATTGCGTCAAAAGGACAAAAGTCAAGCAATCATCAATTTTCAATCGCTTGACTTGAAATTTCAACAGAATTTGCACTTCCAGTCACCAAATTGGTTCACCAATCAAAAGCTAGAAGCCTATTGATGTTGAGGTCAAAGGTAAAGGTCGCATAAGACTCAGTTTTCATCCGACTGATTTGCTATTTGACAAGGGTTTGCATATTGGGTCAAACTAAGACATCTGCCAAACAAACACATGCGCCAAACTAAGACATCCGCCAAACTAACACATCCGCCAAACAAACACATGCGCCAAACTAAGACATCCGCCAAACTAACACATCCGCCAAACAAACACATGCGCCAAACTAAGACATCCGCCAAACTAACACATCCGCCAAACAAACACATGCGTCAAAATAAGACATCCGCCAAATTAACACATCCGCCAAACAAACACATGCGCCAAACGAAAACATCCGCCAAACTAACACATCCGCCAAACAAACACATGCGCCAAACAAACACAGGCGCCAAACTAACACATCCGCCAAACCAACACATCCGCAAAACGAACACATGCACCAAACAAACACATTCGCCAAACTAACACATCCGCCAAACTAACACATCCGCCAAACAAACACATCCGCCAAACAAACACATCCGCCAAACGAACACATGCGCCAAACTAAGACATCTGCCAAACAAACACATGCGCCAAACTAACACATCCGCCAAACTAACATATCCACCAAACAAAGACATGCGCCCAACTAAGGCATCCGCCAAACTAACACATCCGCCAAACTAACACATCTGCCAAACAAACACATCCGCCAAACAAAACACATGCTCCAAAATAAGACATCCGCCAAACTAACACATCCGCAAAACAAACACATGCGCCAAACTAAGCCATCCGCCAAACTAACACATCCGCCAAACAAACACATGCGCCAAACTAAGACATCCGCCAAACTAACACATCCGCTAAACAAAAACGTGTGCCACACGAAGACTTCCGCCAAACTAACACATCCGCGAAACAAACACCTGCGCCAGACTAAGATATCCGCCAAACTAACACATCCGCCAAACAAAAACATGCGCCAAACTAAGACATCCGCCAAACTAACACATCCGCCAAACAAACACATGCGCCAAACTAACACATTCGCCAAACAAACACATGCGCCAAACAAACACATCCGCCAAACAAACACATTCGCCAAACAAACACATGCGCCAAACAAGCAGATCCGCCAAACAAACACATCCGCCAAACAAACACATCCGCCAAACTAACACATTCGCCAAACAAACACATGCGACAAACAAACACATCCACCAAACAAACACATTCGCCAAACAAACACATGCGCCAAACAAGCAGATCCGCCAAACTAACACATCCGCCAAACAAACACCTGAGCCAAACAAGCACATGCGCCAAACAAATAAATGCGCCAAACTAAGACATCCGCCAAACTAACACATCCGCCAAACAAACACATCAGCCAAACTAACACATCCGCCAAACGAACACATCCGCCAAACAAACACATCCGCCAAACAAACACATGCACCAAAATAAGACATCCGCCAAACTAACACATCCACCAAACAAACACATGCACCAAACTAAGACATCCGCCATACCAACACATCTGCCAAACTAACACATCCGCTAAACAAACACATGCGCCAAACTATGACATCCGCCAAACTAACACGTCCACCAAACAAACACATGCGCCAAACTAAGACATCCGCCAAACCAACACATGCGCCAAACAAACACATGTGCCAAACTAACACATTCGCCAAACAAACACGTGCGCCAAACAAACACATCCGCCAAACTAACACATGCACCAAACGAAGACATCCGCCAAACTAACACATGCGCCAAAGAAACACATGCGCCAAATTAACACATCCGCCAAACAAACACATGCGCCAAACAAACACATGCGCCAAACAAACACATGCGCCTAACGAACACATCCGCCAAACAAATACATGCGCCAAACTAAGGCATACGCCAAACTAACACATCCGCCAAACAAACACATGCGCCAAAGAAACACATGCGCCAAACAAACACATGCGCCAAACTAACACATCCGCCAAACTAACACATCCGCCAAACAAACACATGCGCCAAACAAACACATCCGCCAAACAAACACATGTGCCAAACTAAGACATCCGCCAAACTAACACATCCACCAAACAAACACATGTGCCAAACTAACACATCCGCCAAACAAACACATGCGCCAAACTAAGCCATCCGCCAAACTAACACATCTGCCAAACTAACACATCCGCCAAACAAACACATCCGCCAAACAAACACATGCGCCAAAATAAGACATCCGCTAAACAACCACATCCACCAAACAAGCACATGCGCCAAACTAAGACATCCGCCAAACGAACACATCCGCCAAACAAACACATGCGCCAAACTAAGACATCCGCCAAACTAACACATCCGCAAAACAAACACTTGCACCAAACTAGGACATACGCCAAACTAACACATCCGCCAAATAAACACGTGCGCCAAACTAAGACGTCCACCAAACGAACACATCTGCCATACAAACACATGCGCCAAACTAAGACATCCGCCAAACTAACACATCTTCCAAACAAACACATGCGCCAAATTAAGACATCTGCCAAACTAACACATCCGCCAAACTAACACATCTGCCAAACAAACACATGCGCCAAACTAAGATATCCGCCAAACTAACACATCCGCCAAACAAACACATGCGCCAAACTTAAACATCCACCAAACAAACACGTGCGCCAAACTAAGACATCCACCAAAATAACACATCTTCCAAACAAACATACGCGCCAAACTAAGACATCCGTCAAACTTACACATCCGCCAAACAAACACATCCGCCAAACAATCATATCCGCCAAACATACACATCCGCCAAAAAACACATCCGCCAAACAAACACATCCGCCAAACTAACACATCCGCCAAACTAACACATGCGCCAAACTAACACAAGCGCCAAACTATCACATCCACCAAACTAATACATGCGCAAAACTAAGACATCCACCAAACTAAGACATCCAAAAAAACACGTGCGCCAAACTAAGACATTTGCCAAACTAACACATCCGCCAAACAAACACATGCGCCAAACAAACACATCCGCCAAACTAAGACATCCGCCAAACTAAGACATCCGCCAAACTAACACATCCGCCAAACTAACACATCTGCCAAACAAACACATGCGCCAAACTAAGACATCCGCCAAACTAACACATCCGCCAAACAAACACATGCGCCAAACAAACACATCCGCCAAACTAAGACATCCGCCAAACTAAGACATCCGCCAAACTAACACATCCGCCAAACTAACACATCCGCCAAACAAACACATGCGCCAAACGAAGACATCTGCCAAACTAACACATCCGTCAAACTAACACATCTGCCAAACAAACACATGCACCAAACTAAGACATCCGCCAAACTAACACATCTGCCAAACAAACACACGCGCCAAACTAAGACATCCGCCAATCTAACACATGCGCCAAACAAACACATGTGCCAAACTAAAACATCCGCCAAACAAACACATGCACCAAACAAACACATGCGTCAAACTAACACATCCTCCAAACAAATACATGCGCCAAACTAAGACATCCGCCAAACAAACACATGCGCCAAACTAAGACATCCGCCAAACTAACACATCCGCCAAACAAACACATGCGCCAAACTAAGACATCTGCCAAACTAACACATCCGCCAAACAAACACATCCGCCAAACAAACACATCCGCCAAACAAACACAGCCGCTAAACTAACACATCCACCAAACAAACACATGTGCCAAACTAAGACATCCGCCAAACTAAGACATCCGCCAAACGAACACATCCGCCAAACAAATACATGCGCCAAACTAAGACATCTGCCAAACTAACACATCCACCAAACAAGCACCTGCGCCAAACAAACACATGTGCCAAGCTAACACATCCGCCAAACAAACACATGCACCAAACTAAGACATCCACCAAACAAACACATCTGCCAAACAAACACGCGCACCAAACTAAGACATCCGCCAAACTAACACATCTGCCATACAAACACATGCGCCAAACTAAGACATCCGCCAAACTAACACATCCGCCAAACAAACACATGCGCCAAACTAAGACATCCGCCAAACTAACACATCCGCCAAACAAACACATGCGCCAAACTAAAACATCCGCCAAACTAACACATCCGCCAAACAAACACATGCGCCAAACTAAGACATCCGCCAAACTAACACATCCGCCAAACAAACACATGCGCCAAACATATCCGCCAAACTAACACATCCGCCAAACAAACACATGCGCCAAACAAACACATGCGCCAAACTAACACATCCGCCAAACAAACACATGCACCAAACTAAGACATCCGCCAAACAAACACGTGCGCCAAACTAAGACATCCGCCAAACGAACACATCCGCCAAACTAAAAAGCTTCAATGCTTCAAAAAGTTTGAAGTCAAAAGGTCAAGGTCACATAGAATCGTCAGTTTTCATTGCATCGACATGAAATTTAAATATAATATGCATATTGGGTCACTGAATTAGTTCATCAATCAAGCGCTAGAAGTCTGTTCCTTTTAGATCAAAGGTCAAGGTCGCATAAAAATGTCATTTATTATCCGATTGACTTGAAATTTGATCATAATTTGCATATTGGGTCACTCAATTGGTTCACCAATGAAAGGCTAGAAGCCTGTCCTTCTTGGCGTCAAAAGGTCAAGGCCACAAATCATCAATTTTAATCTGATTGATGTGAACTTTGAACAGGGTTTGCATGATGGATCACTGAAGCCTGTTTTTTGAGGTCATAAGCACAAAGTCACATAATTTGGCAATATTCATTCGGTTGACCTGAAATTTGAACATAATTTGCATATTGCATCACTGAATTGGTTCACTCATAAAAATCTGCAAACCGATTGGATTTGCTGTCAAATGTCAAGGTCTGGGAAGTAACGTGTGAGATCCATAAAGGTTAATTGGACTTCAAACTCTGCTTAATCCTGGGAATTGTATGCTTCTTCCAGTTCCTCTTGTGAATCTACTCACAAACATATTTTCCTTCTCTCCTAACTCCTCTCACACCCCACCCACCTCTCTTTCTCTCTCCAAGGATCCTCCCTTAATTTCTCAATTTCACTGTTTTCAGTTTAATTTTCTCTCAAAGGTTGGTTCCAAGTTTTCTTAATTTCACTTTATCATTTTCTCAATTTCGTCGGTTGCTCTAGGGTGAAGCCTGCATCACGATATGCATTTTAATTTGTGTTTGTTATTCAACTTTTACTTTTGAATTTTGTTGAAAAGCAAGAAATTACTTCAAAGCAGGATATACACATGTGTCGTGGTCAGTTTTGAGTCTAGTTGGGAATGGATTGGGATTGAAAAGGGAGGGGAGGGGTGATTAATTATAAGTTTATGTTTGACACTCCATTATGTCTTTTTCTATTTTTTAACATCTAGTACTGTTCTAACAATTATTTAGTATGCAGTTCTATGGGGTTATGGAATTATATACTTAATGATCAACGATTTTGTTTCATTAATTTGTTTCCAAAAATAAATAAATTGTCAAATGACTAACCTACGAGGAATTCTTAACGTAATAAATTCTCCACCAAAACTCATATGTCATGCCTTAATCTGCCCTGTTTTTGGAAGTAAAGGCAGTATTTTATATTTGGGCCTACTCATTAACAATAATTGCATCAGGTGTTTTGGCAGTGTGGGATTAAATTGTGCATGCAACGTCCCAATGCGTAATTTGTAAACGCATTTGAGAAGTTGGGGGTGTTAAAGATTTTACCATATTCGCCCAAAATAAGTACATGACCCCCAAAGGAAAATTAGAAAATAAAGTATGCTGGGAAGAAATGTTAAAGGAGATTTCGAGGAGTTCCCGGTTGGGCCACATTAGTAGTGATGGACTGGCATGGTCTACTGGAGAGGCAATGACCCAGGGATTATCAGTTGGAAAACCGAAAAACTTTGTAATCTATATCTCCGAAAGCGCTGCAAAGAAAAAATTGAGACATGGTTCATTGTAAAGAACTCTCCATGGGGAATAAAATATGTTAATGATGATGTCATAGGTGCCTCCATCATGATGTCATAATTCGACAAGTACAAAACTTCATCCGATCAAGATGAAATTTATTGAGTCTGTGAACACGATATCTCAAAAAGGTGCGGACGGATTCGGACGAAATTTGGCAGACTGGTTGGGTATGTTACAAGGATGAAATGATTAGATATTGGTGAAGATCCGGTTTTGGCTGGTAGAATTTTAAAAGTGGTTCTTCACCATTGGGAGATCGGGCCAAAAACGATATATAGCAGGTTATCTCAAATAGTTGTGGGTGGATTTGGACGAAACTTGGTGGACCGGTTGGGTGTGTGACAAGGACGAATCGATTCGATTTTGGTAAAGATCTGAATATGGATTCGGATACGAGAGTTATTTAATTTTAAGTGATTCTTCACCATTGTGAGATTAGGTGAAAAGCAATCTATCGCTTCTTTTTTTTTGAAAAAACCATGAAATTTAAAGTTTTTTAGGGTTCACCATGAAAAAAAGAGTTTTTCCTCCTCTCTCTTTCTTCCTTTGCAGTTCGTTTATTCCCTTTCTGGTTGTGCCAAATTGTTACCCCCCTACACCACTGCCAATTTAGCCTTGCTCTTACATGAGCCTTGCTCTTCTAGAGAACAACAGCAAAAAAGCGGAATTGAGGCTACCTGAATGGATATGAATGATGTCCTTCTGCTGAACTTGTGAGGCTTCTTGGTGGAACTGCTTCAGTCTCAACTTGGTCCTGATTAGGCTGACTGGAAACCATGGATTCTCTTAATATTTGACCTATTAGAGTACTGTGGCTCTTCTTCTTCCTGTGCCTGAATCTCTCCAACCCTGTCTGGAGGTATTGACGAGGGTATGCAGGGAAACTGTGGACGACTATCATTTGGGGCATTACTACCTGAATAAATATCAGATTCATGGCAGTTTCCAGGAGCATCTTCCCTAGGTTTGTGATGTCTGCTATTTTTCCTCATGGGAATATCAGACGTTCTCATCTCTGTCTGAATGACTAAATAACATCGCCCTGAGAGGTCAACAGGTTCCACTGCAAACACAGCAGTATCATGGTCATGTTTTTAAACCACGTTATATATACTTCCAGCTCCCATATGTCCTTGATTTTGTGCCACCTCTTGTAGCTGCGAATGCGTAGCAGCACCTCTGGCCAACTGCAATTGGGGTATTGTTACGGATTCATCACTTCCACCCTCGTTGTTATTATATACTGTTAGGATTTTTAGTTTCAGGTAATATTGTTGTTAAGATTTCTGTGTGTAATGGAAATGACGTTAGTAAAAGGTAAAAATAAATGTTTGTGGAGGAAAAAGAAAAACTCGGCAAACACCGGGAGAGGGGGAAGAGAAAAAAAAGGTCGGCTAGAGGGGAGACAGCTGTGAGTCGCATCGAGGCTGCAAGCTGAATTCCTCGATATTGGTTGCGAGGGAATTGAGGCTTCCTGTGAAAGGGATTGCCCGCGACATCGTCCCATTCTGCAGTTACAATTAAACCTGTGTCTCAGGTTTTGTACCAAGCGGGAACTATTGTAGGCGAAAAAGCAAGCACCTCCATTACAGGCTGATCTGCCATATTTTTCCTCGAGGAGGCCGGCCGCCTGGTGGATCTTGTTTCGCCGTTGGTTTCCATATCAGCTTAATCGTTGGTGGACGTGGGGCGTGGATTGTGCTCACGTTTTGGGGGATCGCTACCCCGTGCCGCCATCTTCCCAACCTCTCACCTTGTAACTCCTCGTCCACAGCTGCCGACTGATACCTCCCTGTTGGTCTTGCCATTCCGCACGATTTGACCTTCGCCCAGCGTGGGGATTCGTGCATAGACTTCGGGATTGTTACATTCCACTCACGTTTGGCGTATCGTGAGTTTAGTGATTTGAGAGTATTGGGGAATGATGGTACTATCATGTGTATCGTTCATGAGATGCAAGTGATATTTTCATTGTCCCTTCATTAAGAGTGTTATCATTGTGTTTGTGAGAGTTCTTAATACAATTACTTACTTTGTTCTACACAATTGCATTGGTGTGGTTTTACCATGGCATAGAACACTCAAAATAACAGATCTTTCTGCCGCGTTCCCTCTCGAGAATCTGAGGGGCACCATAACCGGAGTTTGGGGGAGGTAACTCGTAACAGTATCTTGAGTTGTCTTGTAAAAAACAATTTCTGTTTGCACATTTCCAGCTCAAGCAGCTTCCTCAATAATTTAGGCTCAAACTATTTTTGGCAACCCTCACTACTGTGATTGTGTACTAAAACTGAATTATTTTGCTCAGTAAAATTATATTTAAATCATTCACCAATATTAAACGTTCAAAATGACATAATCTGCCCCAGAATGCTCGGTATACATGCGCAGAAACACCTAGAAATAGCGATCTTTGAGGCGTGTGAACTTCTATCACATGTGCATAACAGGGTTTGTTTCCCAAGATGGTTCCCAAAGCTCCTAAAATAAGCCAAAAATACTTGGAAAAGTACCTGAGAGATAGCTGGGGTGTGCCCTTGCACAACAAAAGATTTGGAGAGAGACGCTGTATCTAGTTTGGGTGCTTCTGAACAGCGATGGGAAGGTCACATCTGGGGCTTGTGAATGTGCAAGTAAGTTTAAGAGCAACTTCCAAAATGATATGGGGAAGAGGTGGTGTTGGAAGAAGCGGAGAGGGTTGTCATATATATATATACTAGCGGGGTCACCCGTGGGAATCCCACGGGCATGGATGTGTGTGACATTTCGACATATTGAGTTAGATGCTGCACATTCATTTTTACAAAATGGTTACTGGCAAGTCATCAGATCCAGAAATGGTGTAATGAACACAATTTATTTATTTCACATAATATGTGACCCCTCACTCCTCTCCACCTGACACTCTCCTCTCTCCACCTGACACTCTCCTCTCTCCAACTAGCAGTCCTCTCCTCTCCAATCCCTCACATTCCTCTCCTCTCCAATCCCTCACCTCTCCAATCCCTCACACTCCTCTCCTCTCCAATCCCTCACACGCCTCTCCAATCGCGCCTCACACTCCTCTCCAATCGCGCCTCACACTCCTCTCCAATCGCGCCTCACACTCCTCTCCAATCGCGCCTCACACTCCTCTCCAATCGCGCCTCACACTCCTCTCCAATCACGCCTCACACTCCTCTCCAATCGCACCTCACACTCCTCTCCAATGGCGCCTCACACTCCTCTCCAATCGCGCCTCACACTCCTCTCCAATCGCGCCTCACACTCCTCTCCAATCGCGCCTCACACTCCTCTCCAATCGCGCCTCACACTCCTCTCCAATCGCGCCTCACACTCCTCTCCAATCGCGCCTCACACTCCCCTCCAATCGCTCCTCACTCTCCTCTCCAATCGCTCCTCACTCGCCTCTCCAATCGCTCCTCACTCGCCTCTCCAATCGCTCCTCACTCGCATCTCCAATCGCTCCTCACTCGCCTCTCCAATCGCTCCCCACTCGCCTCTCCAATCGCTCCTCACTCGCCTCTCCAATCGCTCCTCACTCGCCTCTCCAATCGCTCCTCACTCGCCTCTCCAATCGCTCCTCACTCGCCTCTCCAATCACTCCTCACTCGCCTCTCCAATCGCTCCTCACTCGCCTCTCCAATCGCTCCTCACTCGCCTCTCCAATCGGCTTTCCCCGTCTCGTTTCTCTCGTTTTTCTCCCGTCTCGTTCTTTTTCTTGCTCCAAATCGGCCCGTCTCGCCCGTCGGCCCGTCGGAATCGGAAATCGGCCCGTCTTGCTTTCTTGCTTGCGCGTAAATAAATTGTGTTCATTACACCATTTCTGGATCTGATGACTTGCCAGTAACCATTTTGTAAAAATGAATGTGCAGCATCTAACTCAATATGTCGAAATGTCACACACGTCCATGCCCGTGGGATTTCCACGGGTGACCCCGCAGGTTGGCATTGACGTTCGTCGATGGACTCGTTCGCCCGTCTCATTCGTTTTCTTGCTGCATCCTGTTCAAGTCTGCGTTCTTCATCGATCGTCTCATTCATTTTGGAAATAGAAGTTTCCACGCAGCGCATGAATTGTCACGATCCTCAAGAGGAAGTGTCTCGTAATCATCAAATGATAAATGGCAAGTAAATTATATTGTGGAAAATTGAAGATTTCAAATAAACCATTTTTAAAGTGTATGCGCACATAACTAATAAAAAAAACGAAGAAATATCTCTCGGTAATTTCCTGAAACATATTTTACTTCCGGCTAATAATGTTGAATGAAATAAAAAACGAAGAAATATATGTCGGCATCATTGTTGACGTTTTTGTGACGACTGTCATCAAACGAAAAAGTAATATATCTTAACGGAAAAGCAAAAGCGAATTCTTAATATATGTCGACACGTTGCCGTCGGTGTCATGTTGGGCGGTGTATGATACACCATGACGCGATTTTTAAAAATATATCTCTGCATTTTCCCACGTGTGTGGAATATTCTCAATTATTGCTGACACCGAGTCTAAAACCATCGATAAAAATGAAATCATATGGTGAGTTAGATTGGAGATAAAGGCGTGAGAGAGACTCAATGGCCTTGAAGTTACAGGCGTTTGAGAATTCATTTCGTTCTATAAACGGCAACTTTCATCAGATTTTCTTCCCGTTTTTTTTCAACTGAGTCTAAAACTATGTTAGCGACTGTGAAAAATGAAATGATATATCGAATTTGATTTGAAATAAAACTGGGAGAGAGAGCAAGACACCACGGGCCTACAAAACAGGCCTCAAAGCTTTGCGAGTTAATAAAATGGTGGATATTTGTTTATAATTATATGAAGCCTCTCCCAGAATGGGTGGAGCTATGGGTGGAGCTACTCTGCAAACCGAGTAAGCCACACCCCGGACAGACACCCAACAGATCGACAGACAGACAGAATCATCTACGGCTATTATAATATAGATAGTGGAATATATACAGATATATATAGATATATATAGCGGAATCCAATATATATATTGTTGCGGTTTTGAGTTTGTACAATAAAGGTTAAATTTCCCCCTCATAGTTTAGTCACACAACAACACGTAGCCTCGCGATAGTTCAGTTGTTTCTTAGTATGTGTGAGCATAGTCCTTTTCCTGTGTTAGTTTTGCGTTGAGTAGAATAATGAGAGTAGGTTCCTTTCTTGCGTTATGCCGCCTATATTGCCTTATGCCGCCTTACACCTCCTTATGCCACCTTTGGCTTTTTGGCGCGAATTAACACGAGGCAGGCCTGGCAAATCTAGGCAAGACCGAAGGCAGGGCGGAGGAGAAGCTGACGGTAAGCGCGAGCCGCCAATCAGGGCTCAAAGAGAGTGGCTGCGGCACTGTGTCACAGGGTGTGGTTGGAACATTCGAGAGGGCTAAGGGGGTTCGTCATATAACCCGTTGTGCGAAGCCCCCGAGCTCAGTTATGAGCTCGGGGTGTGAGTTATGGGAGAGGCGCTTGATGAGAGTTACGAGTTCTGAGAGAAGACACGCATGAACCCAGCTATAAGTGCTCTTACCAAATTGGATGCTCGGTTGAGCTTGAGGCCGAGCCTCTATTGGGTTACGCGAGTGATAGCGCGCCGGTAACTAAACGTGCTGTGGAAAACCGCCAAGCCGGTGAGAGATGCGTACATTTCCCTCCTGCCTGCTGTGCCCTTTGTTCGAGAGACGCGCTATAAGGATCCCTTCCACCGACTGCTTGCCTTCATCGCGGGACGTGCTGTGACCGGGGAGAGCCACACCGGGTGGGGCCATTCCTGGACGACCAAGGTGGTGCGTGAACACCTTCCTACCTGCATTTCCCCTTTGTGAGTGTGATCGGGCCCATGTCTGGGTATTACATAAGACTGATTAAGGCTGCTCTGTGTCTCTGTGCTTCTACCGATCATTGTACATGCTTGTGTAAATAATAATTAAATTGGGTTCTTCCTTTATTCGACTGTCTCGTCCCTTCCATCATTGACTAAGCGTGGTAGAAATATAACCGCTCTAATCGGGTTCCAATACCAAGAAACTGCACGGACCACGTGGTACGTAATCCGCTCGGTGTACCCAAATTACACATGGCTCGTGCGAGGCTTGCTTCCCCACTCCCGCGCGGCACAGGTATTTAGCTACGTGCGAGAATTGTCCCGAAACCCTACCTTGCGTTTGCCCGGGAGGGGCGTTTCAAGTCTCTCGGTTACGCTGACCCAGAAAAAACAAGGGGCTTAATCTCCCCTTGGTAAGGGTAGGAAGGTTGGCGGAAAACCGTAACATTTGGTAGTCAGGATTGGGGATTTGGAAACCTTGAACAAAATTTTGGACACCAAATCTTACATATTGGCCATAACATTTGGTGTCGGGGAGTGGGATTGGACCTGGAGTGCGCTTCACGCTCTCAAAAATTATGAATGGACGAAATTTAGTTAGTAAAGCCAAATTTATATTCGTCCATGGCTAGCCAAGGCGGTCGAATGCCGGTGGGGGTAGAAGAGGAGGTAGAGGTAGAATTGATGACCCAGGACCCACAGGAAGAGTTGGTAGAAGAGGAGGAATTTGAAGAGGGGGCGGTAGCAGGGGAAGAAAATGGCGGCGCCTCGCACGTGGCGGCGAGGGCCGAGCCCGCAGCGCCAATAGATATGGGCCTTTTTATGGTGCAACTCAGGGCGTATATGGGAGAAGAAATAGGTAAATTGACTGCAAAAATCGATACCCAGAGTGACAAATCCACCAAGGAGATGAGAGATGGGTTATTAGGGTTGGAAAACAAAATGGACGCCCAGGGGGACAAATCCACCCGGGAATTGGAAAAATTTATGGCAGCGTCAAAGGACACAAAAAAGCGGGGGAAGCCATAAGGCGCAGGTTGAGCGAGGAGGTCGCAATGGGGCGTGACGAGGTGACGCGGTGTGAGGAGCGCGTGGAGAGCGAGGTAGAGCAGAGCACAGCCAAATTGACCGGGGCTATAGAAATCGCGACGCGGGTGTAAAAGAGCCGACGGTCGCCGCATTGGACAGAGAAATTTCATGCGCGCCGGCGGTCGTCGAAGAAATAATTCAAATTAAAGAAATGATTGGGGCCGAAGAGACGGCAGAATCAGAAAATAAATCACGGGAGAAAGAAATGGAGCCTGAACAAAGTTTGTATTTGCACCGTGATGTCGGGCTTGCTCACTCAATAAAAAGTTTGCAGGTGCTGGCGGAAAAGGAGGTCCCCAAGGTGAGTAGGAATAATGGCGCGAATGTGTTTGGTGCGAAAGGGTTTTTGGCGCGCTTGGGACAGAGGCGAAACCCGGGCGGTCATGGAAGGTCCATTGTGCGGTGTATGAGGGCGACTGTTGCGCGTGTGAGAGAAGTGTGTGTGTTTTATATATCCACTTCCACGCTCATTTGTATTAACAGGAAATGGTACAAACCCGACACCTCTCATTCACGGATGTATGTCATATTTCCCATGTTTCCATGGGTCCAATTTGTATCCAGGAACACAACAACTATGGTTAACCATTTTGGAAACTGCCCATCTTTCGTTTAAATGCTAAAAATTCTGTTAAAAAGACAATTTGACTAACAGACGATTGCTAGCAACGGCTGGTTAAAAGTGCCTCAGTTCGTAGGTAATAGTGAGTCACTGAAAACACCCATAGCACATGCACTGCTAAAGGCCTCATTCGCATTTGTACCTCATTTTGAAAGCCCCTTATTGTGTATGTGAACCAAGTCCACCCCCTATCATGCCCTTTCGCGTTTAACATTTTCCTCAGTTGGATCGAAGGAACAGCAATGGATGGTATATATCATAATCATATAAACGACAGAATTAACTATTTGTCCAGAAAAGGGAGTCTAAAAGAGTGAGCGAAGTATGGAGTTTGTAAAGGACTATATTTCAAACTTTAAAAATTGGAGGTTGAGCAGAGAAATCGATCTCATGTGTCTTTACTGCAGTATTTCAAGGAGGATGTTGACAGGAAAACAGGGCTTGATCATGAATCCAGAAATATTCCTGGCCCGATGCCGATTCTCCCCATGGATGATTTAGTAGGAGGACATCCAATCCTGCTCCCATGACCCACCCTCCCACTTAGGTTGGCTATTTATAGTTCATGTGGAATGAAAGTCCACCCACCCGTTTTGTGAAATCTTCTCATGCAGAGCGAGGAAGGAATGTTTGCATTTTGCTCGAGATAGTTAGGGCGGCAGGTGCTTTCATCATGTTTGGGGTCATTCCGAGCATATTGGATCATAAAGCAGGTTCTGCTTATAGCAGCTGCATCTCTTCCAACAATCCTGGTCTGAAAATGAAGCTTCTCACCATGCAATGTATCCCTCAATCTATGCTAGATATTATTGATGTTTTTTAACATCATCTATTTATTTCTTCTTTCTTGATAAACGTTTAACTCCCCTTTTTCATAAATTGAATCATTTCTTTCCCGACTCCCTCCCTATACCCGATGAGATATGGCATGACATAATTATGTTGTGGTGTGTACTTGATGTAGTGGCCTGGCAGGATATTCGAGGGATGCGTGCACTCTCCTCTGACCTGTCTATCCTGGGCTTGAATCTCGTCTATCCTGGGCCCAGCTATGAACGAATGGTCACCCTGATGTTTCGCAGGTTGGGCGATACATCAATGTGTGCACAGTCCATTTCGGATGGATGTTAAACTTCACTTTCTCTGCTTGCATTATAGGTTGGTGGACGTTTAAGTTGCAATGCTGTCCTTTGCTAAGATTTGGCGGAGTAGGCGAGTGATCACTGGTTCCCTGAACCGTTTACGAATTCCTGCCTGAACTGCGTGTAGCTAGTGATCTTGTCTTATTAGAGGTTGCTTGACAACAGGTTACATAGCTTGCTATTTTAATGAATAGTTGATGTCTGGGCAGCAGCTTCTACACTGCAAATAAATTGACCACGTGGTTTAATGCGGACATTCTTTTTCGGATATGAAAGGCTTCATAGACATGTGCACATACACGAGGTCTTGTGATTACACGATTCAAACCTCGATGATGGTACAGTACCAGCTGATGACCCAGTCTGTCGTAATGTCTTTGTTTAATGTGCTCAGATGTTGATGCGGTCAATACAGCTTAGTTCGGAATCAGATATGAAGCTTCTAGCCAAGTTTCATCAAAATCGGGTGTATAGTTTTGGAGAAGAGAGAAAATACCTATTTTGGTGGGTCAACCCTCCCCTCCCCCATAAATATAAACCCCTTTAATGTGCTCAGTTTTTGATGCGGGCAATACACCTTCGTTAGGCATCTGTTATGAAGCTCGTGGCCAATTGTCACCAACATTGTGTGTGTAGTTTTGGAGAGGAAAGTAAATACCTTTTTTGGGGGGTCAAGACCTCCCTCCCCCATAAACACCGTTAATTAACTTTATATAGTGGAGGAGAGAGATGTGAGAGAGATGTGAGAGAGATGTGAGAGAGATGTGAGAGAGAGAGAGAGATCAAAACTCTTCCCTCATCACATGCCTTTCTGAATTCTTCACGCATCCATTTTTCCTGCTCTTCCCCAACACAAGCAGCCATGTAAAAGCATACTACAAGAATCTCTCATCTCTATCCACATAGCATCTTAAACATTAATTCTCTCCTTAATGTCATTCCTTTCTTTGATGAAGAGTCTTTCATGAAGATTGCCACACCCTTTTGTCTCTCCGATCACACCTGTAGACCCTGTAGCCTTAGATTTCTGTCCTCCAGTTGGATCCATCACTAAAACAGTTGTATCACCTGCAGCAACTATGGCATACCCCTCGGCATCTACCCTAGTTTCCAGCTCTTTCAGCCATCTCATGTAACATTACAAGTTAACCTTCCACTTGTACTTCAATAGTTTGAGAAGGCTCACCATCAACATATTTGGAGAACTTGAGATGAGCATTAAATACTGCCTGGACACAGTGGTGGCGTTAGCCATTTGGGGGCCCCATGTAAAATGCAACAATGGCCCAGTCGGGCCCCTGTGAGCCTGGTCAATCTCTCATCACCTTAAATACGCAACTTGGTGTCCGTCGACAGTCTATCTGTCTGTCTGACATCCATGTATTCGGTCGTTACTTGTGCAATCTCAACCAACTAAATTGCTAAGGGGACGACGGGTCATATGGCAAAGGTTGTAGCGATTTCATTTCCCCCCTCTCCAGGAGTTCCGAAGGTGGGATGACCCAAATAATTGTATTTATGGACCAATCAGAAAGCTTTCTTCAAAATGATGTGCATCGTGTTACGCCACTCCCGGTGGTGGCAGCAGAGGGTATTACAAGTGCTGCTTCAGAACCCTCAATTGTATCACAAGGAAGTGTACTCTGTTATTTTCACACTCGCTTAGCCTTTGTTGCTTTAACTTCACTTGACTGCAAAAAATCCAGAGGTATTCCCTTTTTTTTTTGGCCATTTTCCACCTTGGAAAGGTGTGTATATAGCAGCTAGAGCGTCGTTCCTCCTTATCATGCCATTTTTTAAGGTCACTTCAAATGACAAAAGTAATGACAACAATAATGATAATAGCATAATAATAATAATAGTAACATTACAGTATTGCAAAATAATAATCTATATATAATGGAGCAAGTGTTTGTGATTATGTATGTATGTATGTCAGCTGTTCACCCATTGGTTGGACAGCTGACCTGACACCACCCACAATTGTAACCTGAAATATTTAACCTAAAGTACCCAGAGGGCCCAAATAACCCCAAGGACCCAAAAGACCCTGATGACCCTAAATATCCTAAGGACCCTAAATACCCCAAAAGGACCCAAAAGACCCCAACGACCAAAAATACTGAAAAGATCCTGAAGATCCAATGGACCCTAAAGACCCAAAATACCCCGAACACCAAAATATCCCAAAGACCTAAAATACTGAAAAGACCTCGAAGACCCAATAAACACCAAAGACCCAAAATGCCCCGAAGACCCAAAAGACCCCCAAGACCTAACATATCTGATCCAGGTGTGCTCCATTACCAATCAGCTTGCTATCGCTTGCCTCGCCAGCCGTTCCTTATAAACCGTTTCAAAGGAGTGCTTGCTTGAGTGCTTAAGCCATTTAGTGAGTGCTCTCTAAGCTGATTGGTAATGGAAGAGATTCCAGGACGTGTGCTAGACCTTTTCTAGTAGTCTGATATTCCGCTTATGTAACGGTAATCCTGTCACATGTGCTCCTGTAGATTTAAACATAAGAGGAAAATGTTTTTTTAATTGATTCACCACGTGACAATGTTTCCTTTCCTCGAGATGAAGCATTCCCTTTGCGCTGTGTTTATCACCACTCACAAGTTCATGTTTCGTCAGCAAAGTGAGACCTCACCCTCAAGGGCCGTCTTGAAAGATTGTGGGCCATGATCGGTCGTGTGTGGGCCCCGAGATTTTGGAGGCCCCTTGTTATTTGGGGGGCCCGTGCAATTGGACGGGATGCACACCACTAACGCCACCGCTGCCTGCACACAATGGCACCCACAACCCAAAGGTGCATAATTAAATATGCACTTGAAAACATTTATGGATCAATCAGAAAGCCATCATCAAAGTGATGTGAGAATTTACAATTGGTTAACAATAATAACCCCCACGGCCCCACCAACCTCTTCTCTCACAAAAATTAATTTTTGGACTGAGAGTGAAAAGTAAGGAAGAGATAAATCCGTTAAGCTTAACTCCTGGTTTTTTTCATTATAGAAATCATGGTTCATCATCAAAAATAGAAATTTCATTTCAGAAAAACCACTCAATAAAGAGCTAAACAGCTCGAGGGTAAGATGCTAATTAAACCTCATGCAAAGTTCAAGCTAATCAATTAAAATAATTGATTGGTAAGTCCGTAGCTTAACAGATGATTCTAAATGTAAAATAAGGATAGTTGTTCAGTTAAATGTCAAAATAGATGCAAAACGATGATGTATAAAATGGTAAGAGCGATTGATTAAACGGACTTGTTAAATTACAGACAATGAACGATCGATCGGGACATTGATCATTGTTCAGGATCACATGTATCATCACTTTCCCACTTTTGTCTGACCATATGGCATCCTCAAAAATTCTCCAATGCAGAAGCGTTGGGAATACAATCTACTGTCACAAATTATTACATCTGCCACCGAAGGTGGATGGAGGTGATGTTATCACCCCTGTCTGTCTGTCTGTCTGTCTGTCTGTCTGTGAACAAGATGGCTCAAAAAGTTGTGGATGGATTCAGACGAAATTTAGTGAAGAGGTTGAGTAGGTGACATGGACGAAATAATTAGACTTTGGTGAAGATCTGGATTTGAGAATTTTTAAAAATGATTCTTCACCATTGAGAGATTGCGCAAAAAACGATATATGGCACAATATGTCAAAAAAGCGCGGACGGATTCGGACGAAACTTGGTGGACAGGTTAGGTGTGTGACAAGGACAAATCGTTTCAATTTCAGTGAAGATCGGAATATGGATCCGGATATGAGAATTATTTAATTTTTTAAAGTGATTCCTCACTATTGATTTAAAGGGCCAAAAACGATATGTAGCATGTTATTTCAAAAAGTTGTGGATGACATATGACCAAACTTAGTGGATGAGTTGGTAAGGTAACAAGAACACATCGTTTACATATTGGTCATGTCGGATCCAGATCTGACCAATCAGTGGGATGCAAAACGTACTGTTCATCCTGGTGGAGGTATGCTCTCTCCCGAGTGCCGTTCTAGTTTTGAAATGTTCTGTGCAGCACTTTTGAAACCTCGATGCTGATAAACTTGTGATTCACTATTAATTTCATATCATTTAGGATTATTTTAATGTTGTAGAAACCCTCTCCTCCACATATAAAATCAGAACTTTACCGCTATTGATGCACCCTCTTTTACACCACCGTAACACATTGAATTAGTAATTCCTGCCTGTTGTATGTGTCCATTATCACTTCCGTAAAAACAGTGTTTCCTGTTTGGAATGATTTTCAACTTTGTTTGACTGCCAGACAGACAATCAGACAGGCTGAGGCAATTGTTTAACAGATTCGAGTCCAATTTTGCATCCTGGAGCAATTGCGCGTGTACGCTTGGAATGAGATTCCATCCAATGTGCATATGCATGTCCCGGACGAGACGCCAACTAAAGTAGTGCTAAACTGCAAGTTCCTGTTTCCGATTCATGTTCCAATTCGTGTTCTTCAGTGTTCAAACATAAAACACAATTGAAATTAAGTAGTTCCTCAATCAAAGAACGATTGCGATGCGCACAGGGTAAATATTGCATGTGTTTGGAGGAATATATAGATACTTCCAGATATGAAAACATGCAGTAATAACACGTAATATCTAGGGGTAGGGATTTCCTCGTGTTTGTGGAATAAGAATATAAAAGACAAAAAGGTTGCAGGAAGGGGTTCATATCTGAGTGAGGCAGTGGAACTACCTAGACATATTTTGCCTTGGACGATGACATATTGGTGTATTTGAGTGTCCCTTTGTGGTATTGCTGTTAATAAACTCAAATTTGTGCCACACTCGACTGACTCCTGGTTGGACACTGATAGATTAGAGAACCTTGATGGTTTGTGATAAGACACACATAATGGAGATTCTAGGTCACTGTGTTCCTTTCGACAATTGAAGAGGTTACTGTGATCCATCAGTTTTCTGAGCTTTCTTACATATGTTCTTTACCATTTTGTTATTATCAGATAGAGAACAGATTGCAATAATATCCGTCCAAAGTTAAATATTTTCCAAAAAAATAAAAAATAGAAAATGAAAAGCAATGGGAATCGTGAAATGTGGGATTATACCGAATGACAATTTTGTAATGCTATAGAAAGAGTGGGAGAGAGTACCCATGCCAACCCACCTGAGAGAGTACTCATGCCAACCCACCTGAGAGAGTACTCATGCCAACCCACCTGAGAGAGTACTCATGCCAACCCACCTGAGAGAGTGCCCATGCCAACCCACCTGAGAGAGTACCCATGCCAACCCACCTGAGAGAGTACCCATGCCAACCCACCTGAGAGAGTACTCATGCCAACCCACCTGAGAGAGTACCCGTGTCGGTGGAGTCAGCTGTCGTAATGACATCATAGACGTAATGATATAACGGACACAAAACTGCCGCTACTTTAATATGTAGATGATATATTTTAACTTCCAGTAAGTTTTCAGTCACTATGAAGGGATTAGTGTTATGATTAGATTTACTATAATATTAACGTTACATAATCATTATTTCGAAAATGATATTACCATTAAAAAAGCGAGGCTAATTCCCTACTTCCTCGGTGTTTAATATTAGTGCCGAGCACCGCTTAGATCATTGATCATGAACCATAGACCGCTTCAATCCATTAGCTTTCCATTCACAACATTGGGATTAAAGTGTTATGGTTATAAATACAATATTATTATTATTACGAAAACGATACTACTGAAACGATACACTACTGTATTAAGAAACCTGGGCTTAGTTTGTCCGAAGCGGTCCGAAGATGAGTCATAACGCCTAAGGCCTATACATATTGCCGGATTGTTGGAAGCGATGTAACGCCAATGCTTTCGATATTTGATGATCATTTTAACAATCGGTTTGTTTGTGTTTCACATTGAATGAAAAACGTGAAGGTAGAGCATGGCGATTGTGATATATGACATGTTCGACGATATGATCAGCCTGAACGAAATTGGAATCAAAATGGCGGTGTGCAGAGTCAGCCGCCGTACCGCCGTAATGACATCAGATGTAATCACATCACCCTGTCATGTGACCAGCTCTGATTGGTATACGTTTGAGGGGACAAACATACATCCAGACAGACAAACACTGTTCGAGATGGCTTTTCCCTGTGGGATACCCATAAAAGGTGCAAGGGTGCCAATATTTATGGCCACAACTGTATATGTTGGTTTTAGCCCGATCACTCAATGGTGAAGAATCACTTAAAAAATAAATAATTATCTTATCCGAATCCATATTCAGATCTTCACCAAAATCGAATCGAATCGTCCTTGTCAAATACCCAACCTATCCACCAAATTTCGTCCAAATCCGTCCACAACCTTTTGAGATGTGGAGGACGTATTTCTGGTGTTTCTGGTGTTTGTTCCCCCTCCATCCCCTCCCTTACCTCAAATGGCTACACAGTTGACACCGCACGTGACAAAGCCGAATGCCTCAACTCTGTGTTTGCCTCAAAATATTGTGTCCCAAACCCATCTCTCTCTGTTCCCACCTTACCCAGTCGAACCTAACTGCTCCTGGACTCTGTGTCCTTCTCTCCTCACAAGGTGGAGGAGTTTTTGTCAAACCTCGACTCTGATTCTGCAACTGGACCAGACGGCATCAGCCCACGGGTCCAAAAATCCTGCTCTGCCGCTCTATCTCACCCTCTCTCTGTTCTTTTCACCCTCTCTTTTGCTCAAGGTCATCTGCCAGCATCTTGGAAATCAGCAAACATTACCGCTTTACACAAAAAAGGTGCAAAAACAGATCCTGGCAACTACAGACCTAAAGCCAGCTCCCAATTATCAGCAAAGTCATGGAATCCATCATTGCTTCGGATATCAAATCCTTTCTCTTCTCCAATGGCTTGATCTCCGATCATCAATTTGGATTCAGACCAGGTCGTTCTACTCTGGACATGCTGCTTCTGCTGTCTCAACAATGGATGGAGGTCCTCAATGCCAAACAGGAAATCAGAGCTGTCTCCCTTGACATATCACGAACCTTCGATACGGTCTGGCACCCAGCTCTGCTCACCATCTGAAAGAATCTGAAAGAATCTGAAAGAATCTGAAAGGTCTGAAAGAATGCAGGCATCACCACATAACATCCATCCATATTCCTACAGGTCTCCTCCTATTGTATCCATGGAAATCTCCATGCATGGCTTGCGGACTTCTTCTCTGGTCGTAGTCAACGTGTGGCCCTGAATGGATTATCTCATCTCCCCTTCCTGTTCAGGCTGGATTTCCCCAAGGCAGTGTTCTGGGGCCTGTGCTTTTTCTGGTCTTTATCAATGATCTCTCCGACTCTCTGGAAAATCCTCTCTATCTCTTTGCTGATGACTCCACTCTCTGCCGCTGAATTCCTCTTCCAACAGATCGGCAGTCTGCAGCCTCCTCACTCTCTGCAGACCTGGACAAAATCACTGACTGGTCAAACAAGTGGAACACGTCTTTCAATCCTGACAAATCTCACACTCTTCCTATGTCTCTCCGAAAAGATCGACTGGAGAACTCTCCCATCTACTTTCTCAACAATCCTCTCCAAGAAGTTCTGTCGCTCAAGCTTTTGGGTCTCACTATCTGCCATGATCTTTCTTGGGAAAACCACATTTCCAAGCTGGCCTCCAAAGCCAGTCGCCGACTGGGCATCCTCCGTCGTGCGAAGTCCTTCCTTGGCACACCTGAGCTCCTCACCACATACAAGGCTTTCATCCGCAGCTCAATGGAATACTGTTCTCCCCTATGGGCCGGTGCTCCTGCCTCACACCTAGCTCGGCTTCACGCTGTTGAAACCAAAGCTTTCAGAATCATTGGAATCTCCCGCGATGAAGCTACCTCCGAGGGCCTTTCACTCACTCACCACAGGCAGGTAGGTTGTCTTTCTGTCTTCTACCGACTCCTCTCCGGCCATGCTCCCCCAGCTCTCTCTGTGCTTTGTCCCCCAAATATTCCTACAGGTCGCACAAGATCTGCCAGCAACCCCCTGATGGTTAAACTGCCTAAATCTCGGCTCTCTGCTCACCTTCACTCTTTCATTCCTCTTTTCTCCCGCCTCTGGAACAAACTCCCACACTCCCTTCAATCCCACTCCTCCCTCCAGGTATTTAAAACAGCTGTTCACCACCATCTCTTATCTTCCCCCATCCAAAACCTTGATCTTTTCTACCCCCGCTAATTCACCCCAGATCCACCTTGTTTGAAATTCCAATTTCTTTCCTGGAAGTCGTGGCAGTGTCCATATGTTTTATAACTCTCCCACCCCCACCCCCCCCCCTTCCCATGCCTCCCCCCCAAATCCCTCTCCCTCCCACAGATCTCTCGATGTCTCTCGGTCCCTGCTCTCAAATGTTGTGTTTGTGTCCTTCCCCCTCTCTCCACATCTTGTCTACCGCTCCCCATGTTATATGTTTTATGTGTCGGTTTGTCTTTCTGTATGATTAATGTTCGCTCTTTCACTAGCCTCGATCTTGTATACAAAAAAAAAAAAGAAAAAAAAAAAAGATGTCCTGCTTTGTATCACTTTTGGCCCTATCTCCCAATGGTGAAGAATCACCTAAAGAATTCTACTAGTTGGATCCGAATCCAGATCTTCACTAAAATCTAATCATTTCGTCGTTGTCACATACAATATTACTCTGCCAAATTTCGTCCGAATCCGTCCACAACTTTTTGAGATATCTTGTTCACAAACAGACAGCAGGGGTGAAAACATAACATCCATCCACCTTTTGTGGTGGAGGTAATATACACCACACGAAATATACCACACAAACACGTCCTGGCCAGGGTCTGCCATCTCTGATTGCTCTTTCTTGTTTGTATTGCATCACCAGCTTAAATACATGCCTCAGCAAGGCCACGTATATTCTCCACCACCACCACCACCATCATCAATTACAGGAATCCCAGTCTACACTTCCATATTGGTTGATTTGTGTTGGTTGGTACATGATACTTTTAAACCATGAAAGAATGCAGGCTGGCAGTCAGTGCAGGGTGAAAATTTCTCTTTGAAAACATTTGTCCAAGTTATTTTAGAGGTTTTTACAGATGTGAATTCCACAAGGAATTCTCCCGCGATGAAACTAACTCCGAGGGCCTTTCACTCACTCACCGCAGGCAGGTTCAGGTGGTCTTTCTGTCTTTTACCGACTCCTCTCTGGCCTTGCCCCCCAGCCCTCTCTGTGCTCTGTCCCCCAAATACTCCTACAGGTCACACAAGATCTGCCTGCAACCCTCTTATGGTGAAACTGCCAAAATCAAGACTCTCTGCTCACCTTCACTCTTTCATTCCTCTTTTCTCCCGCCTCTGGAACAAACTCCCTCGCTCTCTTCAATCCCATTCCTCCCTCCAGGTCTTTAAAACAGCTGTTCACCACCATCTCTTATCTTCCCCCCTCCAAAACCTTGATCTCTTCTACCCCCGTTAATTCACCCCAGATCCACTTTTCTGAAATACCGACTTCTTTCCTGGAAGTCCGAGCAGTGTCCATGTGTTTTACCTCCTCCCCTCCCCCCAAGCCCTCTCCCTCCCACAGATCTCCCGATGTCCCTGCTCTCAAATGTTGTACTTGTGTGCTTCCCCCTCTCTCCCCATCTTTTCTCCCGCTCCCTTTATTATGTCTTATGTGTCAGTTTGTCTTTTTGTCATTAATGTTAGCTCTTACACGAGCCTCGATCTTGTATACAAAAAAAAGAAGAAAAAAAAAGGGAAGTTGGGAGGCTGCTCCAATCCTCGATCACTCATTGAAGAAGACCTGTTTCTGAGAAGTAGTCTACATCTGGGCTTGAACACTTTCATGGGATGACTCATTGTGGAGTTGGTAATTGCAGGTGTGAAGAAGCGGTGAGGGTTGATGCGTTCCAGTCCTTTTATGATCCGGAAAACCTGTACCCTGTCAACTTGTCTGCATCTGTATCTTCGAATACATGTTTGGGTATCTCAGTCGATCTTGGTGGGGAAGATGATGTATGGTAGGGACTAATTTGGTCACCGGTGTCTGTACCTTCTCCAATTTGTTGAAGTCTGCTGCATATTTTGGACACTATGTGAAGTTGCTCCAAGATGGGTCAGACCAGATTTGAACAGCAATGGCAATGTAACATCTTCCAAGGATGCGATGGTACGTTATATTAGCGTTCGTGTCTCGTTCACCTGGGTTAGATTGATGAGTTTGTTTGCCAACAGTCTCGGGCATATTGATGAGTTTGCTTGCAGTCCCAAACAAGCGAATGTCAATACTGGCTATCCTCCATATTTATTTGTATGCACAGAGGGGAGTGCATTGCATCAGCATCGTAATTCAATTTTAAAGCCATTTTCAGTCAGAAACGCAAATTCACATTTAGAAGATCAACATAACAACACAGGATCCAATAAGTGTAGCACATTCAAGAACAGATGACATACAACAGAAGTCGATTTGGACAATGTGTTTGTGTTGAGAGAGGAACATATCTTGTGCTAGAGCCTCTTGATGGGAATGGTCATGTTCCAGTAGCAACCAAAGTGGAAGGAAGATGTGGAAGCCGTGTCCACATATGTAAGCAATACTTGTGCTTATTACCCTGAGCACAAAGGGAAAAGCGGGGTGAAGCATTTGGTTCACTTTGTCTGTATCATACCAGTCTATGATGATCGAGGAACTACCCAATTTCAATTGAATGTTACATTTGAAAACTGTAAAATACGAATAGCAACATGAATCGGAACGAACCTGCAGTTTAGCGGTATATTGGCTCTGAATTGGCCAAATTGGACAGAATCTCATACCAAGAACACCTGCGCAGAGAGGAGTCAGGTAATTATTTTAGTCTGTCTGCCTGTTTAGTAGTCAAAGAAAATTGAAAATTATTTCAAACAGGAAACTTGTGCTTTAGAGACATCAAAAAGGAGACAAACAACAGGCACAAAATAACTAATTTAACATGTTAAATAAGGTGGTGTACAAGACGGTGGATCAATTGGTGGTAAACTTCCGAAAAATGTTTTTTTTTTTTCTACAGCCTTTAAAACCTTTATTTTATTTCAATTGAATTATATATTTGAATACTGTAGAACACAAATATCCTTCTTTCCACTTACAAAAACCTCCAGTTTAGCAATGGTTCGTCAAAATATTACACAATTTTACGCCATGTCGACCAATCAAATGTGCCGCTCACAGCGTTGGGGGATATTGAGATTCAGACAAATTTGTGGCTTGTATGAAATATAGATTTTGCTCAGTCTGAAACGCAAAGCATTAATTTAAAAGACTTTTCCCATGTCCTTCTTCTCCATCAAGACTGTGTGGGGTAAAGTGTTCTATGAACTCCCTATTTTATTTTAGTTTTATTCCTTTGCAGTTGTGTAAGTGCACTGCTTTTGAAAAGCAGCATTTTAGAATCCCTTAGAACTTATTCTGAGACATTTAAATGTCAACCACTGAGTAATGATACCACATGTAGACCAGATGGAGTCAGTCAAATTGTGAAAGTAATTGTGGGTCGATTGGAGGTATGAGAGTTATGTGGCATGTGCTGCAGCCTTGTAAGGTCATGAAAATTTCACTGCATTCCTAATCTCATGCGCATTTATATGAAGGCAGGAAGCACAGTGGACATCAGTGGAATTATTGTGAGCGTTAATTGCATAGCATCCATTTAATGGATGGAGCAACCAACTAAGGCTTGGAGGAGTGCAATTTGTTGAAATATTTAGGAAGAAAGATAAAGCAAAACATAAGTATTTGACAACAGTAAATCTAAATAATAATAATAATAATAATAATAATAATAATAATAATAAAAGTGAAGAAGTGGTTAAATAGAAATGGAAAGAGTAAAAAAAACGGAAGAGATGGATATGAAAGGAATAAGATGTGGGAGACATTAGGTGAGGAATGGCCATAAGTGAAAAGGATGGATCAATACAATGAATGGAAAGGGGACAAAGAAACGTGACATTGGAGAATATAAAATTCCAAAGAGGAAACAAAAGGTGAGAAAACAAGGATTCCCTGATTCATAAAAGGAAAATGTAAGAACAGCAGGCTGGGTGTTTGGGTGGGTAAAAATACAGAATTACATCAAACATAAAAGGAAATCATGGAAAGAACATATAGGCAGATTGTGCATCAAACATAAAAGGAAATCATGGAAAGAACATATAGGCAGATTGTGCATCAAACATAAAAGGAAATCATGGAAAGAACATATAGGCAGATTGTGCATCAAACATAAAAGGAAATCATGGAAAGAACATATAGGCAGATTGTGCATCAAACATAAAAGGAAATCATGGAAAGAACATATAGGCAGATTGTGCATCAAACATAAAAGGAAATCATGGAAAGAACATATAGGCAGATTGTGCATCAAACATAAAAGGAAATCATGGAAAGAACATATAGGCAGATTGTGCAGGCCAAAGTGCAAACTCGTGTAAAAAGAAACTTCATTAACAGATGTGAAGACGTGTCACAAATTATAGCTTCAAGAGAAATTGTAAACAATACCAGGATAAATATATCCAGGATGATTATCTTCACTTCATAACAGCTTTGCTGTTTTGAAATCATGAGAGACAGGAAGCCTTTCTTCATATTTTTGTCAGAAGCCATTTCGAGGTAATTCGTGCAGAAAATTACATTCAATTTTTTTTTCATAAATATTTCCTTTGTTTATTCTGCGTTACTTACATTCCATATTCAGTCAATAAGTAACTTTCTTGTGATTCTTCCTCATACATACATCATAAAGACGTTTAAAATAATATTTTCCACGTGAGTTAATTTTATAAAATATTTCACCCATTGGGCTTTAGTTTACTACAATAGAAATAAATTCAGTTTGGCACTCTCTATTTAACATAGTCCTATACATGAACTACAAAATGGCTGGTCATTACCCTCACCAGAGGGTAATCTACAGTATGACCCCGGCCAGGTACAGGAACACATTTTTTGGGTCACCCGGATCCTGGATTTTTTTTTTAATGATCCATTAACATTGGAAGAGAATGAATGAATGAATGATCGTTTTAAGGCCATTTTTCCCCGCTAGAGCGGGGGTTAGCCTTGCGGGCCCCATGACAATCATGGTTCCCTGTTTTGAGGCAATGGTTTTTTTTTGATGCCCTTCCTGACGCCATGACGGAAGAGAGTTGAATTAAAATTAACTAGTGGGGTAGCCCATGGGAATCCCTGGAGGTGTATCGTTGCGATCGGTGCAGCCGTTTTTACGGCACCGGGGACAATAACGTTAGGCTGGAGTCCAAACCCGAAAATGCTGGAGACCAAAACTGAAATTTGAAAAACAATATAGCCTATTTTACTCCAGGGGGTCCCGGGATTACCCACCCAAAATTTCGTTGCGATCGGTTCAACCGTTTTTGCGGTACCTGGGAATGGGTGGATGGACAGACAGACAGACAGACGGGCGGACATTTGGTGAATTATAGTAAGATGAATGTAAGTTCTACCCAGCATACCAAATTATTATTTGTTTATTTATTTAATGAAATAAATAAATAGGCATCAATTTATTTATTTAACGTAACGCATCAATTGTAACGTAACCATGGGTAACCACAAACAATTAGACCATTGAACAACAATTACACCATCTCTGTAATAACAATGATGGAGCACAAATGGATCCACTGGATACTTAAGGCTTGTGTCATATACTGTAAAATGTGTAATAAGGTAAAAGAGTACTGCAAATGTAGGTGGTATAACTTGTAGAACCCTTCGGTGTTGTGAGCTAATATGATAAATGGCAATGTCACAATTTTTACAAGGGGTGACAAGACATTGTGGCCGCCCTGTATATAAAAGAGAAATATTCTTTTTTTTTCGTGACCTTACTGCTTTGAGCTCCCAAGGTAAATCGCGACAAACTTTCTAGGAGCAGATTTATAACCACGCTCCACGTAATTGAAACAGTCATGATGTGGTCATTTGGCCTGTTATTGCCATGTTGCACTCCCAAGTTGATGACATTATTACAGCTTTAAACAACGCTCTTCTTGATATTTTGCGAAAGTCTAAGTCATCCCCTTGGACCTTTACACCCTTTTGACCCCCCCAAATCCCCAAGACCATTAGATCCATTAGACCCTTATAAGACCATTTAAACACAGAGTGAGAAAAAATATCATCATCATCATCATACTAAAATACACAATTTGGTGTCTGTCTGTCTGTCTGACGATTTTTGACCATGATACATTCGGTCGTTACTTATCCAATCTCAAGCAAACTTGATAGGAGGATTAAGGGTCACACAATGAAGGTTGTACCAAATGAATTTGCCCCTCCTCCCGGAGGGGGATTTCCCCGCCAATGGGGTTGCTTGTTGAGGTGTATATCCGTGTTCAGATAGCTTTATCGTGGCGTTTTCCCAAGGACACCTCTAATAACAAAACGAAATATAACAGAATAATATTAATGTTATTACAAAGCAATATTAATACCAATAATATCCCACCTTCTGAAGTGGTTTTTCCTCCTGGAACAAACGTCGAGTCAACGTTTATCAATAGCTAATATCGTGTCGTTTTCGTGGGAGCACCTCTGCCAGAAATAAAATATTATAAACCACAAACACGTATGATTACCTTTTTAAACAGTCGCTAATGTTGTTTATAACACTAAATAAAGAAGTATGGAGGAATCCCGACATAAGTTTTTGCTTATTATCACGTGGACGAACGCACCAGATCGTAGATCTACTGTAGTCTATATAACCCACAAAGGTTAATAACACGACCCTTCCTGCTTCTAACGTGGAGCTTTTCCAAGGTGTTTCTTGTGACGTTTTTCCAAAGCCACTTCTCATTACAAAATTATTAACAACACTTATGATAATAGCAAAATATAAATGATATTACAAAACAATATCCCCCCCTCCCCAAGGGGTTTTGTGACTTGCGATATTGCCCTCACCCTGACAACCTCACGGAAGTAAATTTTATTGAAGAGAATTTGGAATGGTGATCGAGGTACGGTCTGATCTTTTCAATGACCTGAGTTAACAGAAGTAATCTATATATAATGGAGCAAGTGTCTGTATGTATGTATGTATGTATGTATGTATGTATGTATGTATGTATGTATGTATGTATGTATGTATGTATGTCCACTCTTCACCCATTGGTTGGACAGCTGACCTGACTCCACCCACAAATGTAACCTGAAATACTTTACCTAAAGTATGCAGAGGGCCCAAAAGACCCTCCTCCCCTCCCCCCCCCCAAAACCCCAAGGACCTACAAGACCAAGAAGACCTAAAGGACCCAAAATACCCAGAAGACCCAAAATACCCTGAGGACCCTAAATACCACAATGACCCTAAATACCCCAAAATACCCCGAGGACCCAAAATACACTGAAGACCCAAAAGACCCCGAAGACCTAAAATACCCCAAAGACTGAAAATATTCCAAAGACCGTTAACAACCCCGAAGACTTAAAAGACCCCGGAGACCCTTAAAGACCCCAAAGACGCAAGATAATCAAAAGACCCTGAAGACCCTTAGAGACCCTGAAGACGCAAAATACCCCAAATACCTAAAAGACCCTGAATACCTAAAAGACCCCGAAGACCCAAAAGACTCAGAGAACCCAGAGGACCCTGAAGACCCAAAATACTCCAAAGACCCCAAAGACCCTTAAAGACCCCAAAGACCCTTAAATACCCCAAAGATGCAAAAGACCCCAAATACCCAAAATACACCAAAACCCTTAAAGACCTAAAAGACCCCAAATATCCCAAAGATCCTTGAAGACCCAAAAGACAAACAGACCCTAAAGACCCTTAAAGACCCAAAAGGTCGAAAAGACCCAAAGACTCAAAATACCCCAAAGACCCTTAAGGACCCTGAAGACCAAAATATCAAAATGACCCCAAAGAATGAAAAGACCTCAAAAGACCCCAAATGGGTATTGTTAGCTAGGGTGACGGTTGGTAGGGGATTGTGAGGGGTGGTCGAGTGGGGTGAGGGGTGTGGGGCGGTCATGGGTATTGTTAGCTCGGGTGATGGTTGATAGGGGATTGTGAGGGGTGGTGGAGTGGGGTGAGGGGTGCAGGGTGGTCATGGGTATTGTTAGCTCGGGTGATGGCTGATGGGTTATTGTGAGGGGATGGGGGAGGGGTGGTAAAGTGGTCATGCGTATTGTTAGATAGGGTGAAGGTTGAAGGGGGATTGTGGGGGGAAGTGGAGTGGGGGGGAGGAGGGATGTGGGGTTGTTATGGGTATTGTTACGTCGGGTGCTGCTTGATAGGGGATTGTGAGGGGATGGTGGAAGGGAGGGGAAAGATGTGGGTGTGAGTTGGTTGTGGGTATTGTTAGCTTGGGTGACGTTTGATTTTTTTTCTTTTCTTTGAGATGCCTCAAAAACCAAGGCCACCTAAGTTGAACAGAAATCAGCAAGAGCAATATTAGCAAAGGAAATCAGCAAGAGCAATATTAGCAAAGGAAATCAGCAAGAGCAATATTAGCAAAGGAAATCAGCAAGAGCAATATTAGCAAAGGAAATCAGCAAGAAATCCAAATCAAAGCAGTTGTGTCAGCAGAAAATATCTGATGGCAGAAAAATGTGTTGCCCGCTTGGAACAAGATCACCCGTCGGGTGGGTACTCTGCTAGTAGTAATTATAATTGGCAATAATAAATAAGGATAATAACATGACCCCTGCCGCTCCAGTAGGGAACGGGTGTACTAGTATATAAACTTCTGTAGAAACTATATCGACTTTTACGATCGATTATGTTTCTATATAATTTTTACAGAATTTATATAGAAAATTTATATGGAACAGTTCCATAGACCTTGGTCCTAAAGTATTATAGAATTTCAATAGCGAGCTATTATAGAACGTCTATAGAAATTTTCTGATGGATTTCTAACGAACATTTTTTTTGCAGGGGTAAAACAACACCAAAAATAATCACAGTAGTCTGTACACTCTTCATGCCAAGTGTGAGTGAGGCCCATGAGTGAAAGGGTGTACCCAGTATATAGAAGGAAACACTTAGTGGAGGGACATGTTGGAGGGGTCGGCGGGGGGGGGGGGGTTTATCGTGCAAAACCACCTGGGGGCGTGAACAGTCTTCATGACACTTTTGAGCCCCTTGGGTCAAAATGTGGGGCCGACAAATCTGAACACACACACAGCTTCTTTTTTTTGTATACTGTACATCGTCAAGGCTCATGGAAGAGAGGAGGATTTGGCTCATGCAAGCACACTGAACACATGACACACCAGAACAAAAGGAAAAGTAGAGAGAGGAGGAGGGGGGGGGGAGGGAGGGGGTTGACACCAACAGCAGAGCCAAATGCCAAGATAGAGGCAGACTTGGACAAACAATGGGTGTGATGAGGAATGGGGGTAGGACAGGATGCACAGGGTGGACAAGATGGATACAGAAGAAAACTCAGAATGGAAAAATGAAAATTTGCAATGAGGAGAGTCTGGGGTCCGGTTGGTGGTTAACAAGGGTAGAAAAAGGTCATTGTTTTGGATTGCGATGGTGGTGAAGAGTGGTCTTGAACACCTAAAGGTAAGATATATATATATATATATATTTTTTGTATACTGAATCGAGGCTCGTGAAAGAGCTAACATTTACTTCACAAACAAATCAACCAGACAAACAAAATATATAAAAAGAGGGAGCGGAAGACAAGATGGGGAGAGAAGAAGAAGCACACAAACACAACATTTGAGAGCAGGGAGATGTGTGGAAGGGAGAGGGCTTGGGGGGAGGAGGCGTGGGAAGGGGGGGGGGGGGAGGGAGAAGTATAAAACACAAGGACCCCAAGGACTTCGAGAACAGAAGTTGGTATTTCAAAAAAGTGGAATTGGGGTGAAATTAGCAGGGGTAGAAAAGATCAAGGTTTTGGATGGGGGAAGATAAGAGATGGTGGTGAACAGATGTTTTAAAGACCTGGAGGGTGGAGTGGGATTGAAGAGAGTGAGGGAGTTTGTTCCAGAGGCGGGAGAAAAGAGGAATGAAGGAGTGAAGGTGAGCAGAGAGTCTTGATTTTGGCAGTTTAACCATAAGAGGGTTGCAGGCAGATCTTGTGCGACCTGTAGGAATATTTGTGGAAAAGAGCCCAGAGAGAGCTGGGGGGGGCAAGGCCAGAGAGGAGTCGGTAGAAGACGGAAAGACCACCAACCTGCCTGCGGTGAGTGAGTGAGAGGCCCTTGGAGTTAGCTTCATCGCGGGAGATTCCAATGATTCTGAATGCTTTGGTTTCAACAGCGTGAAGGCGAGCTAGGTGTGAGGCAGGAGCACCAGCCCAGAGGGGAGAGCAGTATTCCATTGAGCTGCGGATGAATGCCTTGTATGTGGTGAGGAGCTCAGGTGTGCCAAGGAAGGACTTCGCACGACGGAGGATGCCCAGTCGGCGACTGGCTTTGGAGGCCAGATTTGAAATGTGGTTTTCCCAGGAAAGATCATGGCAGATAGTGAGACCCAAAAGCTTGAGTGACAGAACTTATTGGAGAGGATTATTCAGAAAGTGGATGGGAGGGTTGTCCAGTCGGTCTTTTCCGAGGGATATCGTAAGAGTGTGAGATTTGTCAGGATTGAAAGACATGTTCCACTTGTTTGCCCAGTCTGTGATTTTGTCCAGGTCTGCAGAGAGTGAGGAGGCTGCAGACTGCCGATCTGAGGGATGAAGAATGGAGCGACAGAGAGTAGAGTCATCAGCAAAGAGATAGAGAGGATTTTCAAGAGAGTCAGAGAGATCATTGATGAAGACCAGAAAAAGCACAGGGCCCAGAACACTGCCTTGGAAAACTCCAGCCTGAACAGGAAGAGGAGATGAGAGAAACCCATTCAGGGCCACACGTTGACTATGACTAGAGAGGAGGTCCGCCAGCCATGCGTGGAGATTTCCATGGATACCAAAAGAGGAGAGTTTGGTGAGCAGAGCGGGGTGCCAGACCGTATCGAAGGCATGTGATATGTCAAGGGAGACTGCTCTAATTTCCTGTTTGGCATTGAGGACCTCCATCCATTGTTGTGAAAGCAGAAGCAGCATGTCCAGAGTAGAGTGTCCAGGTCTGAAACCAAATTGATGATCAGAGATCAAGCCATTGGAGAAGAGGAAAGATTTTATATCTGAAGCAATGATGGATTCCATGACTTTGCTGATAATTGGGAGAAGGCTGATTGGTCTGTAGTTGCTGGGATCTGTTTTTGCACCTTTTTGTGCAAAGCGGTGATGTTGGCAGATTTCCAAGCAGATGGAAGATGACCTTGAGCAAAAGAGAGGGTGAAGAGAACAGAGAGAGGGAGTGAAAGAGCGGAAGAACAGGATTTTAGGACCCGTGGGCTGATGCCGTCAGGTCCAGTTGCAGAATCCGAGTCGAGGGTTGACAGAAACTTTTCCACCTTGTCAGGAGGAAAGGACACAGAGTCCAGGAGCAGCTGGGTACGACTGGGTACGATGGGTACAGAGAGGGATGGGTTTGGGACACAAGATTTAGAGGCAAACACAGAGTTGAGGCATTCAGCCTCATTCAGCCTTGAGATTGAAGAGACTGAGGAAGTTGGTTCCACAGGTGGGGGCAAAAAGAGGAACAAATGAATGGAGGTGCAGTGATCCTGGATTTAGGTGGTTTTAACCACAAGGGTGTCGATGGTTGATCATGTGAGCCCTGGAAAAACTTGTGGAGGGGAGAGAGGGGGAACAAAGCATGGAAAGAGCAGAGAGTACAAGACCAGAAAGCAGTCAGTAGAAGACAGAGACCAGCGACCTGTCTGCGATAGCGAAGTGATAGACCCATAGACGCAGCTTCATTGGGAGAAACTCCAATAATCTTGAAGGCCTTGGTTTCCACAGCGTCAAGCTGAGCAAGGCATGAAGAAGGGAAGCCAGTCTAGAGCGGAGAGCAGTACTCCATCAAGCTGCGGATGAAAGCCTTGCAAGGTGGATAGAGGTTCAGGTGTGCCAAGGAAGGACTTTATACGACGGAGCATGCCCAGTCAGCGGCTGGCTTTGGATGCCAACTTTGAAATGTGGTTTGCTCAAGAAAGATCACAGCTGATAGTGAGACCCAGAAGTTTGAATGACTGAACTTCCTCAGGATTGTTAAGAAAACTGAGAAAATTTTTCCTGAGGCTGTAAACATTTTCTCAGTTTTTTTGTTTCAGAAAACCTTTCCATTTTAAGAAAATATTTTCTCACTATGAAAGGAGCTTAAATATGTATATAGACATATGAAGCGTGACGAGCTCTCCTCCGATCTCTACGCATGTGCAGACCATAGCGTCACCTCCAACCCAGAGGCTTCAGGTCGGCCACTCCATAATATATGGAGATTTAAATGGTGGTCATTGGTTAAATATCAAAACTGATGTTACATGGTGGTGCCCACTTTCAGTGGCAGATGTAATAATTATTTTATTGGTTCCATTGAATAACATAGATAATAAAGGTAAATTGCGTATGTGCTTGACATTGAAATATTTAGTCCTGGTTCAATTCCCAAATGGATTATAACACTGTGCTCCCTACTTCTCCCAGTTCTTCATTCAATCATTGCTGTGGCTTTGCTCGCTTCCTTCCAAATTGCTCTTTTGCATTGGACTATTGCTTACCTTTCCAATCTTTACCTGTATAGCATATCAAACCAAAATTGATCACTATCGACAGGGTCCCCAGCCGTATTGGTAAACAAAGCAAGGTGTCATGGGAAGTTGTTTAGCTGTCAGCAATCACATTATTTTGCATGTTTGGTGTTGAAAATGAGTTTTTGCTGACTTTGTAGGGAGAATGGTCACCATCAAATGGATGTTTTCCTGACTTTGATTGGGAAATGATTCCCAAAAATATTTATCTGTCCTTTGGGTTCAAATGTGTTTATTTGTGCGAAAACTTGGCTAGGAAACAATCAGGCTACCTCATCGATAATGCTCAATCACATTACTGTGTGATGTTCCACAAAGGTGTTCCAAAAAGACCTGGACAAATTTGCTTGTTAATATATTGTTACGAATTTGGTAGGGCAATATGTAGAGCAGAGTAGATCTGAGTCGGTAACATGCTTCGATATGTCGCGATAAGGAACACTTCCTGTAATAAGTCATGTGTAGGCATTTGTCGGGTTAAGATGTATGATTGTGAATCTACCAGGGGATTCGTGTGTTAGCTAGTGTACGGAATAATCAGTAGAGCCCTTGTATGTCTCACCTGGTAGTCAAACCTTTGTCCATTTTGGCACTGCACACCACTTAAACATTAGTTAGGACCTTTAGTACAACACCAAATGACGCCTTCTCCCCTGACATGACTTAGGAAGAAATCAGGCTGGAACACCGCCACAATTGGCCGCAACCATTTACACCTCCGAGAGGCCTACCCACCTCTCATAGCACGTGCTGTGACCGAGGAGCAGGAGCATGAGAGTTGGAGTGATGCAGTGGGCGTGACCTGGAAGAGCCGGCGAGTCGGTGGAGGCTCTGATTGGCAGAGCAGTGCGCCAATGTGACGTCATTGGCCAGAGATATTAACGAGTTGCCAAACGCCATTTTCGGCAGTTGAGTTGAGAGGGGCAGTCCGGAGAGTTGGATCGAGTGAAGAGTTGAGTGCAGAGAGAGAGAGAGCCCGAGTTGCGTTGGCAGTTTGCAGTGCGCAGTTTGGCAGTGAGCAATTGAGAAGCTAGTTGGAAGGACGAGACGTGCAGTCACACCTGCGTTCTCCCCGTTCCTGTCTTTTCGTGCTTCGTGTGGGGATCGACCTTGGGTGAAGCCGCTGGCCTGCGTTGGGTGCCTTGGAGATTGGTGCACGGATCTCGTGGGCGGCGAGAGGATCGGAGCTTGGAGCAAGGCCTCGTGGGTGCATCGGGGCCGTGGTGGACAGCAGCCGAAGCCAACGACGAAACAGATAAGCCGAGCTCCGCATACACTGTACACGACGTGACGTGTTCTTTTCTTTAATTCATCTCCCTCGTATCGTGTTTGATATCTGTTGTGTGCGGGATCCCGATTAGGATATTTATTACCGGCGCGTGCTTTTCCTGTCCCTGCCTGTTATTGAATAAACCCTTGTATTATTTTCCTTTCCCATTCAAACCTGTTGTTGGGCTAGCGGCTAGGGTGCCAGCTTAGGATCCTAGGATCCTGGGTTCGAATCCCGGTCGATCACTGAATTAACGCCAGGGGGGTTGACTCAGCCTGTCATGACCTTCCGAGGTCGGCTAATTGAGTACCAGTTCACTGGTAATTCCCTGCTCGTCGTAAAAGGCGACAAAAAGGGTTGGCGGCAGGAAGGGCATCCGGCCGTAAAACATTGCTTCAAAAAGGGGACCCAAAAAACAACAACAACCACGGTCCCCGAAAAAGGCCAACCCCCGCTTTGCGGGGAAAAATGGCCTCTAAATGTGGTTATTTTTTATATATATTCAAACCTGTGCCGCTTGAGTTTATTTCCTTCCAGGACCGCCGGCGTGCTGCAGTTAAGTGCTTTTGCCGCAGCCTCCATTTCCCTTCTTCCTCCCGTGCGGCCATAGCTGAATCCGTGTTTGGGTAGTTGCCTCCGAATAAGACCATTTAGGCTATCCACAACTCTGACGTTAATCGGAGTTGCGTGACAATATTTAGTACCACAAATGACACAACGATACTCTGTTTTATATGATACAGAAACTCAAAGTTTTCTTTATTTTCAGGTCTGGTGGTTTAATGTAAAATAATATGATGACTCCAAAGGAGAAGGCTCGGTGCGTCGAATGGTTCATCGAGACAAGATCCGAGACGCAAGTTCAGCATAATTTCTGTACAAGGTATGGAAGGAATCCGTCATTGCCGACTGGTGCCAGAGAGTGGTACAAGAGGTGTTAGGAGACTGGAAGTTGTCAGAAACAGAAAAGTACCAGTCAACCAAGCACAAATGCAGCAGACGTTGAACAAGTGCGTGAATTATTTCAAGAAAGTCCCAGAAAATCAATCCAACGTGCATCCAGAGAACTGGGACTACCATTCACAACTGTACACAGGATGTTACATAAAGGACTGAAGCTTTATGCCAATAAGGTGCAGATTCTGCAGGAACACAAACCAAATGATGGACCCAAATGCTAGGCATTTGCCTTGTAAATGCTCAGTCTCGTAGAGGATGACGAAGATTACCTGAATAAGGTCATGTTCACAGATGAAGCTTGCCTTCATGTAACGGGGAAGGTCAACTGGCAAAATGTGAGGATATGGGGCTCTGAAAACCCCCACATGGTCATTGAACACATACATGATAGTCCAAAGGTCGTGTGGTGTGGCCTTCTCCATGACCTTTTTTGAGTCCGTTGTTCTTTGTAGAGGATACAGTGACCGCACCAATTTACATGAACATGTTGGAAGGATTCGTGTTCCCACAGATTGAAGATCTAAAAGCCGATATCATTTCTCAAAAGGACAGCGCTCCCCCTCATTGGGCC